>NW_021605262.1:9102-47076 GCF_004785775.1 Grammomys surdaster | reverse complement strand
CATAGCTATACACCCCAATCCCTTCTCAAAACTCCAGCAGGGATCCATGGCTTGGGGACACAGATCTGATGACAAGAGCCACTCCCCCCTTGTCCCTTCTGTCTTTCCACATTCCTCAACCATAAGCAGACTGCTGTTGTTAGATACAAGACCCTCTGGGAGTGCACTGGGGCTTCTAGTTGCTATCTTAGTGGACTAGAATTGCTGAAGTAGTCCCGCCAACTAAGAGGCTTAAACAACAACCATACATTGTCTTTTACTGCTGGCAACCAACAGCATGGACCCAGTAGTTCTCAGGGCAGTTCCTACAGAGGACTATGAGGCAGGGATATGCTCCAGGCTGCATTCTTCAGCTGGTCTATAGCATACTCGTACCCTCATAGCCCTCTCCCTACATTTTCTATGCATGTCTGTCTCTGTATACTTCCCTTTTCCAGTATGTTGGGTTAGGGGCGACCCTGGGTGTTCACTTTTGTTTGATGATCACTTATATAGAATTATGTCTCTTAAGTTCACATTCTGGGGGTTCTCAGGATCAGGACTCTGCAAAGGGAATTTTAAGAGTCCAAACACTAACAGTGGCCTACACCAAGAATGACTCCTGTTGCTGAGATGCCTATGTGTTGTATGCCTGACTCTTTGTGCATGCTGGCCTGATGGGAAGGAAGAGGATTCACTGGAGCCTGGGGTTGTCAGTGGGAAGATAGGAAGGATGGATTATGTAGGAAGACCTTACATAGTATTGTAGGAAGGAATGGTCGCCTTCATCTTAGGTACTTCCTTAATCCACACCGCTCTTTATGCAGTGACACAGGATAGCAAAAACACGGGGGATCAGGTCCTGAGTTACTTGTTGGATCCAAGTGTCCATATTTAATGTCCCTTTCCCATAATGTCACCCTGATGTAGGCATCCTAAGCAGGATTCACTGAAGAAAATTTAGTCACAATAGTGAAAGGAAGGAACAAATGACCCTCACAGCCTAGGTTTGCTTCTCTTGTATTAGCATCTGGTGAACAGTGCAAAGCAGCTGCCTCAGACCATAGTGCCATTCCCAAGACCAGCAAGTGCCCAGTGTTACTAAGCCAGAATCTAACCACAACTCCCAGCCCAGATCTTTCTGCACTCACTGGTCACACTCCTTGTGCTGGATAGTTTTGTGTTATCTTGCCGCAAACTAAAGCCAGTTGAGAGGAGGAAACCTCAATTAATAAAGTGCCACCATAAGACTGGGCTCCAGGAAAGCCTGTAAGGCATTTTCTTAATTAGTGAGGGATGGATGATGGCCTAGCCCATTCTAGGAGGTTCCACCCTGGGATAGTCCAGAGTTCTACAGGAAAGCAAGCTGAACAAAGCCATGGTGTGCAAGTCAGTAAAGCAGCACCCCTCCATGGTGTTCCAGCTCCTGCCTCCAGGTTCCTGTCTTGCTTGAGTTCCTGTCCTCGATGCTTTTGATGATGAACTGCATGTTCTATGGGACTGTGAGTGAGATAACTCTTTCCAACTTTGCTTTTGCTTGTGGTGTTTCTTCACAGCAACGGTAGCCCTAACTAAGACACTGTTCTTGTTGTTCCCACCATCTGGAGGCAGGACGTCCCCCACACCCTGGACCTTACAGGCATTGTAACTAGGGCCAGTGCTTGTTTCCACTGCTACCCCAGACCTGATACAGACAGACCCAGGGAGCTGAGCCGCTATTAAGTAGAGCAGCTCTGGCATTCCATTGTCCCACCAACAGATCATGGGCAGAAAGAGTAACCCAGTGTCCTCAGAGTACTCACGTAGGTTTTTACAGAATGGATAAGTAGTGGCCTCTCCACTGTTCCCAGAGGGGCACATCTGGTGACTCACCAGGAATGGCTGTGATTGCCTGATCCTTTTATGCACACACCTCTTCCCAGTTCCCTCTCTCGGGGCATCAAGCTCACATCTGCCCATCCTCACTTCCTGAAGTGTCTACACCCATGGTTGTGATGGCCATATTCTTGGTGTCCTTGCACCTCACCCCAAGGCTTGCCTGCTAACCATGCCTGCCTCACTAGTATCAACGTATTCAATTACCCTTCACAAACAGTAACACGGGGCCCTGACCCAGACTCTGGTATTTAACCCTAGCCAACCCCAAGATCAGTTCCACATCTGTGAGCCAGGAGGCTTCCACGCTATCCACAGTTCCGCGTCCGTATACAATTCCTCTGAACTCCGCAGTTCAACGCACTTTGTCCTGGGCACCACCCTCTGCCTAGAGCTGCACCACCTCTGTCGCCTCTGGTAGTGTGACCACCCCTCCTACCTTGGCTAGCTGCCCTTGACACTATCCCAAGCAGTCAGTCCTTCCCAACCCTCCAGTCACAGTTTGACTACCACACCTGAAGCCCTGCCCTAGCGCTGTCTGGAGAGCTCCAGTAACGTGGCCCCGCCCCAGGCCTCTCCCTAGCACTGAAGCCCCGCCCTCATCACTGTCCTTACCGCCCTGAGGCTCCTCTCTGGCAGTGAGGACCCCACCCCACCCCATCCCCTAACCCTCCTCTCTTTCTGTTGAACCTGCTCACCTGGCCCTCGCGACCAAAGTAGCTGCGCTCCTTGGGGCCCTGGTGCCGTGGCGGGATGTAGCTGAAAGCCGGTAACGCTGAGATGGGCAGAGGTCGGGGTTTGCCCCGCAGAGTTTCCACGGTGATTTCCTCCTCGTCTTCCACCTCCTCCTCTTCTGTCTCTTCTTCTCCCACCTCCTCTTCCACATTTCCCTTCTTCTCCTTCATGCCACCGGAGTCCATCGCCCGCTGTTCCTTCTTGACGGGTCCCTCCATCAGGTTATGAAGCTTCTGCGTCCCTCCAGGCGTCTGCGCTCGGCTGTTGCCTGGCAACTGCGCCCTGTTCTCAGCATCCGCTTAGTGACGAAGGTTGGGAAGTTCCTTGACGCCTCCTTCTAGGTTCTTTTTACCACACCCTGAGAGAGACCTAGCAGAGTTGTCTGTGGCTTTCCAAGTAGGAGCTGCCTAAGGGATCGCACCCAGTCCTCTACATCTTACAGCAGTCTGTTGTAAGTCTCGGGACATTCTTTAGCTTTGCAGATCGAGACAGAAAGCTACTATGTGTCAAGATTTGAGAGTACAACCCCAAAACAAACAAGCCTTGGGTCACAGCGTCCAGCTTACAACCTGGAGAAGACAGATGACAAAGATGAGAAAGGCTACAGAGGTCCAGGAGAGCGTGAAACAACAGAAAACTGAAAACTGTGCAACGCGTATGTTGCACATAACGGAAAGGCTAGAGGCACAGAAGCATGGGCCGCACACATGTGCCTCATGTGTAGCTGCGTTTCATATGTGGGCAAGGCATAAGAGCAGAGGAAAGTGACCTTGGCAGAGGAGTTAAGTTCTTCGGATTTAAGGCAGCTCTGATCATGGTCCCTCCTCAGCTCCAAGAACCACACTCCCTCCTTTCCTCTATTGTCCGCTGGCAGATTGCGTGAGTATACCATGAGTTGGGGAAAAAAAGGCCAGCAACCTTCCCACCATAAGCCAGAGTCTCAAGGGCTTTAGTCTTGCTGGAAACCATTTAGTGAGGTGATCATCTCCTTGAAGCTTGGAGATGTGTAGAAAAAAAGAGTCCTCACCTTTCTCCCACGAACGGAAGTCACAAGAGCATGCCTGTTAATGTTCCCATTCCCACAAAAGTATCAGTAAAATAAAATACCCTCTGAGATCTACTCCCAGCCTTTCCAGAGACAGAGAAGCCGGCTGGGGCCCTTTGCAAACCTTGTATAGATGATAAAGTACAGACACTTGGGCAGGTAGAAAAGGTTGACACAAAATATAGTGAGAGCTTGGCTCCAGCATAGCCCAGACTGAAATTATTCCATTATAGAAATCCCTTTCACAGCCATTCAGACATAACTCTGCTAGAGGCAATTTTATTCGGTAACATTTTGTTAGTAGTAAAAGAAAACTTTACTAACGGCACTTTAGTTAAACACAATCTCTAGCTAGCTTTAACTGTGAGTGCCACATAGCCTGGAAAAGGAGTCAATAGAAGGATTACCCTTGTTAGATTGTCCTGTTGGCCTATCTGTGAGGATCACCGTGGTGTAGGAGGATCCAGTCTACTATAGATATACCAGTCCCTGGAAAGGTGCCCCTGGACTGCATGAACCTGCAAGCAATCTGGCTAGCAGCATTCTTCTATGGTTTCTGCTTTGAGTTCCTGTCCTGAACTCTCTCAAGGATGGACTGTGGCCTGAAGTGTAAACCCAATCGAACCTTTCTTCCCCTGAGTTGCTTCTGTTCAGAGTATTTTATCACAGCAAGGAAGGGGAATGAGCATGCATAGAAGGCAGGCTTTGTTTGGGAATATGGCTGCAGGTGTAGGTACAGTGCAATGGGCCTTTCAGCCTGAGATCAAGATCAGACTCAACTACCAAGTCTCACAGTGTTCCAGAAACTAACAAGATACACAGGGCATCTCACCAGGCAGCCTTGGCAAGTAAGACCTTGGAGCCAAGGAGCAATTTTGGTGATATGGATTAAGACAGGGTATAGAGGATCTGGCTAAACCCACCTGGCAGAACACCTCAAGAGTACAGACCAGGCATCCAGGGATCCCCTGGAGGATTGTGGATGGTGCAGATCTAGTGAGGAAGGCTGAGCATGGCTAGGAGTTGGAGGGTGGGGGGTTGTTACACTAACTTTAGGTTCTTTTGTCAAAACTGAATGGTGCAAGGAAAATGCACAGATTGCCTGAGATGACATGTGGGATGAAAAACAAACAGCTATTCATTCACCTCAGTCAGTGAACCAAAGCAGCAATCACATCAAAGTATAACTTGGAGAATAAATGTGTTTACTGAGGTTACTTACAGGAGTGTACAAGAGGGGTTACTTACAGGAGCAAATACAACTAAAATAATCTGTGTCACCAAAAAGCCCAGCCCAGGTGTCAATTCACAAAAGCTCAAACTCTGGAAACTTCCGTATGTCTTAGAGACATCTCCACAGGTTAGAGAACTTTCTCCAGGCAGCTCAACTTACTCTTTTCTCCTCCAGCAATCTGTCACTGCTTCCGTAACCTTGACGAGGTGCCCTGTGTATCTTGTTAGTTTCAGGAACTTTGTGAGACTTGGTAGTTGTTTAGGTCCTGAGTTCATGAGCATTTTCCCTTTGAAAATGGGAGCTTAAAACTTCCAGGTCTATAAAGAGACCCCTCCAGAACAGAACTTTGAACCCACAAGAAACTGCTAAACAACAGGAGAAAGTTCAGAATTCTGGGGAAGGTTGACCAGGCAAAGAATTTGTGATTTTATTAGACTGAAAGCTCTCCATCTCTTTATCTTGGATGGCTCAGGAGGTACTCAGGAAGTACTTGATGACAAATAAAAATTGCTGCTTTAACCAATACCTGACACGATGAATGATGCTCTGTTATGCTTACAGACAGGATCATGTTGTCCTCTGAGAGACTCCACCCATCTGCTGACTCAGACAGATGCAGAGTCCCACAGCCAGTGGATGGAGCTTGGGAACTCTTATGGAAGAATAGGAGGAAGGATTGCAGGCCCCAAAGGGGATAGGAACTCCTCAGGAAGACCCAGAACGTCAACTAACCTGGACCCTTGGGGCTCTCAGTGTCTGAACCACCAACCAAAGATCATACACAGGCTGGACTTATACCTCCCTACACATATGTAGCAGATGTACAGCTTGGCCTTCATGTGGGTCCAGAACAGCTGGAATGGGGCTATCTCAAAAGCTGTTATGGGATATGTTCTTTTAGCTGGGCTGCCTTGTCTGGCCTCAGTGGAGAGGAAGCCTCACAGAGACTTGAAGTGCCGGGGGGTGGGGGGTGGATATCCAGGGCTCCTCCACCTGCACAGAGGCGAAGGGGAGGGGGTGACTGGGAGGGGGCAGTGAGTGGGATGTAAAGTGAGTAAAACAATAAAATTCAATTTAAAAAAATGTTGCTTTAGCTTGAGTTTCCTCTAAATTTGAGTCTAATTAGGGATTAGGTGCTTGTGAGTTATTTAGGAGGTAATTCCAGGGGCCAGGACCACCGAGAAGCAGGAGAGCTGGATCAGTCCATCAGGTTGGACTGGAACCTGGAAATTGAATGTCCTGAAACCCTGAGGCTGACTGGCATCTGAGATTCACGCTGATATCCCTCTCTCCCCACAGTGTCCTCTCCCCCCCACTACACACACACACCGGTATCCTGGTTTCTTCTTTAGTTCAATCAATGCCATGAACTTTGCTTCCCCCTAGTGACAGCCTAAGAGAATATCACCGCCATTTTCAGAGTCCACTTGCCTACTAACAATTTTCACCTGTTTTCCTTTTCTACTGCACTTTTAAAAATATAACAAGATTAGACCTTATTCAAGATTCTTAAATACGTGCTACTAAGAGCTACTGCCTGGATATGCTTGTGGTCACAGCAAACAGACACAGAAATTCAGAGGCGTGGGGGCTCAATGTATAGAGACCTAGACATGACAGTGCCAGATTCATGCCTCGTGGTGAAGCCAAAAACTATTATTAGCCTATTTTTTAAAAAACACAAACACTCTCAGGATTAAAATTCAGACAGAGCCAGGGTTAATTCTAGGTTTCTTTCCTGGGAATGACCCCTTTAATTTATACCAAGCACGGCAGCTAGGGTCCCTGTGACGTATCCCAACCCAGCCTACCAATCAGTATGAGCCTAGGCAGACGGGTTCTTCACGTGCGTCCAGAGTGCCACTGCTCTGTGTGAGTGTCCCTGTTATGTGTGTGATTTGACTAGTGTCGTCTTTACAGGCTTAACTTTCTTGTGGTGAGCCATAACATGACTAGAATCCTTATGTGAGAACACACTTTTTTTATTGGATGTTTTATTTACATTTCATGTGTTATCCCCTTACCCCATCCCCCCTGCCCCAGGAACCCCCTATCCCATCCCCTCTCCTCCTGCTTCTCTGCAGATGTGTCCCTACCTACCTCCCATTCCCACCTCCCCACCCTCAAATTCCCACCCACTGGGGCGTCCAGCCTTCATGAGACCAAGGATCTCTTCTCTGATCTATGCCCAACAGGGCCATCCTCCCTTACATATACAGCTGGAGCCATGGATCCCTCCCTAAGTACTCCCAGGCTGGTGGTTTAGACCCTGGGAGCTCTGGTTGGTTGGTACTGTTGCTCTCCTCATGGGGCTGCAAACCCTTTCAGCTCCTACAGTCTTCACTCTAACTCCTCCATTGGGAACCCCATGATCAGTTCAAAGATTAGCTGTGAGCATCTGCCTCTGAATATGTCAGACCCTTACAGACCTCTAAGCAGACAGCTATATCAGGCTCTTGTCAGCATGCACTTCCT
Organism: Grammomys surdaster; assembly: GCF_004785775.1. Lineage (NCBI taxonomy): Eukaryota > Metazoa > Chordata > Mammalia > Rodentia > Muridae > Grammomys > Grammomys surdaster. Next base: position 39,733 of record NW_021605262.1, on the reverse strand, counting down.
GACTTCCACCTCAGCATCTACTTTTGGTGACTGCACATGGAATGGATGGATACCCAGGTGGAATGGTCTCCAGATGGCCCCTCCTTCAGTTTCTGTCCCTCACTCTGTCTCCATATTTGCTCCCTTGAGTATTTTGTTACTCCTTCTAAGAAGGACCGAAGCACCCAGACTTGGTCTTCCTTCTTCATGAGCTTCATGTGGTCTGTGAGTTGAATCTTGGGTAGAGAACACACTTCAAAGAGGAGCCGGTCAGAGGAAGAGGCAAGCACCCAGACACACCCCGGTGGAAGACAGCCATTTAAAAAGATAACAACACACACACACACACACACAGAGAGAGAGAACCAATGGGAAGTAGGTCGTGTGTTGATGCCAGGAACTGCCTAAGGCTCACCAAGGCACTACGAAGTACATGAAGCATTTTCTCCTAAGTCTTCAGAGATGGATATCTTGCTGGCACCGTGACTCTGGGCTACTAGCCTCCAACTGTGAAGGCTGATACTTGATCCCACCACTGTGACCCACACACTCTGTGGTATTTGTTACAGAATCCCTAAGATAATCCCTAAGCATAAAACAAAACTTGTCCAGATTTACTTTCTACTGCTTTAATAAACCCATAACCAAAAGCGAGTTGGGGTAAGAAAGCACATTTTAGTTTATAGGTTACAGTCTGCCATTGAGAAGCAGGGAAGGAGCTCAAGCAGGAACCCAGAGGCAGGAACTGAAGAGAGGCCGTGGACAAAGCTGCATACTGGCTTGCTTACTCCCTAGTTCTACTCAGCTAGCTTTTCTATATGGTTCAGGAATGGCGCTAGCCACAAAGGGCTGGACCCTTCTGTATCAACCAGTAGTTAAGAAAATAGCCCCACAGGTAAGTCTGACCTGGGCAACTCAAGTTCTCTCTTCCCAGGTAACTGTCACTACCCTCTACATCAGTGTCCATTGTGGCTCAGATCCTGCAGGCCAGAAGGATGTCCTCATAGCTCAGACAGATCGTACGGGCCACAGAGGATAGCTCATGTATGACTCAGAACCCACAGGCCAGAGGGATGTCCCACTACCACAGGCACTGAGGCACAAGTCCACGAGCAACAAGTGAGGAAGAGGAAACGAAGCCAGGCATCAGGATTCTTCAACAGTTCTTACTACGCTGTTGCTTCTCAAGACCATGCTGAAACAGCATACTTGGCACTGCGGAAAGCAGAAGGCACCGGAGACACGGAGTACGACGACGTTGGGTGCTCAGCAGAGCGGTGAGCTGCACCTGTCCCTATGCCAGGTCACAAGCAGCACACTGTCCCTGAGCCAGGTCAGGAGCCTGGCGTTCTAGCTTGCCTCACACCTGGGCCAAGGGAGACAGATCAGAGCTACCAATGCACGGGAACTATGCAGCTCCCTCCTTCCCTCCAGGCACCCCCAGCCCCAACCTACACAGCTCTGCTTCCAACCCTCACCAAACATCACTCCTACCAAAGGAACTGAAAGATAAAACTTCTTCCTTACCTTTATTAGAAACAGAAAACACACCGGGCAGTGGTGGTGCACGCCTTTAATCCCAGCACTTGGGAGGCAGAGGCAGGTGGATTTCTGAGTTCGAGGCCAGCCTGGTCTACAGAGTGAGTTCCAGGACAGCCACAGCTACAGAGAAACCCTGTCTTGAAAAACCTAAAAAAGAAAAAAAAAAAAAAAGAAACAGAAAACACACACCTCTAAAAAGCATATTTTATTAGCAGATAATTCTTAAAAACAAGACAATTAACATTTACTTGTTACACTGCTTTATTGCATTTGAATGATCCTGCTAGATGCAGTGAAGGCATCTAAGATACTAGTATTAAATTAATTTCAAATTTACCACCAATATACATATACATAGTATAAGAAAAACCGCAGACCCTTTTCAGATCCCAAGTCTGTAAACATAATTTCCATATAGTCACTAATTCACAGATTAAACTGTCTCTCTTACAAATATGATCTTTGTAATTTCACTGTGAATCCTGAAGCCAGCATCCTGTGTTACCAGTGGACAGTGGAGCTCTGAGAAAATAACTTCCTTTGTAAATATTCCACCAATTCAAGTCTTGACTTAAGCAGCTCTAGCTCATGATAGGGAACCTGTGAAAGGAAAACGACCATTAAAACTCCTGATGACTCTGCTGTCCCTCCACCTTGGGTCTTACATCCTCCTCTACCAGAGGAAGGACAAAGGTCATACCCGACGTCTATACCTAGAGTTCCCAGCACCCAGAGCAATGCTGGCCCAGAGGAGCAGCCGAGAGAGGATGTGAAGGCTGGGTACCCGCACAGTTTAGTACGGAGGGAGTCTGTCCTAACGTGAGGGGGACCAGAAGTGAACCTAAGCTGGAGGTGGATGAACCACTGGAGTTTATGTAAAGCCAGAGATGGCCTCAGCTATGGAAACACCAAGGACAGAGGGAGAAAGTGAAGAGAAATGGAGGGCTCGAGGCGGAAGAAGTGGAGAGGGATGGGGCAAGGGAAGAGAACAGAGGGATGCGGAGAGAGGGATGGGGAAGAACCAGAGCTGGGAGCATGGGTCTGAAGGGTCTGCAGACACATTTGAACTGTGCAGACTGGGTGACACATGGTCCTGAGCAGCCATGTGCCTAGGGGGTCTATGTGTGCAGACTGGATAATGCACGGCCCTGGGAACTAACACCAAGTCTCTAGTTCAGGCTGCAAGCAATAAAGAAGCAGTGGTTTCTGAGCACACACTGCATGGCGAGGCTAGCTCTTAGAAAATTAATGTGGGAATGAGGAGACATCACAGGAAAGCCACCGGAAAGGTAGAGAGGAGTGTATCCATGTTTACTACACTCTGCCAACAGACCTTATAAAATCCCTACTGAAAACATAATGTTGCAAAGACTAAGGGTAGCTGAAGACCCTGGAGCCACCTTGCTAAATTTATCCATTAAATCAGACAGAAGCTGAAGCAAAAGCTACTCCGCTAACAGTAATTCTGAAGGCAGAGTTAAGCATGTTGAGAAGGAAATAGGTATGTGCCAGTTTGGAAAACACCAAGCTTTGAAACTACAAAATGTGAGTCAAGTAATTTAAACTGAATCAGCAAACTCTGAAGATATAAACTAGACTAAACATTCGTGGTCTGCTGGAGTGTCAAGTCACTTACTGCTATTTATAATAGAGGCTTGGTCTGTAAAATTCATGACCAGACAATGTCGGGGAGGGTTTGGGAGTTCACACCACTCTTGCTTAGATCACAGATACAATCGATATCCAGCTTGGGCCTTTTTTTGTACACGGAATCGACAGAACAGAACTTAAGTTAGCACTGCAGAAGTGTAACTAGGGGCGTTCCTATAAGATCTCGAATAGACAACAGGAAGTCTGTCATCCTGCAGGATGGACCAGCCTAGGCAAGCCTGTCACTGACTTGTCTGGCCCCACCCGTCTTCTGCTGTTTCTACTCTGCTCATGGGTTACAGTTCACTCCAGTAAAGTCTTTAGAGCTGTACTGTGTGTCCATGTATATAACTGAAAAAACAAATTTTGGTAACACACACTGCATTTTCAAGGAAAAACAAAGGCAGGTTATACCATACCTGTACAACCTGGTAACCCAGTAGCCGCAGGTGTCTTTGTTTAATGGCCTCTTTTCCAAGTAAGTGCTTACTGTCCAAGCAAAATCGCTGTGGCCCATCAACGCACAGTGCCACCCTGAGAAAGCAAAAGTAACTGTCATTCATGAAACAGTCTAGGTGTGCCTGTACTTGCCAGAAATTATTTGTCTAGCCCTATGTACACTATTATTTTTAAATGAATCATGAATAGACTACCCTTTAGTTTGTTGAGAATACATTTAATTCTATTATTGTTTACTAGTTTGTTGAGAATACATTTAATTCTATTATTGTTTACTAGACAAAAGGATTTTTCCAAAACTGATAGGTTTAGCATTTATTTTCACTTGTTTTCCTTTTTATTGAAAATAGATTCCTTTCTCGTAACAGTCCTCATGATGGCTTCCCCTCCCCTGACTCCTTCTCGGTCCTCTCCACCTCTCCTCTCTTCCAGATACACTCTCTTTCTGTCTAATTAGAAAAGAACAGGCTTCTAAGAGCTAACAACCAAGCTTGACAAAATGCGATGAAGCCTATCAAAGTTGGACACGGTAACCCAACAGGGGAAGAGTCCCAAAGCAGGCAGGAGAGTCAGAGACCCGACTGTTCTTCCAGTCAGGAAGCCCACAAAACCACTGAGTTAAAAGCTGTAACACATATGCAGGGGGCCTGGTGCAGAGCTAGGAGCCCTAACACGTACACAGAGACCAGGTGCAGACCCATGCAGGCTCTGTGCTTGCTGCTTCAGTCTCCATGAAGCTCAGTATAGTAAGTTCCAGAATCATGCTTGTCGAACTTAAGAAAAGCATCAGTTTGCCAGCTTAAGTCTTTAGCTTTAAACCCACGACTTTCTTTACCTTTTGTGGGATATCCCCATCCACTGTAACTTTCTTTACCTTTTGGGGATATTCCCCATCCACTGTAACTTTCTTTACCTTTTGGGGATATCCCCATCTACTGTAACTTTACCTTTTATGGATATCCTCATCCACTGTAAACGGCAACACAAATCCATCTTCATCTAATTTAATCTCAACATCTGGCAAGAGAAAGGAAAAATTCCTCATGTGATACCCTCAACAACACTATCTTCCTGTGTTCCTTGTGCTGGTTCATGTCTTCCACACTGCCTCTATCAGTGGGCCGAGGCTGCAAAGTAATGGCCACAACCAATGGTGAGAACGGTTATTTAACTGGCCCCACAGACTACGAAAGCCAGCTTTGAACTAAAAAGTCTCAATTACTCTGAAACAGTGATGTTTCAAGCAATCTACAGAATGCCAAGAACATGTACGTGTACTTTCTGCTTCCTCGTGGAACAAGGGGACTGAATCCTTCAATACAGAGTAAAGAACCCAGGCAGTTGCAGAGTCACCCCTGTTTACAGGTCTGCCCTCTTCCCATGTGTCTTAGTCAGCGTTTTTATTGCTGTGACAAAACACCAAGGCCAAAAAAAGCAAGTTGGGAAGGAAAGGGTTTATTCAGTTTACACTTCCTCATTGCTGTTCATCATCAAAGGAAGTCAGGACAGGAACTCAAACATGGAAGGATCCTGGAGACAGGGGCTGATGCAGAGGCCATGGAGGGGTGCTATTTACTAGCTTAATTCCCAAGGCTTGCTTGGCCTCCTTTCTTACAGACCCCAAGGCTATCAGCTCACCACCCACAATGGGCTAGACACTCCTCAATTGATCATTTAATAAGACAGTGCCCTACGGCTGGATCTCATGGAGGTATTTCCTCAACTGAGGCTCTTCCTCTCTGATGACTCAGCGTACATCAAGCTGACATACAATCAACTAACATAGCATGTAAAGAAAGCACCCCACATCCCACACGAGGCTCATGAGCACACCACATCTGCTTCCTTCCCTCATAGACACTACCATCCACGCTGTACAAAGAGCCCCGTCAGAGAGAAGTGAGATGTGTCCTAAGCTCATCTTTTGTGATTATCCCCTTTAACTCAGCAATCTGAGCGAACAGTTAGGGCAGAGGGACACATGGGAAGAATGACCCCCCTTCCCAAGCGCTGTACAACAGGACTCTGCAGCAGGTGAGGATCTGTTCCGGGGCTTGTCTAATTTAATCATGTAATGAGTCACATGTCTACCTGTAGTGTAGCTCGGGTGCCAGTGTGATAAGGGACTGAATTTAAAACTCTTCAAACGTGTATTTAGATGGCTTCGTATGCTGATGGCGCCACAGAGAACACAGGCCTGGATTACAGCGCCCAGGATGTCACTGAAGACTCACAATTCTACTGCTCCATCAGTCTTGGAGGTCCCTGTTCCTTCTCTCATTCAGCAGATGAGGGATCGAGCAGAAAGGCTAAGGTGCCGTGCCCAGGACAACCTGCTACTATGTGGCTAATGTGTGAAACTCTAGAGTCCTGGCCCTAACACAATTCTGCTGACCTCTCCTTCTGCTCCCCTTCAGGGGAGGGAAGGCTCTGTCCTGCATCTCACACATGTCTGGCTACTAAGTCCACAAATGGTTCAACATGGACAGGATGCTTCTGACAAAACAAGCCCCCTAGCTACTTACCTATGGTATAATAATAGGGCGTCAACACTTTTGAAGCAAAATACAGTCTTGATCCTAGAAGATCAATCAGTCCGATCACCACAGACCTATAGAGATGGAGATCCATGGGTGTCTCTAGGGAGCAGCATGGCGTGAAGAATGACTTCACTTGATATTTAGGGAGAAGTCTGGGGCCCTAAAATTCATACGTGTAAACATAGAAAGGAAAAATCAGACGTTAAGGCCACAGCGTGATTTGAAAGCTACTGGGATAAAGACTGACCTAAGATTACTCTATGTACATGGCATGTTTCTACCAAATGGGTACATCATTTCCTCAAAATGACAATAAACTAGATGGCTACCATAGCTCACCTTTTCTAAATGAGTAAAATACACACAGGAGCACTCAGGTTAAAAGCTTCTTTGGAATGCATGGAGCTACTTCAAGGTCATAATCACTCCCAACTATAATTTTTGTTTGTTTGTTTGTTTTCTGAACAAGGATTTCTGGGTGTAGCCGACCCTCCTGGCCTCAACGGATCTGCCTGCCTCTCCCTCCTGAGGGCTGGGATTATAGACTCCAGCACTTGCCTCTCAACTCAGGTTTTCTACAGTAGTGTTCTAGTTGGCTTTTCTTTTGCTGTGATAAACACCATGACAACAGCATGGAGAGGAAAGGGTTCATCTGAGCTTACAGTTAGAACTGCTAACCCTTGTCTCACACTGAATTAAAGCTGTACAAAGACAACTGGCAGGAAATCTAAATTAACAATAAACACCTGAAAGCAGGCTCAAGGCCCTTACTGCTCATTCAAATGCAATTCAAACACAGGGCAGGGCAGGGCAGGGCGGGGCAGGGCAGGGCAGGGCAGTCCCTCTCAGGGGAGAAATGACTAGGTTTCCAAGGACCAACCCCACTGCAGCTGAGGCGTGGAAGTCATGGCTGTCCCCTTCATCTACCGCTGGGCACAGATGATGCGTGTCTCTGCTAGGGGGAAATGTCCACCTTTACCCAAAATTCATTCAGGAACCCCCACCTCAACCCACCTGTTTAAGAATCTACTTCATAGGTTTTTATAGACTGTAGGATGCTAAGACACGTAAGAATGTTTATTACAGCATTGATGACAGAGACAAACCAGCAAAAACCTGAAATGCTTTGCGTGGAATGTCAGAACAATGCCACAAAATTCAAAGCCATGGCCTATGCTCCATATCCAGGACTCAGGAATGGCCACCACATGCTGGAGAGAAAACCAACCTCCTTTGTTCACCCCATGACTTCAAATGGGAAAGCTGCACACAGGGCTTGCACACTGTTTACCTAAATCTGGGCAGAGAGACCGATGCTGACACCACGCTTTCAAGGGTGTAGGGGTAGACAGACTTAGAGCAGCCCAAGCAGCTTTACAGACTAGAGTTCTGGTTTGATTCAGGGACGTTACTCTTCACATCAGACACTCTCCAGCATGTGAGCACGGGGCAGTTGTGGGAGCCAGGCCTGGGGATGCCATTTCTACACAAGCTTTGTGAGTTATGAGAACAGGGAGGGTTGTGTGGAAAAGGCAAGCGCCAGCTGAACTACAGCAGCATGTTGGGCGTGGCTTAAGGAGCCTCTCAGAAGCAACTCCGCCTCTGTGCGGTCCAGAGTTACACAGCAGTGAAGTGCGAGAGCCTGCTGGGAGATCTGGAGTAGGGAACCTCTTGTGTCTGATAAAGTCTAAGGGACTACATGGTCAGAGACCCATCTTCCAGGACAAGAATGAGGAAAAGTGACAGGAGCCACAAGATGTCCAGGACCAGTCCAACCTAAGAGAAAGTTCTGCTGTTTGGCACCAACATCAAAAGAAACTGAAGATGTCAGAGAGCACAAAAGACGAGCATCCTGGGGACATAAAGCCACTCCACTCATGTCCCTATTCTCACCTTATAGAAAGGACACTCTAGGACGGAGGTCAGGAAAAGTTGGGTCAGCTGTGCCAGGCTCAATCTGTCCAAATATGACTCTTTACCTGAAAAAACAAAATTTAAAGATTGCTGGGTTGGGATGCTGGCATGTCAATGAGGGATTATGATTATAAAACAAGGCAGTTACTCCTGAAGCAGGCGGTCTTAAACGACACCAGAGCTATGAGTCAATGTAAACAGTGCCCGAGCACATCCCAAGTTATTAACTTCTTAGCCGCCTCACCTTGCAGCCGTTGAAGGAAAAGGGGGCTGAATATTTTCGGCATGAAGTTGACGGGATGGCGTTCAATCAGCGCACAGGAGTGGAGGAGCCTCAACAGCGTCTTTGGTGGGAAGTGCCGTAAGCGAGCCAAGAGCACGCTCTCTACCTTCCTAAACAGGGCAGGGGCGTTGGGTGGCAAATAATTGAGTTTTCCAAATGGCTCGATCAGTTCAGAGATCTGAGTAGGTGAGAACTTTTCCGACTGGCAAACAAAGATCTCCGCAACTACGTTGAAGATGGGCTTGGAAAGGATCCGCTTTCGGCTGCAGTACTCCATCACGGAGACGGCAATGGCAGGGTCCAGGGCGAGGCACAGGGCGGCCACGTGCTGCTCTAAGGCCTCTGTGAAAAATTTGTCACTGTGTCCAAAGTAAACAAACGCCTCCAAGACCTTCCTGAGCTCTTCGTTAGTAAACCGGGGAATGTATCTCACAACGTACTTGCCCAGTTTTATCAGCAGTGGTCGTGCGTGAGTCTGGTCCAGGGCCACTAAGGCACTTAGAACATCACTAATGGATTTAGGGCTCAGGTAGGGAACTATTGAAGGGGAAAAGTTGTTTACTGTGTTTAAAAACGTCTGGTGTTTGTCTACTTCTTCAGGACACGCCTGCAGAATTCTATAAATGGACACAATGTCCTCTGGAGCAAACGTTTCCAAATTTTCACTCTGCAGATGGGAGAGAACCAGCTTCAGGGTCTCACAACTTGCACCCTGAAGCCGAGCCAGACTTTCCCCAAGAACACAAAGATGGTGGACTTCCAGGCCGCCTCTTCGGAGGCGACGTTGGCATTCTGCCATGAGACTCAGCATCAAGCGACTCTGAGGATCTACAGGCGGCAACAAAAGCAGAGACTGCAAAGCCGTCACCAAACCAGCACTGGTCAGATGTGAGGGGTCCCGCTCACACCTAAGGCACAAAGCCTGGAAGACGGGGTTCTCAAGAACTCCTGTTGGCAGCCTTTGCTTACCATCCCTGGTCCCTATCTCACAGATCCTGAGCAGAGCTGCTGCCGCCAGAGCGACAGGCAGGGGGTCCAGGGTACTTACGAAACTCAGCACTTCCTCAAAGGAGGCAGAGCTGCTCAGTCTCCTGAAAACCATCTCTTCATCCTCGTTTCTAAGACTCTGTTCCGGCTGGCTCCATTCCTGTGCTTGAGAGACCCATGGCTCGCCAACTGGATGAAGGTCATTTCCGTTTTCTGAGTGGAAGTTTTTACAGTACGCGTGATGGAATCTGACCCTGGACAGCTCAGGTTGTAGGGAACAGAACCAAACACGGAGGCGATCTTTGACTGCCTTTCGGACGACGTGATTGGCAGGGTGAATTTCCACAGCTCCGGGTATCCAAAAACCAGACGTGTGACAAAAGGCCCTCCTCAGGGTGATGAACGCCATGCCATAGGATTCACAACACGCGACTTAGCGTAAGAAGAAAAAAAAAAAAAAAACACGATCAAACGCTGAGAAAGACGACTTAACATCAATGTTTATGAAACTGAGACTGGGTATCCCACGACAAAAATTAAAAAACAAGAGATTTGCTAAAATATTTTTAAAAGCAAGGCTTACTTTTCCTAAAGATCGAGGAAACAGAAAACCTGGGAAGGGGGTCCCCACTCTCCTGGTCCTGATTTCCACACCTAATTGGCTGACACCCAACAGTTTCACCTTAACTAGCCAAGTCACCTGTAGAAGACATGCACACCTCTCTCTAGGCAGTGTTACAAAGGCTTTTTTTTTTTAATGAACTATGCCTTAAATCTAAACTCCTTGAGTCATATGTGTATGTAAGGATTTCAGATTAATGTTTCACCACAACGTACCTTTAGAAAGCTTTCCTCTTCAAGGACCGCGTTCTAGGGACAAAATGAAGGGAGTGCACCAACACATGCCTCCTTTAATATGTAAAGTTGGTTGCTGATTAAATAGCCCCCCCCCAGACCCCATAATCATATTCATACACATCGGTTACTACTCAAGGCTTTCAGGCCCACGTGTCTCTTCAGTTTTCAAAAGAGCCTATTTTCTGATTCATCAGAACTCATTGACTTAGCTGCACTCTGGCTCATTCTGGATTTTTTTTCCCGTGGCTTAGTGTTGTCAGGTGCACTGAAGCATCATAGGACTGACTTCCTGTGGCCTCACTATGTCTGGGTGAGATGCTGGCTCCTAACCATAGCTGCGATCGCTGCCCACCCCTTACTTAAAGTCCTGCCTATGGGCTAGGTTACAATAATTTAGTTAGTCTGGCTGATGCTTTTCCAGCTAAGGGAAAACCACCGCGCCCAGTGAAGCTGGGAGCTTAAGAGCTGGAATTCAAATTCTACCTCCTTTCAAATCTCGAGACTCACGTGTCGGGGGAAGGAAAAGTCAAAGGTGATATTTACGAGAGAGGAGGAGCAGCCGGCATGATTCAAACTCCGGGTACCAGCCGGGCAAAGCATGGCAACATGCGCGGAGAAGCGATGGAGGCGGCTGGGCTGGGGCGCACGCACTAGTTAAAACAATCACAGAAAAGAAGCGGAACAGGGCAACGGCAGAGGCAGGCGCAGCGTGGCCGGGCTGGAGTCCACGGAGCACGCTGGAGCACGCGTGGGGAAACCGGGGCTCCTAACTTCGCGGAACTTACCGAGCGGCTCAGAGCCGCACCCGGGACAGGACAGACGCGGAGCTTCCGCGTCCCGGGAGCGCCGTTCGCGGACACTGTCCCTTACCCGTGGGACACCCCGGCGCGTGCGCGGCACTAAGGCACCGCCCACATCCGGCGCTCAGCGATTGGCCCGGGTCTGCCCGCATTTGTATTGGTGGTCGTGCGGAGCATGCGTGATGTGCGGCGCGCGCGTGCGCGGTGTTCCCGGACGGTGCCTGTCAGAGGAAAAAGGGGTCGCGCGCAGGAATTCGCGCCTGGAGGTACACGGCCGGGAATGGCGGGAGCGAAGCAAGTCGTGGGGAGCCGGGACTTACGCCTGCGCAGTGGGATGCCCTCTCTGAGTCTCCCGGACCGATGTGGGGTTCACGGGGTGCGGTGAGGAGTAGTCTTCTCCGCCACCTTTTCCCAAAGCCTCGTGAGCCCGCACGTGTCGCGTTGCGAGTCGCCCACTGGTCCTGTCAACTCTGTAGCGATGCTTCCTAACGAACCTTTTCAGTTTTTATGACCTAGCTCCCCAGCAGATAAGCAACAAGGGCTTAAGAACTGTAGTTGGTTCACTCACGAAAAGATAATTTTATACAGACTGGCTACCATTCAGCGTCAGCCACTGGATAGAATGGCACAGTGTGGAATACCGGAGCCCTTTATTTTTCTCTTGGTTATCTCCAGGGTAAGGCATGGATTAGAAATACCGTCTCTGTGTAAAGTCCATGTACACTGACTACTGATTTATGCAACTATGCGAACTTTGATGAGGACCAGTACTTTGATTCGAATCTAGCAGGAAACACGAATTCCCCAGTTTTACGGGAATACTGTACAGGTTTTGTTGTTGTTGTTGTTGTTGTTATTGTTGTTTGTTTTTTTAATGGCAGAAACAGTAGCCATTGTAATTGACACTATGTTTGAGCTTTGTTTAGTCCCTTCGCCATTCAGGCTTATGATCCTAATTCTGAGTACAGAAAGGCAGATCACTCCTGCAGGTATGCACTTCCGAATGACAGACACTTGCAATACCCAAAGGTAGCTAGAAATCTGGAGTGGACTTCATGCAATCAAGGGTCTCACTTCTGTAGATCCCCTGTCTTAATTCTCTCGTACTGTGGTTCATTTAAAATTAGAGCTAAGAAACAAGTTTAGAGAACGGTGTTTCAAATTATGTTTGGACGTCATGCCACTTCATTACACAGTATACCTTTCTTCCCTTTGTGGTTTTTAGTCTCACGGTTAGAGTTACAGCTGATGACCTGAGGTGATGAGAAGGTTTTTGTTACTGTATGCTACACAGCGAGGACAGGCAAAGGCTATAGCGGAAGAAATAAGTGAGCAGGCTGTGTCACACGGGTTTTCTGCAGATCTTCACTGTATCAGTGAGTCAGAAAAGGTAAGGGCTGCTATTCCTGTCCATTTTCCTGTACTTTGTTGTGGAATGAGGCTATATACCCTTTTTTTTGGGGGGGGGGGCGCCGTGTTTACAGGGGGCTTGCCCAAGCTAGCCTTGAACTTACATTGTAGCTCTGGCAAAACTTGAACTTGGGATCCTCCCGCCAACTAGCTGAGATTAACACAACAGTATACATTTGAATTAGGTTAAAAACCTCACGACCTCACTTGCATTTCAGCCTGTCTTCACTGGGATATCTCCTGTTGCTCCTGTGTTCCTTCATTTTTTGTTTTTAAAGTATGCTTGTTTATTGTTGCAGAACTGTGCTCTTTGTAGACCAGGCTGACCATGAACTCTAGAGAGCCACGGCCTCTGCCTTCTAAGTAATGGGATTAAAAGCATACACAGTCATGCCTGGCAGTGTTCTGATGTTTTAATTCTAGGTACTCAGTGTCGGTCATCTTTGTTATCTTTGTTTCTGCCTCACCTTGATGCTGTAAAAACACTTTGCTCTTTTTACTTTCGTGTGTGTGTTTTGTGTGTGTGTGTTTAGTGTGATATATATATATAATTTTACTGCCTGCTGCTCAAGATAAAATGTCCCCCTGACAATTTAATGGGCCTGTTTACTTCTCATGTCTTCCTGAAGTACAGAATTCGATAACAGCCTGGGGGGAGACGGGGCTTTTCTTAGTGTACCATGTGGAGGGAAAAGTGTTAAACTCTCCTAGCCTCCTGGTGCCATCAGCAAAAGTGAACTAAAAAGGCAGTGTTCCTTTGAGTTACTTGACAGTGTGATTGAGGGACCTAGTCACAGACTGCTCACTAGTGTGTGTGTTACGATAACTCAGCCAGAAGAAAAATTAGAAGGAAGCATGCAAGACAGGAAAGTGGGCTCATGGCCTCCGGTTCTTTTGTCTTGATCTTGCCAGTGTGCTAACTCACAAATCTGCAGTACTGCATCCTTGTTTTGTAGTATGACCTAAAAACAGAAACTGGCCCTCTGGTGATGGTTGTATCCACCACGGGTACCGGAGACCCACCTGACACAGCCCGCAAGTTTGTTAAAGAAATACACGACAAGACACTGCCCACAGACTTCTTTGCTCACCTGCGGTATGGATTATTGGGTAACTATTTCACTTTTACTATATGCAGTTACTACTTTGACATATGAATGTATCTTTCAAAATCTTGAAATAAAATTACATGGGTCTCTTTATTTCTACATAAATATTATATCTATATAAAATATAGAAATGTCAATCATTCTCCAGTTTGTACCCCAAAGCAATGCTCTGATCCTCTCTTCCCTCTGTTCTGGGTATGTCTTGAGGATCAAACTCAGGACCTTGTCTATAGAGATCAGGTTGAAGCCTGACCCAGCCGTTCTCGTCAGTGGTGGGCCGTGTACGTTCCCATCACACACTCACTCTGTTGTCAAGCCATGGGGACAACTAAACTGAGAGACTTAAGTTTTCAGTGTTGAATTTTCAAGCAGATGTAAAGCATTAGCTTTCTCAGTATCCGAGACTGGAGCAGTTCTTTAAGTTGACATGACAGAGGTGTACACAGCCTCTGCTTGTCACACAGGTGTGCCAGGGTATGCAAATCAGAAGTGGCAAGTGCTCTTGAGGGAAGATCGGTATGTGTAGGTTACATGGTCACTGTTATAGCTGTCGGGTGGTATTGTGGCTTCAGAACCACCATGGCGTGTAAGCAAGCAGATGTGGCTATGTTCCAGAGAAACCTTCCTTACACGCATAGAGTGTGCTTGGCAGTTGTGTTCAGAGTTGGGAAAGTGTACAGTACAGACGCTGGGTTTGAAAGCCAGCTGTACCTGTTTCTTCAGATTCCTGTATTGTTATAATAACTCACGGAAACAGAAATGTTAAATATGTATATTTCTTTGGCCAGTAGCCTGTATTTGTATGATATGCAGTAGAAAAGCATTTCATACTTACGATTACTGGAAAAAATAAGGAAACGTGGATCTATACGTTATACATGATGGATACGTAAGAGTGTGGGGAAGTATTAAGACATTTTGTATCGCTGTCCGTCATATTGTTGAGCCTTCATACTCCCTGAGTATGTATTTGGGTTCTCTAGGTTTGGGTGACTCAGAATACACATACTTCTGCAATGGAGGGAAAGTAATTGACAAACGACTTCAGGAGCTTGGAGCCCAGCATTTCTACGACACCGGCCATGCTGATGACTGTGTAGGGTAAGGGCAATGCACTTCTGTTTTTCAGTAAGCTCTACACAGTGATGGAAGTTGTAAGCTTATGAAAGACATTTGCTTTGGTTTAGCACCGACAGTCATCGAGAGTCTTATAATGACGTCATTTTAGCTCTGGGTCCCAGGAAGGTCGGATGAGTAGACCCTGGTTGGCCTGTGACATCCATCTCCCATGTCCCCCTATACCCTCAGTACCTGTTAATGGAAAAAGAGAAGTGCCCCGCACAGCTTACGTGCCTCCCAGTATAGACAGACGTATTTATAAGAGTGAGCATTTTCTCTGGCCACATTGGTATCACCTATATGTCTTCTCTCTGCCCTGCACACGGGGGCGCTGGTTGCATCTCCTCTGGTGGGACGAGCCCTGCAGGCTGGGCATCACTGACCGTGGCATGGCTTGGCTGTCTCTTTCCATCGCAATGGCTGCACTGTTAGCCTTTTTCCCATGTTCCTGTTTGCAGCTCGGTATTTAAGCCTGTGCACAGCCTTCCCTGGCCTCCCAATGTGTTTCTTTCCAGTCGTCAGCATTGTCCCGTCACAGTTTGCTGCCCAGCCTTTGACTGTCATTGCTGTAGCCACATAATAGTTTGTTGTGGTTTTGTTTTGACCAGGTAAAAAACTGAGTGAGTTTCTAGTCACTGTGCTTAGTAAATAACCTGTTTGTGGAAGTAATGACATCAGTAATGTCCTGCTTCTCTCTGGTGGTGGCCTCTCGTGTTTGCTCTCATCCTGCCTGGCGCCCATGCCTTCCGTGATTTCCTTCAGCTGAAGACAGTTTCCACATGTTAGCTGCTCATTCTGCAGCTTCATCTTGAGCTTTCACTGTGAGCTAGGTTTAATTGTAGGATAATGCTTGTATCTGTCCTTTAGGCTGTCTCCTATAATACCACACATAGACATCTCCAAAGGATCCTGGGTCACTTACTCGATCAAGTGTTAAAATTCCTGAGGGTGTCTCAGTAGTTTGTGCGTCCTCACCATTGAGCCTAACTGCTTTATGTGTCTGTGGAAGACATTGCTGTGTGCTGTCCCTCCAGGCTGAAGCAGAAAATGCATTTGCACTCACACGCCTGGGTTGACATCTTCCATCCCTTCTTGATGACCAAAGCTCTGGTCACTCATGTTTCTGTGCCTGTGGTAGATAATGACAGGGCGTGGTCAGACAGACCGATGCTCTCGGCCTTTGATACTGTGCTTCTTCACAGTGGGTACTGAGTGGATGTGAGCTCCCTTCAGCATTACTGGTAGCATCGTCTTACTCTTTGTCAAGTACAGGAATCGTGCTTTACATGTAACTTAGCATTGAACTTGCATTCATGAAGACTCCCCAGGATAAATGCAGTGCAGAGTCCGTGAATTTACAGTCGGAGTCCTAGGAAGACAAGGCAGAGATGAGCCTCCTGATGGTCACGTCGTACCTTAGTGATTCAGATTTGACGCGCCTTTCAGTTGAGGTGAAAAGTGATCTTTTTTTTTCTTCAGCGTTCCGACACAGTCTTGCCCTAGCCCTCTCCTTAGCCACCACTGTTGCCACATCTCAGGAATATTGCGGCTGTCTTAGACTTTGTTAGTCCTAGCTGAACTTCTGCAAGTTAGGAATGAATGTGTGATCAAGTCAGCTTTCCTTTTAAGAAATTGATTTTAAAATGTAAAAGACATATTCATAGATTGGTAGAAAGGGAAGTTTGTATTTAATCAGACATTTACTTTGAATGAAGGATGATTTCTTGATGATGCCTGTAGACGAAAGATCAATACATTCAGTAGACAAAGTAAGTGGTGCCTTCAGCTGATGGAATGATATTTAAAACACGAGTCTGACTGAGCTCTGCTAATGACATTAGGATTGAACCCATCTGTAAACTGCCAGCTCCCTAAAGCTCAGATGACCAACTGAGAGTAATTATATTCCTGTTACCAGGCAAAACAGCTCCGCATATTAGCTCATTTGCTCTGCACGCATGCTCAGATTGTACAGAGTGTGTCAACACAGTCCTGTGCCTTTGAAAATGTATTAGTGGTGGTTTTAATAGTCTCTTTTGTGCTCCTAATGGTTGCATATAGTCCTCTGCTGAATGCACCAACTACTGCTGTCTCATTGTTACACGCAAACGGACGGCCCAGGCATTTAATTGTTCTTGCTTTTCATCCATGCCAGTTTAGAGCTTGTGGTCGAGCCGTGGATTGATGGACTCTGGGCTGCTCTCACAAAGCACTTTACGTCACTCGGAGGTCAAGAAGACATGAATAGCGCACTCCCACGGGCATCAGATGTCCCCTTGAGCACTGCCATGAAGCCAGAGTTGTCACACATCCAGTCACAAGTTGAACTTCTGAGATTAGAGGACGTGGGGAAAAGGGACTCTGAGCTTCGGGAACAAAATGACACAAACAGGAGTCAGCCAAGTCGGATCGAAGACTGTGACTCCTCGCTTGTCCACTCGGTCCCCCCACTCTCACAGACGTCTCTAAGTATTCCTGCTGCGCCCCCAGAGTATTTGGAGGTCCATCTTCAGGAGTGTCTTGGCCAGGTGAGAGATCTGCTGTGTGCTCTGTGCTCCATATGCTGCTGAACTGTGTGTTTGCCTTGTGTTCTGTTTGTTTTTCACATCAGAGGTCCGCATCTCCTGAACCAAGCGTAGCGTCCCCTCTGCTGTGCCTCCTGTTCATGCAGCAGCTGTGCCTGTTGTACTGTGCAGTGTCTGTGGCTGCTCTCACCTCAGGTCTGCAAAGGAGAGAGCACTTACTCTCCAGCCTTCCAAAGAAGCTATGCCCATCTCTGTCTCAGATGGCTTGACGTTGTAGTCGTCTGTTTCTGTCTCTGACAAAGCCTTTCATGGTGCCACTCTCGCTCTGTCTTCACTTTGAGTTGCTGAGTGGTCTGCTTGCTCACGGCATCTCTAAGGCGCTGAGTTCATCCAGCCCTGAGGTGCAGAGCTTCGGCATCCCTCTCAGCCAGGCTCTCCCAGACTTTGATGTCAGACTCCCCCACCCTCCACTGACACCGCCCTTAACGCCGAAGCTCCACCTTCCTTCTGTGACAGTGTGGGAGGCCTCACCACCCAGGCGCACGCCCAGATCCAGACTCCTGTTTTAGCAGTCTGATTAGACTACTCTAGCACTGGGTGTCACTGATCCCAACGTCAGACTGTGAGATGTTTGTCTTGGCAGTTGTGTCTGGGCTGGAGGGATGGAAGCAGGATTAGACACAGTGAGAAGCTGAGCGTGCTACATTCTCAGCAAGGGCTTCAGCATCTCTTGGGATTTTGTAAAACTGACGACTGGTTCTTAATCATTAGTCTGGAGATGGGACATGGGGCCTGGGTTTATAGTCATTAGATTTAGGCTACTCTCCAAGGGGAGGTGGCTGAGGCAGGCTGTGACCTTGGAATGCTGAGTGCTTCCTGCAGATGGAGCTGAGGGCTGAGCCAGTGCTGATCGTAGATATTCTGAAAGTCACATTCCAGAGTCTCCCTGACTGGGCCCCCAGCATCCAGCTCTGACTTGCCCCCAGCCTTCCCAGTTGTGCAGTTGGTTGGCTATCATTTGTTACAATTATTTCTATTTTTAAATGCAATAAAATCAAGTTAGAAGAGGAATTAGAAGCTATCACAAGAAATTAGGTTTCTATGCTGTTTCCTAAGTCCTGTGCTGTCGGTCCTGGGGCTGACAGTTACGAATGCCTCTGAAGTACCCAAAAGCAAGAATACCCTTCCTACATCAGGCCTGCTTGCCAGTAGCCTTAGCTGGATGGCTGTAAGCCCTAGGGCTCCATCTGTCTCAGCAGCTTTTTCATGTGATTATGGGGATTGAACACTGGTCTTTGTGTTTGCACTTTACTGACCAACCCATCTTCCCAGCCTGGACATTGCATCTCATTGTATTCTATCCCATTTGTTTCTCGAGGAGGGAAACCAAGCATCTGTGCCGTCGTCAACGGATCCAATTTTTCAAGTTCCAATTTCGAAAGCTGTTCAGCTGACTACAAATGATGCCGTCAAGACCGCTCTGCTGTTGGAATTGGACATTTCAGTAAGTTGATGCTGAGTTCATTCTCTGCAGGGTGCTGCCCTTTAAGTGCTTGGGTACTACACCCAAGAGGAGGAGGCGTCTCCTGCAAGACGCCTAGCTGTTGTTTCCTCCTCCTTTCCACTTTAGAGCAGAGGCGAGGCGTGACTGGCACGGACAGTGCAGAACATAGCACTGTTGCCGTGGTCATTGCCATGAGACTAATGCAGTCCAGACAGCATTCATTGAGGCTAGACAGTCAGGAAAGTGCTAACTTCTCTGAGCAGATGTTCTGATTCTTTGGAGAATCTGAAAAGATTTTGGAATCTCTTCAGAAAAGTGACAGTAGAGAACATTTGCCTATGGGGTCAGGGACTCTACCTCTACGAGGTCATTTGAACACCATCCATGAGCCCACCTGCATCTACTGACTCTGTGAGGGATCCTTCAGCCATTTGTCTTGAAGAATATCCCAATAAATGAAATCAGAGCATCTCAGGTTGACTGTGAGAATTCAGTAGAGCTTTCTGATAGAAAAAAAAAGACAACAGGCATCTTAACCTAGTGGTTTTGTGTCTATTAGTGACAGAGTCCACATATCTTTTAAATGTGCAAGTGTGGTGTGTGTATATGTGTGTATATGTGTGTGTGTGTGTGCCGGACAGTTATGGTAGGAAGCTTCCTGGAATACTCTTCCATCTCCTTCATTGAGGCAGCCTCTCTGTCAGACTCAGAGCTCTCCAGTATGGCTGGTCCCCACAAACAGCTTGCCGTCAGATGGGCTTTCCATGTGTCCACCTTCCAAGGCTGGATTTACAAATGGGCACACACCCAACTAGCATTTATATGGGTTCTGAAAATCTGAACTTCAATCTGCAAACTCACTGGCCAGAGCCTTATCTGTTCTTGCCATGTTTATTTTGTTTGGGTTTTTAAAGATTATGTCTCACTCTGTAAACCAGGCTGGTCTCAGAATTCAAGACATCTGCCAGAATCTGGCTCCCAAATGATAAAATCAAAGGTGAGCACCATAACACCCAGGGCACGCTCATACACACATACACACACCACACACACACACTCACACACTACACAACACACACATACACACACCACACACCACACACACACTCACACAACACACAACACACACACACACTCACCACTCATACACACTCACACACACACAGGTCCTTTCTGGAGTAACTACGATGAAAGTCTTTGTTTGATTAATTGGATTTACTCCTTGGGGTCTCTCTTGGTTAGAATTGCTCTGTGAGCTCCTGTTCTAAGCTAGCCGTAATGAAAACAGCTTTTGTTGCTCCATACCTTAAACTGTTTTAATGCATAGGATTCTTCTTTTCTGTTTCACCTCCATTCTTCTCTAGAAAATAGAGTTTTCCCATCAACCTGGAGATTCCTTCAATGTGATCTGTCCAAACAGTGATTCTGATGTCGAAAGCCTGCTTCACAGGCTGCAGCTGGCTGATAAGCGAGCCCACCGTGTCATCTTGAGACTTAAGACGGACACTAAGAAGAAAGGTAGGATGGATGGTGGACACACCCAGCATCCTGTGTGCTGGCTGCACAGATGCCGCAGCTCAGCCACATTCCATGCTTGTGCGTACACACATGTGCACGCGCGCACACACACACACAAGACCACAAGCAAGCCCTGGTGCTGATGGGCTCTTGTCACTGTTCTTTCTTACAGCGCCTAGTGTGATGGACTTTACTTGTCTTGAGCACTGTTGGCACCAGAGGAGCCTGAGTCTTTATGTAAAATTTCTATTATGTTTATTTTTCATACTGACATTTTATTATATAAAAATAATTTTTCTGTATATAAAATAAACTTTGTTATTTAAACTATTAATATTACTTACATAGAATCTTCAACTTATTCAGTCCTAAAGTTCCCATTTTTTCAAAAAGAGTTGTTTTTATTTTGTCTGGGGGGTGTGTGTGTGTGTGTGTGTCTGACATATATGTGTGTCTGTGGGATGTGTGTGTATGTGTATAGTATATATCTGTGTGTGATGTGTGTGTGTCTGTGTGTCTGGTGTGTGTGTGTTAGTGTCTGTGATGTGTGTGTGTGTCTGTGTTGTGTGTATGTGTGTGTGTGTGTGTGTGTGAGTGTGCGCACCTGGTTGAGAACAGGAAAGGATATTGGCTTCCCCTGGAGCTAGAGTTAAAGGCTTGTGGGTCTTGGGAACTGGGCTCCTCTAGAAGAACAGCTAGCATGCTCAGTAACTGACCCATCTCTCCAACCCCTGAACTTATTTCTAATTTTACTGGAACATGGTCGTCTTTTGCCATTTTGTTATTTAATTTTAGATAATTTTCATTTATTTTATTTGGTACATTTTGAATTTATCACTTCTCGTTTTATGAAGTAGGCATCTCCTTTTTCTCTGGCATATATTTATTTCGGCCAGTCACTGCTTGGACATTGCCACAAGTCACACACTTGGTAGGATTGCAGTGCAAAGTGTTGCAGCTAGCTGTATTTAGTGAATGCAGAGCGTGTTCTAAAAATGTGTTTGTGGTTGTGTCTTTTCTCTGGCCTGACACTTCCTGCCTCACCTGCAAGGAGCTGCCCTGCCCCAGCATGTACCTGAGGGGAGTTCTCTCCAGTTCATCCTCACCTGGTGTCTTGAAATACGAGCAGTTCCTAAAAAGGTATGTCTTCTCGTCCTCTCTGAGGAACTTGAAGGTGGACAGGGCTCTGTCGAGGACCCTGTTCAGATGTCTTTCTAAGGCCGTGAAAACGGGTCTCCTTCAGTCGCCTTTTCGTCTGACGTTAACACTGCAGCCCCAGCCCGAGTCTTCCACCCAGTGTCTTACTACAGATCTGTGCAGTGCTGCCGGTTTACTGCTCCTGGATGCGACCTTGGGGAAGTGGAAGGGCTGCCAGCCTTCATGGCTGTTTACAGGAATTTTGAAATAGACTGAGCCACTAGAGGTCACTGTCACACCAGGAACTGCACTTAAAACATTCGATAAACTAAACGTTGTCTACACATTTTCTAAACTGTTTTACTAGACTTGTCTGAGCAGAGAGACTGTGGTCATTAAAGACGAGCTTCCACACGGCTCTGTGGAGGTGCCTGCCGCACTGCTGGTCTTGGGAAGCAAACAGAGTTCATTTTAATGAGAACTTCTTCATTTTAATTAATTCAGCATTGTTTTAATTTTACCAGTTTTTTAAATTTTACAATGCATATGTAAATATATTTTTACTGTGCAAACTATGCTGTATAAGAATATCTACATGGACGTGACATGGGACGTAAAAGTTTTTTAACCACACCCTCAGAGTTCAAGTCTGGAATCTAATCCCTCTTCCACAGCAAGTCTGCGTGTTCTCCTGTGCAAAGACCAAGGGTATTTTTAATGGCTGCACCATAGGTTGTTGGCTTGATCATGAATATATATCTGGGCTGTTTCTAGATTTTCTATGGAGAAAAATAATGTCAAAGCAGAAATTTCTGTACTGTGATGGTCTTTGCACACATGTTTTAAACGTTTGTGTAAAATAAAGTCTTTAGAGTAGAACTGATATTTTAAATGATTTATACTTTAAAACCTTGCAATATTTTCTGCTATTTGAGGATGTTCTTTCTCATTCCTTTGATCTTTTATTTATTTGCTTGTTTGTTTCATTCATTTATTTATTTGTTTATTTGAGACAAGCTCTCACCCTGTAACTGTGGCTGGCCTAGAACTCAGGGAGCTAACTGTAACCACAGCTGGCCTCTCTCTGCAGGCGTTTTTGCGGGCGCTTGCAGACCACACCAGCAGTGCCCCTGAGAAGCGGAGACTGCAGGAGCTGTGCAGTAAGCAGGGAGCAGCTGATTACAACCACTTCATCCGGGATGCCAGCGTCTGCCTGCTGGACCTCCTGCTCACCTTCCCATCCTGCCAGCCTCCACTCAGCCTCCTGCTGGGTGAGTCGCCCTCCCTCCCTTCCGCAGCCGGTCTCTGTCAGTGAGCCTCTGTGAGGTGAAGAAGGCTGGCTGGCTGTTCTATGAGTCTTGTGCAGATACAGTGTGGACATGTCCCTCTTCCATACATCCTGATCCTTTTCTTCTTTGTTAGTTTTTCCTTCTCTTAGTGTCACTGTCACTTTCTCTATTAACTCATCCAATTGTGTTTGGTTTTTTACTTAGAATTTAGCATCTTTTCTAGTTTGTTTTTTTCATTGAGGGCTTTTAGCTGAGTTTCCCTAGCAGTGAATATTGAGAGGGAAAGAATGATCCTCGTGAAAGCCGGTCAGCATGTGGTGTGACTGCATGAAGCATGCGCTCTGGGAAAATGCGGGGTCACTTTCATCGCATGCATGCAGAAGCACGGTGTTCCAGAACAGCGGAGGCCTTTGTGATCCAGGCTGACACACCTGGGGCATGGGGAGCCAGCCAACTCACAGGGGCTGGAGCTGCCCCCAGGAGTGACGGCCATGAGCCTGTGGGATCCTGCAGCCTTTCCTACTTCCCTGCATTAGCTTTTCTGTAGTGGGGCAGAGCCAGATGTTACCACTCATGTTTACACCATGAAAACATACATAGTCCTCTAGGTAAGCCATCGGGAGCCCTTTCAAGGCCTGTGCAGGGAATAGCTAGTCAGGTCTTGCTTTCTCTTACCATGATATCTTCATGTTCTTTTTCTTTGTCCTCCTCCTAAAATGGTTTTTAAAAAATCATCACACGAGGCTAGTCTTCCCCCATTTTGTCTAAGCCAGCTTTGCTGGTGCTTTCTGGCTTAGTGGTATAATGGAGGTGTAGAGGCTTGTGCCTGGCCAGGATACAGATTAGGAGCTAGAGGGAGTCAATGGGACCTACAAAATTGAAAATTTTCATTTCTTTAACAAAAAATAATACATCTAAAACTTAAGATAAACCCTGTACTGATCTTTGCTTTCCTGCTTTATTAAGACCAAGTTTAGAAGGAACTTTTCAACATTTTACCCAAATAAATTAAAAATAAAACAAATTATTCACAAAAATTCCAAAATTTGTAAGCAGGTATTTCAAATAGGGACGGTTTACTGTTGCTTTTACACAAGTCGCTGTGTATCATTAAGCCACTGGGATGCTGTGGAAGTTGCTTTGAGACAGGCTCACCGTGCACTTAAGATTCTGTTAAGTATATAAACACAAGAAGGAAAAGTACATGTTACCCCTAGTATTTCCTAAAATATCTGTCTTTGGTATTTTTGAGACCTTGACTTTATTTCACATCTGAAAGCTCTGGGATGCGTCTCCCTAGATGGTCCTTAGACACATCTGGGATGCGTCTCCCTAGATGGTCCTTAGACCATGAAAGCAGTGAGTCTGCTGCCCGAAGGCTGTTCATGCTCTGCCCTTACTAAGCTCACCCTGAGACCAGCATGGAGGAAGGGATCCTTTAGATCAGCTTTAGAGTTGAGCAGCGTATCACTGCATTGTGTACTGTAAAATATTATAAATGAGAGCGTGTTCTTTTGAATATTCTAAACAAGAAGGTTAAATGTAGGCCTGGATTTTCTTTTGTTCCTGTTTCAGTAGGCCTGAGCTAATTGCTTGTTTTATTTTTAGAGCACCTTCCTAAACTCCAGCCTCGACCATACTCGTGTGCAAGGTATGAATACTTACTAGCATAATATTCAGCTCCAAAATCAGGGAAACCTGAATGTCCAGCTCTCTAGTGACCAGGCCAGTTGCTGTGACCTCCCCTGCTCTGTAGAGTTCAGTGCGATCTGAAGAGCCCCAGGACTTCTGTGTTGTGGGAGTCACAGTTAGGGTGGATGGACCATCTGGTGTTCCCGTTTAAGGCAGTGGGCTCCAGTCTCATGGTCCCTGGGCACTCCAGCCGGTCTGTGCCTTCAGTGACAGTGCAGCATGAGCCTGTGGGAGTGAGCTCCCTGCATTTCTCACATTGTTTGCATGTCATACAGCATGGGTAGAGGTTTCAGAAGGTGTCTCCTGGTGATTCTGAACTTTGTGTTTTCTTCACTTACTTTCAGATTTGTCCTCTTAATAAATAATAGCCAGTGTATTAGCCCCTCATTTGCGTGGTAATAAAATCAGTCAGGTAAATACTGAGTGGGGAGTCATGAAGGAAGAGCCTTGGGGCGTCTCACTTTCTACAAACCTTACGGAAACAAAACTGGAAACTCCTGAGGTACCTCAGTGGGGTTGAGATGGCTCTTGTCTAGAGCCGTGGCCAGGTGAGGCCCCTGAGCCCCGCTTTATGATGAGCGAGCATCCTTCACCCCTGATGGATCCGTCAGAACTTGCCCGTGTCTTTGCAGCTCCAGCTTACGCCATCCAGACAAGCTTCACTTCGTGTTTAACATCGTCGAGTTTCCATCCAACCGCACGGCAGCCTCACCGCGGAAGGGAGTGTGCACGGGCTGGCTAGCCACATTGGTTGCTCCTTTTCTTCAGCCAAACACAGACGTTTCAAATGCAGACAGCTGTGACACTCTGGCTCCTGAGGTACTGAACCAGTGTGATTTCAGCCTTGCTACAGTTAGGCTCTCCTGCAACTAGAACATTGTACTCGCACCTTAAACGTGCAGATGTGTTTGCCAGCTGTTCTTGCTCATCCTGTCTGTAGAAAACAATGCCTTTTCTGTGGGGCACTGATGACCCAGGATGACAGGGTAGCAGTACAGCCATGGTGCCTTCCATTGCTGTGTCCCAACTATGTCTGTCATTTAAAACAGTTTTTAAAATGCTTTAAAATATTCCCTACATTGTGTACTGTGTACCCTGATCACCTCCCTAACCCCCCAGCACGCCCCAGCTGCATCTCCATCCCTCTTCGGGTCCTTATTTATTTGTTCCTTTGTTCAGTGATTTTACCTTACCTACTTAGTGCTGTCTGTATGCTTGAGAGTGTGGCATCATCTGCTGGGGCATGGGGACATACCAAGAGGCTACAGACTCAAAGCAAAGTGACTCTCCCAGCAGCCATCCTAAAGAGTTGCTTGCACTTCCACTGAGCCTGCTTTATCTTTCAGTTCACAGGTTAAAAACAAAACTAGGCTCAGGAAAAACACCTGTGATATGGGTAAAAAAGAAAGTATTTGCAGAGCAACCTTTTCCTTCCTCTGTAGTATCAAACATGCTCATGGCTTTAGCAAGGGGCTGGGCTGCTGTTTAACTTCATGATGCTTCTCTGGGGTGGGTTAACACTCGGACATCTTCACAGGATCGGCCTGGTTATGGACTCTCACGTGCTTGCCTTTTAAACTCACTGAATCTGTCTCAATATTCCAGATACCTATCTCCCCTCGGACAACAAATTCTTTCCACTTACCAGATGACCCGTCAGCCCCCATCATAATGGTGGGTCCTGGGACTGGCGTAGCCCCCTTTGTTGGCTTCCTCCAGCACAGGTGCGTATTCACTGTGGCTGCAGAGTCCTTGTAACCTCAGGTGGGAACAGCTGACCATTCTGTTCTTCAGAGGTTTTTTTTAAAATAATTGAGTATTGGTTGTAAAATTTGTACTTTGGAAAGTTTTTACCTAGTATCGGGTACTGTAGTGATTTGTCAGCATGAGGAAAGGAAACAGTATTTTTCAGTCTGGAGGGATGCTTTGTAATTCAGCTTAGTGCAAACAAGAGTCCAGGGTTAGTCCGTAGTGCTGTAGCATAAAAACTCAGATAATATCCAAACATAGCAAATGCTGATATTTTAAATGATTCGCTTGGAACAGTGCAAAGATGGGTTTTACAGACCTGTTTGTTGGTGATATTTCCTGTTGAAAAATATTTATGTATGTGCTTATTATCTCAAACACTTCCTTTTTACATTAGAGAAAAACTCCAAGAACAACACCCAGATGGAAATTTTGGAGCAATGTGGCTGTTTTTCGGCTGCAGACATAAGGACAGAGACTATTTGTTCAGGTACAGCGTGCCGCTGCTGTGATTGGACAGCTGTAACTGCAGACCTTGGCATCGCTAACCCCACCTCTCACTGACCTTGCGGTGCTATGTTGCAGGGAGGACCTCAGGCATTTCCTCAAGACTGGGGTCTTGACTCACCTGAAGGTCTCCTTCTCAAGAGATGCTGCACCTGAGGAGGAGGGGGCCCCAGCAAAGTATGTGCAAGACAACCTCCAGCGTCACAGCCAGCAGGTGGCCAGGATCCTCCTGCAGGAGAATGGCTACATTTATGTGTGTGGGTATGTAGCCAGATGGGAAGACCCAGCTGCTGCTGCAGCAGATGAATTGAGGGGCCGGTAATCGATGTGACAACATTGCTTTCACACACGTCACATGTGAGCACACAATGAATAATTCCAGGGCCCAGTTAACAGCCAGGGATTCTTTTCAGAAAGGCAGTGGTGAACACTGGCTCTTGCATTGGGGAATGCTTTGCTCTGGGCACATGTTTTTAGCATCTGAAAATCTGAATGTTAAAACCTTCATCACTTAAACCGATGTCTCAACATGGATTTTGTTGTGCTGAAGAATTTGTGGTTTGCACCACTGAGCTAGCAGAGCAGAAAGTAGAGTTTGACTCTGGGAGTGTCATCAGGTTAGAATCTGTCTTCTCTAGGTCAGTGTGGTAGGCAGATAGGCAGAAGGCCGGAGTCACTCCTGCAGTTACTAAGCTTTACGTGTGTGCTTCTGTGGGAGCTTTAAAGGCAGCACCCTGTGGACACTTACAATTGTAGAAACTCAGCTCTCAAACTTCCAGCTAGGTAAGGAAAATTTCAAGTGAGAAATTGTATTTTTATCCTAAAACACCCTGAGCACTGATCACACTCAGTCAGCCAAGCCCTTCTGACCTTGTTGCTGTGATGCAGAAGATGAAGTGCTGACTCTGCCTGGGTGATGTGACTGCGGCCACACCAGACTGACAGACTGGCACATGCTTGTCACATGCTGCCTGCCTTTCTTTCTTTATCTTTGTATGTTGTGGTCAATATTTTAAAAAGCAGTGCTTTGTCCAGGCTGTTACCAAACAGCCATCATTTTCCCGTGGCTCCAGCTCTGGACCGCAGCTCCCGCTAGCTTGAAACACCGGCCCTGGCACCCACGAGATGCCATCATGGTAGCTGGCTCTGCCAACCCACCATGCTGTCCGCTGTCCACATTCCTGGCTGAGCCCATGATAATACCCACCATCCTCGGTATCCAGAAATGAGACTCCTAATGCTTAAATATTATCCAGTATTTATAGATTTGGAGATGCTCAAATAGCAAGATGCCCACACGATTAGAGTTGTTACCCAGTATCTAACCTTTTGATAAGTAGCTACCTTAGACTGCTAGAGACACTTGGACATCAGCCGCCATCTTCTCTCCTCCTCTCCCTTGCTCCTCCTCTTCCTTCTCTCCTTCCTCCCTTCTCCCCCCACCCCCTTCACTCCTCTCACATTAGCTCCTCCCCAGTTGCTCCACTGCAAACAATGTAGCAGCAGCCAGAAACCATCCTGCTACATTTATATAGCTTCAACTGTCCAGAGGCTGGGTTGGGCTGTCTAGGTGACCTCACACCCTGATGGTCCCTGGCTCCCACATGAAGAGTGCTGCCGAGATCCACACACCGTGTTGGTCTCTGTTCTCATTTAGCTTCTGTGGACGTTCTTGGCCTGCGTGTTTGTGATGGCATTTTGGTCACGTTGAGGCTGACATGTCAGGCTTCTAAATAGCAGGTGCAGCTAATCACACAGAAGTGCCAGGAGCTGGTGACTGAAAACGTCACGGATATCTCCAGACTCTTAAATTCTCCTCTGCCATAATCCCCACTCCCACCCCCTCCAGTCACTGAGTCTCACCTTTCCTAGAGAGCAGTTGTGGTGAGTTCAGAGACAAAGGCTCGGAGTCACCTCACCAGTGACAAATGGAGTGGGCGGGCAGGTGCAGAGGACCATGACAGAGGAGGGCACCTGTCCAAAGCCAAGTGTGCGGCACTCAGCGGAAGAGTCTGTTGAGACGAGGGCAGAGAGGACCTGCAGGTCTGGCAGAGGGTGGACCTGTGTGGATAGATACTGGGGTGGTTGAGGAAAAGATGAGGAAGGAGACAGATCTGGCTCCTTAGACACCTCCCAAAGTAAACTGTGACAGGATGGGCTATATTCCAGACATCTGAAGATCTGTCCTACAGTTCCTTCATCCAGATATTGGCATGTAAGGAGACATGAGGTCCACTCCCTGATCTCAGACACTCTTAACACGGAGTTAGCAAGGGACATAGGTGCAATGTCTCTTCTGCCTTCATGAGCCAAGTTCTGTCCTCAGTGAAGGGGCCTGCCACGTCGTATGCATGAAGGGTTAGGACTAGGAGAGCGTGGGGGTCTACGGTACACGAAAGGGAAGGAGGGACCTGAACATGAGCCAGAGCCCAGCTCCCTCCTGCAGGAAAACTGAAGGCTATGCTAGGACTCTGCAGCCTAGGGAGGACTGTAAGCCATGGACCCATATGGTCAGCTCTGTTTAGAGCAGCCACCATGGGTGAAGGCTTGGCCTGTGGTAAGTGCTGGATATCTGGGAAACACTCTGAGAAGTGAGGAAAAAACAAAGATGGCAGGACCAGAGAGAACTGGGGGTGTGGCTAACAGGGTTTGGTTAAGGAAACTTCCTGTTTTATAAAGTCTGCTACTTTGTCTTTAGAGATGCCAAGAATATGGCCAAGGATGTGAACGACGCCCTTGTAGAGATCATAAGCAAAGAAGCTGGAGTTGACAAACTCGAAGCAATGAAGACACTGGCGACACTAAAGCAAGAAAAACGGTATCTGCAGGATATCTGGTCATGAGACTGGAAAGGAGACACTTGGGGTTTATCTTTGTTTGTTTTTTCTTGAAGTGCCAAAGGACAGTTTTACAGAAGATGAGTTTTGGAAGAGGCTGTATGGGGAACGGCTTGCTTACAGATACAAGAGGTACACTCACCTGACAGGCTCACAGGTTGTCTCCCACTCCTCCTCTGTGGCCCCATCCAGCACCTCACTGCGTGGAGGGGAAGAGGCAGCTCCCACCTGGCACCCCATTGCACATAGCTTCCCCAAGAGGACAGAGAGTCGATGCTCATCTGTGCCTGGACACATCTTGGAGAGCTTGTGGACATACTATCTTTCAATGAAGTATATTCAAAGCATATTCACACCAGTGATTAATACAAACATGCAAAGAATACTTTTGCATTTCTTTATTTAATTGTGGTTTATTATCAAAATTATATTTCTGATAAAATATTTTGATTTTGAGGTAATCCTTACAAGAGAAGGGCTTTATGCTACTTAGAAATATATTTTGAAATACATTTGAAATTGTGCTCTGCCATTTTCATCATGTCAGCTTTAGTGTCACGGTCCTACAGCTTAGGGGCACTTGCATTCCCCTGGCAAAGTCATCATGTGTACGTCTCAGTAATGCTGCGCCCTGTTCTTCTCATGGACTCCATTCATGTCTGCCCCTCACGGATAGGCTTGGTTTTTCCTCAATTCCTGACTGTACTTCTGTGATTCCGCTCAGATTAAAGAACTCCAGTTAGGTTTCTAATACCAAATTCTCTTGCAAGTTATGAAAACAAAGTATATAAAAGGAGTCTGTGCCATTGTGTGTATAGCTGCTGAACAAAAACTGGGGAAAGCAACTTAAAGAGAGATGGTATTTTAGCTCACAGTCCCGGTGTGCAGTCCACAGTGCTGGGGACATCATGGTGGCAGAAGGAGGAGGCAACTGGTCACATCCCATCCAGTCAGGAAGGAAAAGACACGCGTGCCTCACAGGCTTTCTCCTCTCATACACTCTAGGATGCACCACATGGAGCCTCTTCATACACTCTAGGGTGCACCACACAGAGCCTCTTCATACACTGTAGGGTGCACCACACGGAGCCTCTTCATACACTCTAGAGTGCACACACATGGAGCCTCTTCATACACTCTAGGATGCACCACACGGAGCCTCTTCATACACTCTAGGGTGCACCACACGGAGCCTCTTCATACACTCTAGGGTGCACCACACG
>NW_021605262.1:0-9092 GCF_004785775.1 Grammomys surdaster | reverse complement strand
AGCCTCTTCATACACTCTAGGGTGCACCACACGGAGCCTCTTCATACACTCTAGAGTGCACACACATGGAGCGGGGCTGCCTACATGTAATGTGGGTGTTCACCTCAGTTAGCCTAGAGGACCTCTCAAAGACACACCCAGTGGTTTATCTCCAGTGAGGTTGTAGACCCTGTCAACCTAACTGTAACATAGACATCACAAGCTGGATAACAAGGGTGATAACTCTCCAGCCAGTGTGTAAAGATCATCTTGTTTAATAGTCAACCTTAGAATCACATCTGGTGAGAAGTCACCAAGAGAGTCCTTGGACATTATAAGAATTAAGGATTTGGAAACGTAATACAATATATCAAGCCTGGTGAGGCTTTGTGGCTCTTTGTTCTTCTCGTCCCATCTTGCATAGTCTAGTCTCACTATTACATGTTTTAACATGAGGTAAATAAGATGGGGTTAGGAAAACACACTACTCAAATCCTGACATTTGTAGGTTGTACACATCAGCCACAGTAGGCCTGGGCAACACAGGGACAAAGAACAGTGTTCCTCAGTTAAAGGCAAGTGCCCACCTGTCCCTGCGCTCTGATGCATGACCACAAATGACAGACCCAAAAGGCAAAACTAGTTGCTGTTGAGAATCAAGACTAGGATTCTGACAGGACATCCAGGTTTACAATCTGGGCTTTCTTTTGGTTTGCCTGATGTAGACTTTTAGCTTCATACTATGTGTTATGTCTCTCACCAGTAAGCCGGTATGTCTGGTGAACCACCTCTCACTTGAATTGCTTTTTACAACGACGTTTTACACAAATACTGAAAACTAGGCAAGATTTGGTGACATATACCTGTAATCCCATTGTTAGGGAGGCTGAGACTGGAGTGCCAGCAGAAGCTTAAGGCCCCTTCCACTGAGTCTCTATTACAAGAGCCACAATAAACCCCTTGAATGCAGTGTAACCAGCCATGGTCTGAGGCGAGCAGTGGAGGAAGCATGTGACACCTGAGTATTAATGGGTAAGAGCTGAGAAACATATTTGCTGATGATACCATTTTCTTATTTCAATTATATTTAATTTAAGAATTTATGTTTTTTAACATCATATAGAGGAAAATCACGAGATGGCCTATGAGAACCGTCCTACATTATTTTTCCTTTTATTACCACATGAAATTTACAAGCAATTTAGGTATGAATGGGGTATTCTGTAATAATTTCACAGGTCAACTTTGGGTTGTCTTTCTCAGCTTCTGAATGCTTATCTCCTCAAACACGGTGTTCCAGGCTTCTGAAATGTACACTGCATGATGCTTGCACACGTCCAGCATCCGGACAACAGTACTGTGAACACAGATCTCCCTACATCACACGGTTCCACAGCACCTATCAGTGTCCAGTGTGACCCCAGGCTCAGCTTCCTGAAGTTGGTGGCTGACGGGAATTACAACCCTTTTTATCTAACATATGAATGCAGCCATATGGTCTCTCTGCTGAAATAATTTCCAGTTTTACCCAGATTATCACAACTGACAAGACTGGTATGTTTCTCTGAGAAATCGTCCAATTAAAGTAGAATTACATCCTTGACCCCTCGTGCGAACTCACCTCATGTTCCTCTGTTACTCCATCCTAAATATACGGCATCTTCTTCCTTAATCATTATCATATGTACATATGTGTGTGTGTGTGTGTGTGTGTGTATCTCATATATATGTATCACACATATACATATATATGCATAACTACATACAGAGGAACAGCTGATTCTGTTGAGGTTTGCCTGTACCTATGTTTTGAGGACTGACCTGTTGCACCAGATGAACAGTGATGGCTTCATCCTTAGGGCAACCTAATTCTCCACCTCTCATTAGTTCTTAGGGACACTCAGGCTAAGGTTGAGGTCTTTAGGGATGAGGTCATATGAGATTCCCACCTACAGCATAATAGGTATATTAATGTCATCATTGTTCAGGCAGTCCTATTTTTGGGTTATCTTTTATCTCTTGGAAGTTTGCAAATCACCCTCCAGGACTATGAAAACTTGTCCTTAGGGAAGAGACTTTTAGGTCAGACTCACAGGACTGGGGCTGAACTGCATGGTGTTCTCAGCACTAAGACAAAGGAGAAGCCATGCTCTCAAGGCTTGCAGTGTTGTGGAAACATATACTCTATAAGAATAATGGCACTGAACGTGTCTTTTAATAAAGGACAGGGTGAAGCAGCAAAGGGGAGGCCAAGACATCTTCAGATCACAAGCATACTAGAGAAATCTGGTGAATAAAACACCCATTAATTCCTCAAAGGAAAAGCAACTGAACTGTGTTGGAACATCTTTGTAGCTAACAGACCACATTCCCACCTTTACTAGTGAGTGAAGAAAACCCACATATTCTGCTCGCTCTTTTTTTTAAAATATGAGACCGCCAAAAGCCGGGGAAATTGGAGAGTGACAAGAGCCACTGAGTACTCATGTGAGGGACAGTGGAGGAAGTGGTTTTCTTCCTGCTAACTGTAAGAAGCATCTGCACATAGTAAACCTCTGAGGCAGGGACATGGGCAGTCTTGCCAGATGCAGCTGCAGAAGACATAGGAATATAAACCACAGTAGCCTGCATCAGTCAAGAACTGCAGAAAGGAAATCATGGAGTCTCTGCATAGATATGAAAGGAGGAAACTGGAAGGAGTCAGGAGAGACCAGAAGAAACCATCCTCAGGTCATGGCAGAATCTAACACAAACTATTATCCAAAAGGAATGAATATTCACTGCAAATAAGCAGAATATCCAAGCAAGAAAAAGAGAATTCCTCCTCTCACAGTAAGTGCCAACAAGCATTTAATCACCAAAATATACTGACTTTATGAAGACAAAGCTAGTGAAAACAAAGTTGACATCACACCAGGAATGGGCCAACAGAAGGGAAGCACATGCAGTTTGTAAGACACCAAAGTGCTGAGAGCGAGCATGGATTTGCCATGGCGCTCACAGGAAGACAAGCAATAAACCACACAAAGTATTTCTCATGTCCACCAAATATGTTTAAATGTTTTCTGACACAGCCTCAGGTAGTCTGGTCTAGCTTTGAATTGGCTATGAAGCAGGGAACAAGCATATGGTCCTATCCTCTTACCCCCTGCAATTTGAAGATGACAGGGATGTGCCTCAGAGGAGGCTCAAGGTTTTTTTCCATCACAGGTCTGTTTACTTGAAATCACATGAATACACACAGGTCTGTGAGTTCCTCCTCACCCTGCTGACCTGACACAAAAGCCTGGCCCCTAAAACAAGGTCATGTGAGCTTTTCACCTCCTCCTAGGGACCTGCTCAGAACCTTTCTCAGGTTCAAGGCCTGATCAAAGTCACCTTGATGTAATCATAGTGTGCCAAGCAGACATAGAGTCTTTTTCACAATTACTCAACCCTAAGTTAGGGACAGGACACCTATCAAAGGTTTAAGGAAACCCAGCCTTCAAGGTGAAACCAGGTGTCAGGTTCCCCTGCTTTGCAGAGTTCCCTCTGTGTGTCCACTCCATGTGTTTCCTCATCCATAGTCAAAGATTTTTTGTGGCCTCTGATCCTGCCAGACCTCACTGAAGTGTTCCAGAATTTTCCACCTATCACCTGTTGTGCCTTGAATTCTTTCCTCTCTTAATTCTTTAACAGACATAGAAAATGAACATAAAATGAACACAACCAAGACCGTTGCAATAGGCCGGGTACAGAGTGGAGGGGACCAGAAACACCATTTGCTCTAAAGGTACTGACTGAGGAATCTGACAGCGTCCATGTGAGGAAGGGGCAGCTAGTGGAGTGTGCTTCCCAGGAAAGCTGTTCAATGAGGTCCCTGCACTACCTCAGGTGCAAGTAGTCCTCTCATCATCATTACCTTGCAATCCTGGCGTCTACTCCCGCAATACCGGACTGCTCCAGTGTCCCAGAAGCCCAAGGCAAACTCCGACTACACGGTGTCCTAGGGAAACAATCACCCAGCACACAATCTCAATCGTCCTGTTCCCAGTTCACAACTGCAACCTCACGTGACCCAGACAGTGCGGAACGACAAATCCCAGCACCTCTCTGCCCTCCCACCCCAACCGGGTACACTCCCTCCGAGACGCTTTCAACCAACTCCCCTCATCCCCATCCGCCCGCTGCTTGCACAAAGCCCCAGACTGTGCTGTTTCCTGAGACAACAGCAATGTACAGCCGCAAAGGACTCTCGCAAAACTTTGAGGAAGACACACTTGTACAAAACGAAAACTAAATTGGGATTGCCTGGATGGCTCCTCACGATGTCACAGTAGCATGGACTACATATCCCAGAAGTCTGTGCGAAGCTGTTCCTAGAAATGAGTATTTTATTTACCTGGTTCTTACATTTCTTTCCTTCTCTCTATTGTCTTTTCTATAGTACTTAGCCTATGTTAGAGCACTTGACTCTAACGTATCCTCTGTCTTAATACTCAGTATTGCAGATAAATAATACTTGTCCCTCTGTACTGATACTGTGCATGAGACATACATGGATCAGATTCCTTCTCTTCAAAAATATTTTTATGTGACTATTGGGATCCATAGACTGGGGTAAGTTGGCCAGGGACACAAAGAAGGTATAGGTCACAAAGTCAAAACTTTCCAACGTTGTAAGAAAAGTCATTTTTGTGGGAGCTCTACAAGAATTTTTCTGGTCTCCATCTGGCTGCTCACAAACACAGGTACATATACACCTCTGGGTATGTTTTGTTGTTGCTGTTGTTGTTGTTACTTTCCCTGTGCTGATTACACATGGAGGGTCACAGCTCCTGAGATCACTCTGGTGTATGCACTGGCCACTGGCCCACTACCCATTGTGAGAATTCTCTCTGCAGACATCTGATCTGTCTTACTCAATTTCCTTTCCCTTCTCTGATCTGCAAGTGTTTCTATGTGACAGTATTTTGAAAGTCAATGCATCTGCCTTGAACTTAACTCAGTTCTTCAAAATCATGATGAAGAAAGAATTATTTCTAAAGAGAAGAAGCAGAAGCGGAAGCAGCAGAAGAAGAAAAGATAAAAAACAAAACCAGAAATATCAAATAAGTTTCTTGGATTTTGACAATCAAATACCTTAAAATACACCATAATCTCTAACCTGGAAGCCTCTGAGAGTTTCACTATCATCTGTTTTTTAAAAAGACAGTTCATTTCTCAACATGCCCAAAGACTTTAATAGTCCAAAGACAGTCAAAGCCCAAAGTCTCTTAATGTCTAATTCAATCAGTTGCTAATCTCCAACTGCTTACAGGATTACTCCCTCAACACCCCATGGACCAGTGGAAACCTGTCCATTCCAAAGGAGAGAACATGGCACCTGACAAGGAAGGACAAGAACAGGTTTGATAGACATGGCCTGTGAGAACCCAACTCCCATAGCATCACATGCACTCGGTCTGCGGATGCTGAAGGAATCATTTGGATGCCAAAGAACAGTGTCATCCTAAACTGGATCTGTGTGGGCTGAAGCACAGACAGCCCCTGTCTAGATGTTACTAAGGTTCTAACATGACTCTACGGCGGGGTTCCAAGTCCACTGAGCTGTCACCTGCGTGTTTCATGAAGACTTTTTGGTATGGATAATATTACATACGCATCTGTCAACACATGCTGTTTGGGGAAACTGAGAAGGATGGCTTTGAAACTAGAATTTGGCATTTCCACCTCAGACCCAAGCATATGCATATCCCATGACATCAGTGCCATCTCTCCTAACTGTCATAGGTGGTGAGGGTGTATCACCCCTGTACCAATGTCACACCTCAAGGGAGAATCTTCCTAAACAGACAGTAACTCTTAAAAATAATTCTCTTGTAGAACAAATGTATATTCATAAAGGATATTTCCATGTGCAATGTCATTTCCCTCTGTATTCCTGAGGAAGGTGACCTAATAAGGGCCACACAAACTCGAAGCATGAAGAATACCACATATGCATATTAGGAGGTGTGGTCCTGTGAGAGGAAATCTATCATGTGGACGTTGAGGACAAGTGTTCAAGCTCTCCCTGGTGTGGAATCTAGTCCCCTGGTTGCCTTCAGATCAGGATGTAGAGGTCTACGTTCTTCCAGCGCCTCAGTTGACTACACACTGCCATGTGTCCTCCATGATGATAATGGACCAAACCTCTGAAACTGTAAGCCAGCCCCGATGAAATGCTTTCTTTTATAAAAGGTGCCTTGGTCTTGGTGTCTCTTCACAACAATAAAACTCTAACTAAAACACTTATTAAACCTAATATTTTGCTCAAGGGGCCTTGTTGACCATTTCTTAGCAACTACTTTTTTAAAAGCCTTTCTACACAGGAGCCTCTCTTTGGTATTGAAGTGAGAATTAGCTGGGACTTATACTCATTCCTCTTTGTTTTCTCGAATGTGCACTTGATGTTTACATATTAGTAAACTCTTTGTTTCTATAAAATCTACTATAGAAGGTATCTGAAGTGTTGTCTCTCTCACTTTTTATCCACCAATTTCATTTGACTGGTATACTCCTTTGCTAACTTTAAAACTGATGCATAACCAGTAACCCAAGTACAGTGATCGCCATTATGTAGGACAGGAAGGGAGGGCAGGGAGGCCACTGGTCAACTCTTTGCTGTTGTTCTCATGGCAAAGCCACGAGGAAGATACAAGGTGAGTGTGATGCATCTTATCTCTGGGGAACCATTCCTGTTTTCCCCAGTGTTACACTGATGAAGGACTCCTTAGTCCTCAGCATCTGAGCCCTTCTGGGAGACTTCTCACCACTCTGTAAATGCTTTTGCACCCAGAGTCATGTGCTATAATCACTGCTGAAATAGGTCAAGTTTGGATATGTCCAAAATAAGTATCTTTTAAAAGATACTTATTGGGGGAGAATTGAATGCATGTATAATGTGTTTCATTCAAATATCCTCCACATTCCTTCACCTGAAATTACTTTTTACCCTTCATAAAAATTTATGCTCCAATGTCTTTGTTTTGGCTTTCTTAATTTCTTGTTTCCACTCAGTGCTCCATCTTTGTGTAGGGGTGGAGGTCCATCGACTGGGGACTGGAACCCTCTCAGATGACTGTCTCCCCCAAGAGCCATAGCTCCTCCTCTCTAGGTGAGATGCTCTGAGGCCCTTAGGCAGCCATGCTTGTTGTGAGGCTGGTTTTATCGTATGCACATGTTGTCCAAGGAGTATGAGCCACAGTGTGATCATGACTGAAATGGTCCTCACATTTCTAGCAAATATGGTTTCAACGTAGACGTCATTATACCTGGCTCTGACCATCTTTCTACCTCTTCTCCGTCAGAGACCCCTGACTCTCCACATTTCTGGTATGATATAGATATCACATCTAGATCAGTGCCTCTACAGAGTATTGTTCTCCACAGTTTGACCAACTGTGAGTCTCTGGATCATTCTCCCTCTACCACACTATTAAATTTTCTGGTGGGTGGTAGATGGGGCCTGACTCTGTGGACACAAAGATAAGAGCTTAGGTCACCCATAAGAATAACAGGAGTAGGTTCTCCCTAGGGTATACCACCTAGATCCACACAGCTTTATCATCTGATTAACGTCACCAGTTCTTAGTTACTTACTGTCTGTTGAGTGAACTTTAAATTCAACCTGAAAATAACTGGTCATTACAATAAGATTTCTGTCACTATTGCCCCATGAGTGCGTCAGTTTGCCCAGCTATTATTTACTCTACTCCCTGAGTTCACAGCTGGGTAAGACTGTTTAGCAGGTACTCCCACGGTGGCATACCTAGACTGTGCTTCCACTATGAAACCCAACCAGTTGACAGGAAGGTTCCAAGTTGGTTCCACCTGAGGGAATAAATGAACAGCCACTGTTCATAAAACGAGAATTCTCTCTTTACTTCAGAACTGGGAAATTAAATAACCCATGTGAGAAAGTTATTAAATGGCTTATTATCAAGCCCTTTAAGAGTACAGGTGAGCTGGCCGGAGAGATGGCTCAGTGGTTAAGAGCACTGACTGCTCTTCCGGAGGTCCTGAGTCCAGTTACCAGCATCTACATGGTGGCTCACAACCATCTGCATAGGGATTTGATGTTCTCTTTCTGTTGTGTCTGAAGAGAGCAATGGTGAATACATAAAATAAATAACATCTTTAAAATAAATAGGAATGTAGGTGAGCAAGCTTGAGCTTCCATCTAGAAATGCTCTTAATAGGGAAGGAAGTGAGGGTGGAGTTTCTAAAGCCAAAAGGCTGCACTCACGTCACGGGACATGGACACTGAAACGTTCTGTTTGGTTTTGTTGTTGTTTGGGTTTTTTTTTCACCTTACCCTTGCACAGCAGGGAAGTAGGTTCCCTTACACCTTTAAAACACAACATAATGGCCATTTTTCAGGAGCGACCATTTGTATATAGGTCCTCTCTCAGCAGAGAAGGATTCCTCTTTGAGAAGATGGGAAATATGATTTACTTCCCTGAGGAGGCTTCAAAGGGTCTAAGGTACAGTGTGAGGACAACCTGACCTGGCCTAAGTCATGCCATTCACCACTTCTTTTAGTTCTTTTCAAATCCTTGAATTTTATGAAGTAATGGGGCCTGGGCCCTTGGACTCATTTTTCCTGAGGCAACCTGGCATTTGTACAAGAGTAACAACCAGTTAACTCATCAGGGCCCAGTTGTGAAACCAGATGTAGCACAGGAGACAAGAGAACCAGACTTTCACAAAGTCTTTTCCCTTACTTCCTCAGTATGTTATCGTGTGTGACATCCACACAACTTACTCTGATGGATCTATTTCCCATCCAAGAGGAGTGGTGCTATTGTGCGTGGGGATGTCCTGCCATCCAAGGATATTGTAAATTTAACACCTTCAGCTGCAGTACTCTAGGTCACAGACCAAGATTTTTAAAAATATAGTTACAGTTGATTTTGAAATTTTTACTATATTAAATACACTAAGTTTATTTTAAATTTGCATTAAGGTATGTGTTTTAGGATGTACTTCCATAGCATATACAGAAGGCTATAGAATGAGAGATATAAATTGGTCTCTCCATCCCATCTTGTCTGCATTAATAAATTTCACTTGTACTTAGCATGACAAAA
>NW_021605261.1:696402-767891 GCF_004785775.1 Grammomys surdaster | reverse complement strand
CATTTTCTTTGACAACTGTGTCAATATTTTCCACCGTATCTTCTGCATTTGAGATTCTCTCTTCTATCTCTTGTATTCGGTTGGTGATGCTTGCGTCTGTGACTCCTGATCTCTTTCTTAGGTTTTCTATCTCCATGGTTGTCTCCCTTTGAACTTTCTTTATTGTTTCTATTTCCAGTTTCAGATCCTGAATGTTTTTGTTTAATTCCTTCTTTGTGTTTTCTTGCATTTCTTTAAGGGATTTCTGTGATTCCTCTTTAAGGGCTTCTATCTGTTTACTTGTACTCTCCTGTATTTCTTTAAGGGAGTTACTTAATTCCTTCTTATAATCCTCTATCATCATCATGAGAAGTGATTTTAATTCTGAATCCTGCTTTTCAGGTGTGAAGGGGTGTTCAGGGCTTGCTATATTGGGAGAACTGGGCACTGATGATGCCAAGAAACTTTGGTTTCTGTTGCTTATGTTCTTGCGCTTGCCTTTCGCCATCTGGGTAACTCTAGTGGTACCTGCCCCCTCTGTGTAAGATTGGAATCTGTATTTCCAGGTATCTTGCTTATTGCAGAGCTCCTCGGAGTCCAGAGGTCTCTGTGGTCTTATGCCCCTAATCTCCCGGGTGGAAGAACTCCTGGGACTCAGGCCACCTCTTGGATCTGGTAATCCTTCTGTTCTGAGTGCAGTGGCTCCTCGGCTGCTCTGAGTGCAGTGGGTTCTCGATGACTCAGGATTCAGTTTCAGCTGCTCTGAGTGCAGTGGCTCCTAGATGACTCAGGATTCAGTTTCTCCACAGGACAGGAGCAGACCAACTCTGTGTCAGCTGCTCTGAGTGCAGTGGCTCCAGTTGCTCTGAGTGCAGTGGGTCCCTGATGACTCAGAATTCAGTTTCAGCTGCTCTGAGTGTAGTGACTTCTCGATGACTCAGGATTCAGTTTCTCCACAGGACAGGAGCAGACCTACTCTGTGTCTGCTCCAGTCCCAGGGACCAGGCAGGGGCCGAAGGGAAGTGGAATTCCGGAGGGGCAGGGTTTGGGTAGCTGCTGTGCCCTAGATGTCCCTGGCTCCCAGATGTATTTCTGGGGCCTAGGGAGTGAGATGGAGTTCTTACCAGCTGCTCTGAGTGCAGTGGCTCCTGGATGACTCAGGATTCAGTTTCTCCACAGGACAGGAGCAGACCGACTCTGTGCCTGCTCCAGTCCAAGGGACCAGGCAGGGGCCAAAGGGAAGTGGAATTCCGGAGGGGCGGGGTTTGGGTAGCTGCTGTGCCCTGGATGTCCCTGGCTCCCAGATGTTTTTCTGGGGCTTAGGGAGTGAGATGGAGTTCTTACCAGCTGCTCTGAGTGCAGTGGCTCCTGGATGACTCAGGATTCAGTTTCTCCACAGGACAGGAGCAGACCGACTCTGTGTCTGCTCCAGTCTAAGGGACCAGGCAGGGGCCGAAGGGCGAGTTACTGTTTCTTTGAACTCATTATTCCATATCCATTATTTTATACAGCATAAATTTAAACACATATAGATAAACGCTATTGAGGATTAAAAACAAGTTTTCAAGTACAACTGTTTTTCTTCAGTGCTGGGATTGAATCCAGGACCTCACATATGGGGAGCAAGCACTCTGCCAACCTCCAAAACAACCCACCAGTAACAACAAAACAGCCTTCCAATTATGAAAATGAAAAGATAAAAACAAAACGTGAATTCTAGTGGAATATCAGGCACATATTTCAAAGCAGAACATGACTATGATAGGCTGCTTCTAGCTGATCATTTTCAAAGTAAAAAACGTGGCCTAACAAATCTGTGAATGTTACTAACCTCACATAATTTGGCACAGTGCACCTCCTACTGGGAGTTTCTGACAATTCAGAAGCTCACCCTATTAATTTAGACTTGAGGGGTTTAACATCAATATGTGAAACTTTAAGGGATTTTACAACTCATCGGCCTATAGTTATTTGATTCTTGTACCCATGCTTATCTTGCAATGCTCCAGGAAGAATTAGAAACAATGCTGTAAAGCCTCCAGTAAACAGTGAGATCTCAACTAATGGCATCAATATCACTACAGTTAACATCTGTATTAATGGCATACAGAAACCATAAAAATTATGTATTGAGGTGTCATTCACACACTATAAAATTACAGTTTCCAGGGAGGCATCTCTCTGTAGCTCACGTTAAACTTGAACTTAGAATATTCCTGACCTAGTCTTCTCAGTGTTAGGATTACTAGCCTGTGCCAACATACTCAGTTTACTTTTCTTTAAAAATATATTTTGAAGGCTAGTCATTGAAGTGGAAATTTCTGGTTTCATTGGAGACTCATATGTGTTTTTCTGGAAACTGTCTTATGAGAGAATGTTTTGCTGAGAACAGACATGTGGTGTTTTTCTGGAAGCTGTCTGGTGAAATGGCATGTGATGTTTTTCTGGAGCGGAGCTTGAGAAGACACGTAATGTTTGGCATGAGTATAAGTGTAACCCAACAGTCAGTGGATGCTGCTCTGGCATTGGTTCACCTTGCAACTCTTTGCTGGCCTTTGTTGGGCTTCCCTGAAGCTGGTCTTCACTGAGATCGCTCTTGCATTGGTGCATTTCTTTCTTGACTTTGGAGAGAGAAATGCATCAAAGAACTTCTGGTGATATTCCAGATGTTTCTTGCTGCTTCCACTGACTCTTGTCAATTGATCAGCTGGCAGAGCCTCGAGGTTTCTTCTGGATGGAGCCAGTGCTACTGACTTGCCTCTGGCATTTGCTGAGTGGACTGGACTGCTGACTATGAAGATTGGAATCACCTCAATGAACTATTTCTAAACAGATCCATAACCCTGTTTTCTATTAACCTTTCTTTCCCCTATCTCTGGTGGGTGGCAGGCTAGAAGGGAGGTTGAAGCATTTAGAAACCATCCTTAAAGTAGGTTTTGAAAAAATCTAAGCCTACAAGGCATGGTGCCTCATGTCTTTATTCTCACTACTCAAGAAGCAGAGGCAGTTGGATCCCTGTGAGTTCAAGGAAAGCCTGGAAAACATAAAAAGATGTAGGACAGCCAGGG
Organism: Grammomys surdaster; assembly: GCF_004785775.1. Classification (NCBI taxonomy): domain Eukaryota; kingdom Metazoa; phylum Chordata; class Mammalia; order Rodentia; family Muridae; genus Grammomys; species Grammomys surdaster. The sequence continues at coordinate 764,844 of NW_021605261.1, read as the reverse complement.
CTACATAGAGACATTGTCCTTCAAAGAGAAAATTAATTAAATATGATTAGCTAAGTAATTTACTTAATGAATCTTGATGAATGTAATTAATATTTAAGTAAGTAAGTAAGTAAGTTACTATTAGTGTCACAGATACCTAGAAAGTGCTTATGCTATAAAGTATTGACTCATTCTTTGAGCGCCCAAGGCAACAAAAGCCTGGCATCTCCACCTTCATTTGCATTTGTCCCCCTTATTCTGCACACTTCACCATCACATGCTTTATCTCAGAGTTAGGGATGCTAAGTATTAAAGAAATATCTGTTTAAAGACCAAGGCTACCTAACCTGTCTCCAACAGTTCAAGAAACAGAAGTATCTTATCACAGCTTTCATGATGCCCTGTTCTGGACACTGAAAGGGTGCCTGATTGTCTCCAGACATGGTTTTCAATCTGTAATTATCTTGAATTCCAGGAACAGCAGTGCCTCAAAGACAGTGAGAACTTCTACATGTCCTATGGAAGCAGAGCTCAGATTATGGTCAACCAGACCACAGAGATAAGGACCAGCCAGGTCACACGGTGACCAAGCCTGCTTAGTCATACTCTTTACACACTCCCTCTATATAAAACTGAAGTTTAGATCAGTGTCCTGGTGATGAACTTGCAGTCACTGAGCCCCTTTATCCCTACCTCCTAATACAACCACATTGCTTACCCTTTCTCTGCCTGTCACCACCATGTGTCTCTGTAATTGGTGTGACAGGCAGCTGAGTCTGTTGCTTTCAATTCCCAGAGCTCTTGCCATACTCCACTGACATCACCATGACAGCTTTGACTGAGTTCCAAAAACCAACTACTAATGCTGAGCGTCCCTTATGTGCGCCTGTGCACATCGTCTCAGAAGCCGCCTTCTCCTCATGTGCAGCGATCCACTGGGAGTTCTGCCTCCTCACTGTGAGTTCCAAACTCACATTCCCACTCTCTCTCTCGTAGGCCTGAATCCCAGACTCTGCCAATTGGACAGATGAGTGTGATGTCTCAAGAATGATCTGTTCAGTGTTCTAGTAGTGTCAGGTCAATCTTGACTCACAAGTAGTAAGAAAACATCAGTAGGAGTATCTGTCCTAGTGTTCAGGGATGCAAGAGCAATTCTTAATGAAAACATCATAAAACCTTTTAGAACCAGCCTAAAAATGAATTATTCAACATTATTAGAAATAATAATTAATATAATAATCACCTATCATTTCAGTGTGGTTTATAATTATTTTTATAAGAATTATTTATTATTTACAAATAATAATAATAGTTATTATTATTCTTATTATTGGCAGGGTCTCACTATGTAGCCCTGTCTGGCCTGGAACTCAGAAATTTGCCTCTGTCTGTCTCTCAAGGGCTCGGATGAAAGGTTAGCATCATCATGCCTGCAGCAATTCTTTGTGCCACTCAATAGCTGCTTGATAAGATCCTTTTATGTTTTGTCATTACTTTGGAAGAAGGGATCGATTTATTTTGTCTAGATCAAGACTGAAATTCTAGAATATACGTAAAGTACTTATAGAAAACACCTAACAGGATTCTACCACAGTGATAATAGAGTGAACTCCTTGGTAACCAATTCAGATTTAATGGGAACATTATGAAATCTGTAAAGAATAGAGCTTTCTCTTTCTGAACATCCTTTTAACTTAAAAACATCAAAGTGATAACCTATGGTAATTCATGGCTTAACACTGATGAATATCTTCTTGGCAATTACAGAAATGACCTTGTCATTTCAAACCCAATCACTGACTTCTTATCAATCAATACTCAGTAGCTGTCAGTGTTAATGAATGGGATTTTAAATTTTTATTGAATGAAACATGGCAACGTATGGAAGGATTGCACAAATCAGTGAACCAATATTTTCCAGAAAACTTACACAAGATGCTAGAGAGATAGCTTAGCAGTTAAGGGCACTATCTGCTCATCCAGAGTTCCTGGGTTCAATTACTGGAACTCACATAGTAGTTCACAAGCATATATAATACTACTTGTGGTCACCCAATGCCCTCTTCCGGCCTTCTGTGCACCGCACATAGTGAATAGATGTGCATGAGGCAAAAACACATGTATACATAAAAAAATCAATATAAAAAAGTTTTTAAAAGACCACTACAAATCTAAAAATATTAAAATTGTGTAAATTCTTTAAATGTGAGTCATTCAAATGCAAAATATAACCGGACCTGCAAGCTCACTGATAGGTTGGTAATTCACTTTAAGAAACTATCACTCCCAAATAAAAATATTTTAAAACTGAATTTTTCTCTTTGGTAAATGTTCTTTCTTCATTTTATTAGTTCTAATTATAAGCGTTTGTTCAAGCCTTTGTGTGGGTATGTTTACTTACCTGCTATTACTCAGAAAGGCCAGAAGTATTGGGTTGCTCTGTAAGTGGATTGACAAGGAGTTGTGAGCCACCTGTTATGGGGACCAGAAATGACCTCTGATCCTCTGCAAGAGCAGCATGGCTTCTCATTGCTGAGCCATCATCTCTCTAGTTTCCTTGTTTGCTTTTTGAGACAGAGTCTTTACTATGTAGATCAGGCTAACTCTATCCATGTTCTAAAATAACCTTTACACTAGCTTGTTACAAAATAGTATGAGTTAGATGTTAGATTATATTTTTTCTAATAATTTCCCTATTATTATTTTATGTGCACTGGTGTTTTCCTGCAATGTATGTCTGTGTGAGGGTGGTACTGTTACCCTGGTACTGAAATTTCAGACAGTAGTGAGCTGTCCTGTGGGTGCTGGGAATTAAACTTGGATCCTTTGGAAGAGGAACCTTTATTCTTGACTGCTGAGCCATCTCTCCAACCCCAGATTATAATTCTTGGATTACCCCAATTAAAATAGCCTAAAGTCTTATAATTGCACAAACTTCTGCTGGTAGACCAAGAAAAACTGATTGCATTCAGGAAATCGAGGACAGATTTTCGTTTGTTTTGTTTTTTTAACTTAAAAACCCATGCTTATTTGTTTTTTTATGTGCCTCTTTGAGTGTGTGTGTGTGTGTGTGTGTGTGTGTGTATGCACATGTGCCATGGGTCTAAGGTGGAGGCAGAGGACAGCTTATTGGAGACAGTCCTTTACATCCACTCTGTGGATTCTGAGACCAAACTCAGAAGAGGCTTGGTTCCAGGCGCCTTTACCAGACTATCTTGCCAGCCCCAATTTCTCCTCTTTTACTTTCTCATTTTGTATGTATATTGCCTGAAAAGGAACAGAACCAAACCCCTATAAGATTTGGTGCCATAGGTTCTCCAGGTGTCTTGAGGGCAACATTCACAGCCCATCGCTCTTTTGAAATACGACCTTTCTATCTTCTATCACATCACTTTGAAAATAAAGATCATTTTCAACATTCCCCATCAGAACCATCCTACCCTCACCACAAACCTCAGGGCTCCCATATCTCTCTGCTTTGCCACTACCTCGCTGCAACATCGCATCATGCCTTCCATTCCCTCCACCCTAGCTGAGACTCCATGTGGGTGCTGAGAATAAAACCCAGGGTCTTTGAAGAACAAGTGCTCTTAACCACCGAGCCAATTCTCCATCCGCCTCCCACACTAGGGTCCGCACATTCCAAACCCCACTGGGGTACCTCAACCATGACCCTCTGAGCCCCCGCGAGTTTCTGGAGCTCAGCTGGGTGGGTGGGAATGTGGTGCACTTGGGGAGGTATCCATCCCTCTGGTCAGAGCCTGCAGAGAGGAGTCGGAAAGCAGCACCTCCAGCTCCGCCTTCCCCAGCTTTCACTAAGAGCAACTAGCCTTGGCAAAAAGACAAAAGCTTGGGCACCGGACTCAGTCAGGAAGCGACAATCTGGCAGTTCTAAGCCCCGCCCCTAGCTGACCACTGAGCAGCTGGGCTCCGCCTCCCGCACTTTTTTTTAGTTTATCCACCAGGATTTGGCACGGGTCCGCAGCGCCAAGCCCCGCCCTCAGGCTGTTGCTCCTCACTTCGCCTCTCGCCCTCCGAGTCCCGCCCTCATCCTAATTGCTCTAATCCTGGACTCTGCTTTCTACACTCCCAAGCTCCGCCCTCAGCCTGATGACTACAGACTTGGCTCCGCCTTCATCGCGTCTGAGACCCGCCCTCATTTGTTTCTTCTCTCCGGGCTCCGCCCCGCTCGCGCCAGGCCCCGCCCTCAGTCTGTTGCTCCACATCCGGGCTCCGCCTCCTGCGCCCTAAACTCCGCCCTCAGCCCGTGGCTTCACCCCTAGGCCCCGCCTCCCACATGTGGCGCTCCTCCTTCCGCGCGCTCACCGGTCCTTCCCGCAGTCCCGCCGTTGCGGACGACCGCAGTGTACTTCACAGGGCAGGGCTGGGAAGCCGGAGGCTCCGGGCAACGCTGATAACCCGGCAAAGAGGCAGAGTCGCGTTTCGGAGCGTCCACTCGTAACGCGGCCCCTCACACACGAGCCCGGAGTCCGGGCAGAGGAGCCCAGGGCGGCCTGGAGAGGTTGCAGGCGCAGGCGGAGGAGTCTCAGCCTCAGGAAGGCTCTGCGAGGCCCGGAGCCGAACCCCTTTCCCGGACATTAGAGTCGCCCCGCCGCCTCCGGGGACCCTTACCCGTCGCCTCCTGAAGGATCGATCTGGGATTGTCGCTAACGTGGCCTTAGGCACGTTTGTCTAGGGCGCGTGGCTGTGGCCTCAGAAGGTAGTGCTCTGGGCCATTGAGTTGTCCACGGGGCACACCGGACAGGGCTCTTACTGTGCCAGGGGCAGGAGCGCATCCACAGGGAGAGCCAGCAACATGCCAAATGCAGCAAGCACCAAGGCAGAGCCACAAGGCTGCAGCTGTCTTCTTTTAGGCACCCCAGTTTTGTGCTGAACCTCAGTAGGCTTTCTTTTGTCAGGATCCTGCAAAGAGCTGAACAGCAGCCATTCACTCAAGGAGCTCCCCAAAACTAAGGGTGGTGTGAATTATATTTAGTCCCTGCCTCCAAGGGTTTATTAAGATAACTTAAAACGTCTTTGAGATGACAAAAGTTAAGACTCATCGTTTTACTTTAGATTTGCATCCTACCGTTATAATTTCAGACTCCCTCATAAATCCTGCTAACATTTTCCTGTCTCTGTATTATTTTTTCATTCATTCACCAATTTTGTTTCATCCCGGCCAGTTTCTTTCCTCACTTCCTTTCCAGCATGCACTTGGATCTGCCGTAGACTCCACTCCCTTCAGTGCTACAACAGGACTACTTAATCCTTAGAGGATGTGCAGCCCAACAATGTGACTAGATGCCTGCCAGGAGAGCCTATTAAAAGATTTCATTTCTTGGGTATCTAGGTATCTGACCCACGAACACTCATTCTTTTTTTCTTTTTAAAATTTTTAATTTTATGTATAATGGTGTTTTGACTTATATATCTCTGTATGAACCCTTGGAACAGGAGTTACAGACAGTTATGAGTTGCCATGTGGGAGTTCGGAATTGAACCTGTGTCCTCTGTAAGAACACCCAGTACTCTTGAGCCATCTCTCCAGCCCCTTGGATTATTTTCAACACATTTCTCATCTCTGCCTTAAAGACTAATAGAATTGTAACTTATAAGTATTTATTAAAGGACTTTTTTTTTTCCTGGAAGAAAGGTTTATCACATAAGGAAATCATAGTCTAAAGGTAATTAAAATATTTTAATTTATGCAAAAGATGCTCATGTGTCTGAAAGATTTCATTTCCTGCATTATAGTATTTGAGAATTTTTGGAGACTTTCAGATTTTCAAGATTAAAACCGTTTAATCTTTTTGGTTTTCTAATTTTCACTTTCTTTGGAAGTTTTTGGTAGCTTTACTTTCTATTACTTCCAGTTCTGGAAGGGAGAGTTTCAATATATTGCCTGTACCTGTCTCTATCTCCAAGACACAAGTAGTTCTCCTCCCCCAAGAATCCCATATGCTGGAATTACAGAATTGTAACTTCATACCTTCTACCTATATCTTGATAAACTTTAGATTTAAAGTTTGACAGTGACATAGGATAAGAATTTTGGTGCTGTTAAAAAAATATATATGAGAACTTAGCAGTCTGGAGAGCAGAGTGCTATGGATTAAATTAGGTTCCTTATGTTAGCCTGGTATAGTGGTACATATTTGTAATTCCAGCATTTGGGTGGTAGAGGTAGGAGAATTATAAATTCTTGGTCATTCTTGGTGATAGATAGATAGATAGATAGATAGATAGATAGATAGATAGATAGAGTTTGAGGCCAGGCTGGGCTACCTGAAACCTTGTTTCAAAAAAAATAAACAAAAAAATTTTTTTACAGTTACCAATGAGATCATATGATTGCTATGGTTGTCCTCACAGAATAATATAGACATTGTCAAGAAAGCAAAATGGCCCAGGTCCAGTGTGATTGCCTGTAATCCCAGAACTCAAGAGGCCAAGGCAAGGGGCAAGAAGATCTCAGGTTGAGAAATAGCCTAAATTACATAATAAGACTATCTGAAAAACAAATGGAAGGACAATACTGAGGGCTAGCGAGATGGCTCCATGGTTAAGGGCTCTTGCTATGCCAGGCATGGCATCACAACCTTTAATGCCAGTGTTCAGGAGTCAGGCCAATATCTGTGAGTTCAAGACCAGTACATAGAGGGACTGTTTTAATCACCCTCAAACAACAACAACAATTATCTCTTGTTGCTCTTGCAGAAGACCTAGATTTGGTTCCCGTCATCAACATGGTAGTTTACAACTTTTTGTTATTATAGTTGAAGGGGATCTGATCCCCCCCCTGACTTCCATGGGTACCAACCACACCTGTAAAATCCACATAGATACATGTTGGCCAAACACTCATACATATCAAATCTTAAAATGATTTTTTTTAAAGACAATACATATTGGGAAAAGAATTTGCAAACTCTGCCTCCTACAGTCTGCCTTGAATATATTAATAACTGCAAACTCAACAAAAAAAGACAACCCTGTTTAAAAACAAGAAATGATGCCAGGCAAGTGGCTAAAGTCTATAAATCTAGCTATGGGTGAGGTTGAGGCAGAATGGTTACAAGTTCAAGGCCTACCTTAGCAACTTAGTGAGACCCTGTCTCAAATTTTAAAATGGAAAATGAGGACTGATAGTATAGCTCTAGTAGAACACTTGAGCAGTGAGAGGAAGGGATGAGGGGGAGGAGTTGAAGAGATATTTCTTTAATGATATACAAACAGCAGTGAGAACACGGAAAGTTGACTGCATAGTCATTAAGAAAATTCAAATCAAAATTTTCTAAGATCCCCTAGCAAACATATTGAAGATATATGAAAGAGAATGTTTTGAGGAGGTAGCGAGGGGTTCCCTCATATACAGCTATTGGAAATCCAAAATGATTTTTACAAATGATCCCAACATCCCATGGTGGCTCACAACCATCTGTAACTCTAATTACAGAGAATCATATGCCCTCTTCCAACCTCTGTGAGCACCAGGCATGCACATGGTACACACACGTGCAGGAAATCACTCATACAAATAAAATTTAAAAATCTAAAAAAACAAAAAAAACAAAACCAACCAACCAAACAAAACACCAAGCATAGCTAGCAAAAGCTGATAACTCAGTGTGTAAGGGAACTTGCCACCAAACCTGACACCCTGAGTTCTATCATGGTGTTCCATGACAGAACACCCTGAGTTCCACATGGAAGAAACAGATGACTGCCACAAGTTGTCTTCTGACTTCCACATACATGGCATGACATGTATACTCGTACAAAAATAAAAAACACAACCTAAAGACTAAACAGACCAGAGCTTACCAATAATAACCACTTTAGATTTTTAGTCCTGTGGGAGTTAAGTATATTCAAAAATTTTATAGCAACAGTGCCATGTAGGTCCAGATCCCCCTGCCCTGTAAGTAGTCATACTCCATTGCCAGGTTTTGGTGTTAAAAACTGGGGACTGGGAGTCAGTTCTTCAGCAAAGCACTCAATGTATCCAAGAGTGAAGATCTAAGAACTCATGCAAAAAGCCCAAGACAGTGGCACACACTTGCATTCCCAGTATTAAAGGTGAGACACACAGAGAAGCAAAGACAGTAGGATGAAGGAGGACCCATCAACCTCTCCAGTCAGCTGGCCTAACTTACTTGGCAAAGCTCCAGGCCAACCTTATCTAGAACAAAAAGTGAAACCCTGTGGGATTATACTCTGACCTCACATGCATGTACACTCATGTTTTTCCCTCCACACACAAATACACACATGTATACACATACACACCATTGGTTTTGAATCATAGATTTTAAAAGTACTCCCGGAGTAACTGTTAGGTGAGTGAAAAGGGTTTCTGTGTCTTCACGTGCAACACTCAGAGATTCCAACACAAGTCGGGACTAATAATGGACTGTCAGTAAATGCTTAGAGCCCATTCTTGTTCTATCTGAAGGCCTAGCTATGGACCTCTTCTCCCTCTCTGAATCCTGTCTGTCAGGTTCCTGGGATTTCTGTGGTAACAAAGAAAGAGACAATTGCCTCCTTCCAGAAGTGGAGCAAGGGCTACACAGAGAAACATATTTCAAAAAAGAAAGGAAAGAAGGTGAGGAGACAGAATATGGAAGCACTGTGCACACACCTAACTGAAACACTGATGAAAGATTTGGCGAAAGAAGCATGTTTATTAGCATATTAATTAACATACTCATTAGCTGAGGAGTCAAATGACAGTTTCTTCCATATTGATCTTCAGATTCCAGGCAATCCCAATACGAATCCCCACTGGCCTTTCTGTGGATGTCAGCAGGCTGATCTAAAATTCATAGCAAATGGGAATAACCTGTAGAAGCCAAAACATCGAGAAGGTTTTATAACTCACACTACTTGGTTTCCAAGCTCATCGTAAAACACACACAGTAGTAATCAATACTCAGACATATTGGGCCAAGAGAAGGTACACACCAAAACATGTAGAAGAACCCAGAACGAGAACCCCATCTGTGTCATACTCATGAACTTTTTTCAAAGGCAGAGTCTCATGTAGTCCAGGCTGGCCGTGAACTCACTATATAGTCAAAGACAGCTTTGAACTTCTGATCCTTCCACCTCTGCCTCCTCAGTGCTAGGATTCACAGCCCTGTGCTGCTACAGATGGTGGATACTGTATTCCAGAGTGTGTGGCTTCCTGTATGCTAGGTAAACAGTCTACTGAGCCACATCTGCAGTCTCATGAATTGTTTCTGTGAGCTATGAACCCTGCTAAGTTGTAAAAGAGCTTCACAAATGATGATGACGATGACAATGGAAATGAATGATGTGTGAGCTAGTGAGTGTAAACTGAAGGAGAGCGATGAGAGAAGGCCAAGGCAGAGAACACAATAACATACATAAGTTAGGGAATCATCCACTGAATTTAAATGATAGGATCTGGCAAAACACTGGCTGTTGGCTTTGGATATCCCTAAGTGGTTAGAAGTTACAGAAAGCAAACCCGAGTGCCTGTGGCGACTTGTATGCTGTAAACTGAATGGTGTCAGACGAGTGATCAAAACAAGACCCCTTCATAAATTTCCCACAGACTTTTTGCCAAGTAACAGCTTCGCAGGGTTGGTGGATTGGGAGGTGTGAAGAGAGAAGCTAAAAATCCCTGAAAGTGAGAACGCTTTTCCCAAGAAGTAGATTCAACTGTGTGGTGAGGGCTCCACCTTGTGGATTTACACAGAATGAATGAAGACTAGAGAAGAATGTCAGCCCAACCTCCTTCCAATGCTGAGTTTCAGGCCAGCCTGATACAAAAGACAAAGAACCCCGAACCCCAGTGTAGCTAAAACAATCCTGAATAATAAAAGAACTGATGGGGATTTTACTATCCCTAGTTTCAAGTTGTACTACAAAGCTACAGTAATACATAAAACATGGTATGGACACAAAAACAGATATGCTGATCCATGGAATCCAATCGAAGACTCAGATGTAAATCCACACACCTGTGGACACACACTTTTCTATTTTTTTTTAAAAAAGGGGTTTGCAGAAACACACATGGAGAAAAAACCGCAGCACCTTCAACAAACAGTACTCATCAAACTGGATGTCTACATGTAGAAGACAGAAATAGATCCATACTTATCACCTTGCACAAAATTCTACTCCAAATGAATCAAAAACCTCAACATAAAACCAGATACACTGAAGCTGATTGAAGAGAAAGTGGGGAATAGCTCATTGGCAGAAGAAAAATCTCTTTAGACAGAAGACAATCAGCATAGAAACTAAGATCAACAATGAATATATGGGACCTCGTGAACCTGAGAAGCTTCTGCACTGAAAAGCACATCATCATTCAGACAGTGTCAGCCTATAGAACGGGAAAATATTCTGTTACCAACTATGCATCTGACAGAGGATTAATATCCAAGATCTATAAAGAACCAAAAAAAAACCCACTAAGTATCAAGAAAACAAACCAATTTTAAAATGGGGCACAGATCTAAACAGAGAATTCTCAAGAGGAAATTCAAAATGCCTGACAAACACTTAAAGAAATGTTCAACATTCCTTAGCCACAAGGAAATGCAAATCAAAACTCCTCTGAGATTTCAACACACACAGCTCAGAATGCCTAAGATCAGTATGCTGGCAAAGATGTGGAGTAAGGGAATCACTTATCACTACTGTTGGGAGTGAAAACTTGTACTCTCACTTTGGAAATCCATGTGATAGTTCCTCAGAAAGCTGGGAATATATCTACCTCAAAATCCAGCTCTATCTCGGGCATAGAAACAAAGGATGGTTTTTCCTACTATACAGACACTTGCTCAACCATGTTCAGGCTTCATTATTCTATTAATAGTAGCCAGAAATTGGGGGAAAAAACTAGATATCTCACAACAAGAATGGATAAAGAAACTGTGGTACATTTTCACAATCAAGTATTACTTAGCTGTTATAAAAAGACAACATTTGTAGGTAAATGGATGGAACTAGAATAAATCATTCCAAGTGAGGTAACCTAGACCCAGAAAGATAAATAAGGTATGTATTCCCTTATATGTGGATATCAGCTGTTAAGTCAGTGATAACCAAGCTATACACTGAAAAGCAACAGGTAGGTATAGAGTAAGGAAAGGGAAATAGAATATATATTTATGGGCGAATGGGTGAGATGAAATGAAAGAATAAATAGAAATGGGAAGAGGAAGATGGGAGATGGAATAGGGTAAGAGGCAGCTAAATAAAGAGGTATTTGAGTGGTAATATGGAAAATTAATACAATAGAAACTTCCTAAAATATATGCATATATGAAGGGGATCGAGATAAGATCACCAAGTTATGGGGAGACAGAGTCTGAACTGGCTATCTCTTATCACCAAATGAATCTTCTAATACTAGGTTTGGTTACATCTAATTAAGCTGTTGGCCAAGGAGTTTCATGGGAACCTCCCAAACAACCCAGGCTGAAGCTGAAATTATATATTGTTCTCCACAAAACTGAAGGCAAGGCCTCATTGCTGAAGACAATACCTACGCAACTCATTGACTAGGGAGAAGTTGAGATGGTGCCTACAAAGAGCCTTCACTCCATAGAGAGATGCCATATATATGTATATATGGTATCCAATGTTCATTTCCATGTAAATCAAGAAGGAGTAGGTTTTATTTGTGGTCACCTTGAGCCTTAGTGAAAATTCCAGAGTTGGTTACTTCTGGAAAGCTGCCTTTTCTCCTCCCTAAATGTAAACAGTTTTATTGTTTGGATTATATTTTAAAAATGCAAAACATGTTCAAGATGAATGTCAGCGACATTTGGTTGCTTAAGATCCTGCACCCCCTTTTCCTCCTAACATTATAAATGAGTACAGTTCTTAAGGGAAACAGGCCATTAGACAGTTTTCAATTCCTGTATTCCTTTTTAATGTATACATTTGTTCCCTTGACTATAAAGTATGTATTCAGTCCTCTTCCTCACTCTATGTTCATCATGTTTACCTACTCTTTAAGAACTCTAATTTTTAGAAGCAGTATTGATTTTTTTGACATAACATAACTATAACCCACAATACTTTTGCCTCAACATTAATTAACACTCAGTTTGTGATATATATCCCATGATAATGAGTATGCCACATTTAAATGTTTAAAATACATTCCATTGAATATTTCTTCAGGAAACGTTGTAAAAAAAAAAAAAAAGCCTATTCCTTGTAACCATAGCTATGGAAAACTATTTCCTTGTTCTCGTCCTTGCATGGAAAGTTCTTGCAACCAGTGATACAGCCAGTAGAGGTGTGTTCTCCTCAGTCATGTTATAGTCCCTGTGCATTTTACAACATGTGTTCGTTTAGGAATTATTGAAAGGTATTATGACATTTTCTATAATCAAAACTGAGGAATACTTTGCCATGTGCATTTTACTTATGCTATTCTATCTATCTATCTATCTATCTATCTATCTATCTATCTATCTATCTATCATCTATCTATCTGATCTATCTGTACATGTTAGTAAACTGACTTCCTATTACAATTGCCTTTTTTTTTCCCTTGGTGATACTAGGACCACATCCAAATGATAGGTAGGTGCTCTAAATCCAGGCCATATCCCTACTTCATAATGTTAACTCTTTTGGGGGAAACTTATCTACTTTATCATTGCCTCTTTAAAAAAAAAAAAGACCTGAAATGTTGGAGGAAAATACAAAGTATAGAGTAAACAAATATAAAAGAGATTAGAAAGTAGTGTTTTCTCATACAAAATGGTGAAAGATCTCCATTTTTGAATTCTTATTTTTTTTTCTTCTTTTGGTATTTTGAAACAGGTCTTTCTACATAGACCAGGTTGGGCTTGAACTCACAGAGACCTACCTATCTATGTCTCCTAAGTGTTGCAATTTTAAGGCATTGATTTACCATTCCCAGCTAAATTCTAATTTCTTTAAACTAGAATTTCTTTTCATGGGGAGGTCAGGAGTAGTGTGCACTTCTGTTTCCCAAATCAAGGGCTCTGTCTAGGAGCAAGACTGTGACCTAGCCACAGTGTGGAGACAGGCCCAGAGATACTCACAGGGTGAAGGGAATGTTCCCACCCTCAGCCTCTGTGCCAATACAGAAAAATCTTGAAGACCTGGTTGTATTGCCTGTCATCCTCAGTCCCAGAAAAGTGAATCTTGACGTGGTAATGGAATACTGCAGGGGAGGACGTTGGAACAAGGCATGTCAGTCTTCATGGAAGCATTATAGTTCCCAAATGATCAAGTAGTTCAGACTCATAGAACATGTCTTCTGAACACCCAAACAAGAAGTGCACAAATTGCACCATCAAAATGGCTTGGAAACAGTTTCTGTTGAAAGTAGTGCAGACCTTATGTGCTTTTCAGTGTGGCTATAGTGCACAGGAGAAACCCAACTTGTGTCAGAATTGCCAACCTGGAAGAGACTATCAGATACACCCAGTAAGCTCTCTGTGACCTCCACTTACCTTGGATACCTTATATTTCTACATCTGTGTCAAACATATTTGGTATTTGCTACTGTGTTACTGTTACTCTGTGTGACTTTGTTTCTTCCCATTTCCTGGGTACCTTGTACCACCCCATCCCTTCCCATTCTGTTCCTCCACCATCCACATAGTGAGGTGTGTGGCATATACAATACTGTGAATTACTGTGAACCACCAGAAAAGCCCTGAGGTTTGTCTTACAAAGCCAGGTCCCAAATTGTCCTGACTGAGGAAATCCATTAGGAAATAGGAACTTGAACTTCCGTATCTCTTCCCTGTTCTTCCCCACTTATCCACCAAAATCCTGAGTCTGAACACAGTTACTGTGACCAAGATGGGGATCATTCTGATGCTTATCTTCTGTAACCCAAGATTCCTATGCATATTTTTATTATACTGCTATCTATTAAATTCAATTTTACTCATGCTGAGATCCAGCATCCTTAACACTAATGGCAAAGAGTGTATCAAAACTGGATTTGGAAATTTATTTTTCTAAAAACCATTTCAGTATATTTTGTTGTGGTTTCTTGTGATAATCCTTATTAAGTTTAGATATTTATTTTGTTTTAAGTGATGTTGTACAAATTTTTTAAATGAGACAGCCTGAGGTAAACAGGGTTGTCAGATTTTATATTAAGGCACTGTTTGGTAGAATTCTGAAGCTTCAGAGAGTGAGTAATAAGAGATGAAAAATTATCAACCAACAGGTGGTTATATCCTCACACTCTGAGTGTCTTCACTTAGTGACATTCAAATTAAAGAAGTGAAAATGTGTTCACAGAGACAGTACTTCCATCAAATTTACACAAAAAATTCTAAGAATATTTTACAGGTCAACTCTCTTACAGACAGATTTTTAAAAAGATTCAATTAGGGGACCCAGGAACATCCTCAAGGCTAGTGGCACAGGATCCCTCAGGTCTGTGCCTGTACCTGTAACAGCCCTAAGGCTTCAGCTCTGCACCCAATCCCCCAAAACCCAGAGGAGGCTGGACTCCCAGGAGCTCTAACACATAGGAAGATAGGATAATAGGATCACAGGATCTCAGGAACATGCGCACATCAGGATTTCAGGAGCCCAGAAGCAACCTGACTCCCAGGAGCTATCACAACCAGGATCTCAGGATCACAGGATCAAGAAGACAGCTGGACTCTGAGGAGCTCTGACACAACAAAGATAACCGGACAGACAGGTTCCAGTCAGGGATAGAGAGTGACGGTAGCACTAGAGTTAACCAGATGGTGAAAGGCAAGTGCAAGAACATAAGCATCAAGGTTACTTAGCATCATCAGAACCTAGTTCTCCCACCTAAACAAGTCCTGAATACCTGATAACACCAGAAAAGCAAAATTCAGATTTAAAATCACTTCTCATGGTGATGATAGAGGACTTTAAGAAGAGCATAAATAACTCCCTCAAAGAAATACAGGAGAACACATGTAAACAGGTAGAAGCCCTTAAAGAGGAAACACAAAAATCCCTTGAAAAAATTACAGAAAAACACAACCAAACAGGTGAAGGAATTGAACAAAAATGATTCAGGACATAAAAAAGGAAGTAGAAACAATAAAGAAATCTCAAACGGAGACTACCCAGGAGATAGAAAACCTATGAAAGAGATCAGGAATCATGGATGCAGGCATCACCAACAGAATACAAGAGATAAAGAGAGAATTCACAGGTGCAGATGATACCATAGAAAACATTGACACAACTGTCAATGAAAATACAAAATGCAAAAAACTTCTAACCCAAAACATCCAGGAAATCCAGGACACAATGAGAAGACCAAACCTAAGAATAATAGGTATAAAAGAAAGCTAAGATTTCTGTTGGCGACCCTGGACCACCATCCCAGCTAACAAAAGTTGCTTCATGAGAAACTGTCTCTTTTGGGAGAATCTGACCTTCAGCTAAGAAAAAATTTCCTGTTCTTAGGGAACTGTTGCCCCGGGACATTCCTGGAAAAACTGCAGAATGCTCTGCAGGATGACTGATCTTATCTATCAGATAGGTGATAGAGTACCCATCCTGTTCTTTGTTTCCCTTCCTCCTTTGCCTACAGTATATCTTGTAAGCCATTTCCTCATTAAAGCAGACCTTGACAAGACAACATTAGCTTGGTCTCATTCTCTCTCTCACCCATGTTCCTTTTGAGGTGAGGTTCCCCTCAACCCCCATGAATAACTGGATCCGTAGGTAGGGTCAGATTTCCAACTTAAAGGGCCAATAAATATCTTCAACACAATTGTAGAAGAAAACTTCCCTAACCTAAAGAGATGCCTATGAACATGCAAGAAGCCTACACAACTCAAAATAAACTAGATCAGAAAAGAAATTCCCCCATCACATAATAATCAAAACACCAAATGCACAAAACAAAGAAAGATCATTAAAAGCTGTAAGGGAAAAATGTCAAGTAACATATAAAGGCAGACCTATCAGAATTACACCAGACTTCTCACCAGATACTATAAAAGCCACAAGATTCTGGACAAATGTCATACAGAACCTAAGAGAACACAAATGCCAGTCCAGGCTACTATACCCAGCAAAACTCTCAATTACCATAGATGGAAAAAACAAGATATTCCATGACAAAACCAAATTTACACAATATCTTTTCAGAAATCCAGCCCTACAAAGAATAATAGAGGGAAACCATCAACACAAGGAAGGCAATTATACCCTAGAAAAAGCAAGAAAGTAATCCTCTTCCAACAAACCCAAAAGAAGATAGCCACACAAACATAACTCCACCTCTAATAACAAAAATAGCAGGGAGCAACAATCACTTCTCCTTAATATCTCTTAACATCAATGGATTCAATTTCCCAATAAAAAGACATAGACTAATGGACTGGATATATAAACATGACTCAACATTTTGAGGCATACAGGAAATGCATCTCAGTGACAAAGACAGACACTACCTCAGAATAAAAGGCTGGAAAACAATTCTCCAAGCAAAGGTCCCAAGAAATAAGCTGGAGTAGCCATTCTAATATGGAATAAAATTGACTTTCAACCAGAAGTTATCAAGAAAGATAAGAATGGACACTTCCTATTCACCAAAGGAAGAATCAACCAAGATGAAACCTCAGTTCTGAACATCTATGCACCAAATGCAAGGGTACCCACATTCATAAAAGAAACTTTACTAAAGCTCAAAGCACACATTGCACCTCACACAATATTAGTGGGAGACTTCAACACCTCACTCTCATCAATGGACAGATCATGGAAACAAACTAAACAGAGACACAGAAAAACTAAGAGAACTTATGAACCAAATGGATTTAGCAGATATTCATAGAACATATCATCCAAAAACAAAAGAATATACCTTCTTCTTAGCACCTCATGTTACCATCTCCAAAATGACCATATAATTGGTCACAAAACAGGCCTCAACAGATACAAGAAAATTGAAATAATCCCACTCATCCTATCAGATCACCACGGACCAGGGAAGGTCTTCAGTAATGATATGATCAATGGAAAGCCCACATACACGTGGAAACTGAACAATTCTCTACTCAATGATAACTTGATTAGGGAAGAAATAAGGAAAGAAATTAAAGACTTTATAGAATTTAATGAAAAAGAGAACACATCATACCAAAACTTATGAGACACAATGAAAGCATTGCTAAGAGGAAAACTCATAGCTCTAAGTGCTTACAAAAAGAAATTGGAGAGAGAACACTCTAGGAGCTTGACAGCACACCTGAAAACTCTAGAAAAAGAAGCAAATGCACCCAAGACGAATAGAAGTTAGGAAATAATCAAAATCAGGGCTGAAACCAACCAAGTAGAAACAAAAAGAAATATACGAAGTATCAACAAAATCAGGAGCTGTTTCTTTGAGAAAATCAACAAGATAGAGAAACCCTTAACCAGACTAACCAGAGGGCACAGAGACAGTATCCAAATTAATAAAATCAGAATTGAAAAGGGAGATATAACAACAGAAACCAAGGAAATTTAAAAAATCATCAGATCGTACTACAAAATCCTATACTCAACAAAATTGGAAAATCTCGAAGAAATGGACAATTTTCTAGACAAATACCAGTTACCAAAATTAAATTAGGCCCAGATAAATCATCTAAACAGTCCCATTACCCCTAAAGAAATAGCAGCAGTCATTAAAAGTCTCCCCACCAAAAATGCCCAGGACCAGATGGTTTTAGTGCAGAATTCTATCAGACCTTCTAAGAAGACCTAATACCAATTCTTTATAAACTATTCCACAAAATAGAAACAGAAGCAACACTACTAAATTTGTTCTATGAAGCCACAATTACACTCATACCTAAACTACACAAAGACACAACAATGAAAGAGAAATTCAGACCAACCTCCCTTATGAATATTGATGCAAAAATACTCAATAAATTCTTGCAAACTGAGTCCAAGAACACATCAAAACAATCATCCACCACGATCAAGTATGCTTTATCCCAGGAATGCAGTGATGGTTCAATATACAAAAATCCATCAACGTAATCCACTATATAAACAAACTCAAAGAAAAAAAACACATGATCATTTCACTATATGCTGAGAAAGCATTTGACAAAATTCAACACCCCTTCATGGTAAAAGTCATGGAAAGAAGAGGAATCCAAGGCCCATACATAAACATAGTAAAAGCAATATATAGCAAGCCAGTAGCCAACATCAAACTAAATGGAGAGAAACTTGAAGCAATCCCATTAAAATTAGGGACTAAACAAGGCTGCCCATTCTCCAACCATCTATCTATTCAATACAGAACTCAAAGTCCTAGCCAGAGGAATTATACAACAAAAGGAGATCAAAGGGATACAAATTGGAAAGAAAGAAGTCAAAATATCACTATTTGCAGATGATATGATAGTATTTAAGTGATCCCAAAGCCTCCACCAGAGAACTCCTAAACTTGATTAAAAAAAAAAAAACCTTCAGCAAAGTGGTTGGATATAAAATCAACTCAAACAAATCAGTTGCCTTTCTCTACTTAAAGGATAAGCAAACTGAGAAAGAAATTAGGAAAACTGCACCCTTCACAAGAGTCACAAATAATATAACATACCTCAGTGTGAATCTAACCAAGCAAGCAACAGATTTGTATGACAATAACTTCAAGTTCTTGAAGAAAGAAATTGAAGAAGATCTCAGAAGACGGAAAGATCTCCCATGCTCATGGATTGGCAGGATTAATATAGTAAAAATGGCCATCTTGCCAAAAGCAATCTACAGATTTAATGCAATGCCCTTCAAAATTCCAACTCACTCTTAACAGATATAGAAAGAGCAATTTTCAAATTCATTTGGAATAACAAAAACCCCAGGATAGCAAAAAGTATTCTCAACAATAAAAGAACATATGAGGGAATCACCATCCCTGACCTCAAACTGTACTACAGCGCAACAGTGATAAAAACTGCAAGGTATTGGTACAGAGATAGGCAAGAAGATCAATGAAATAGAATTGAAGAACCAGAAATGAACCCACATACCTATAGTCACTTGGTCTTTGACAAAGGAGCTAAAACCATTCAGTGGAAAAAAGACAGCATTTTCAAAAGGTGGTGCTAGCTGAACTGGAGGTCAGCATGTAGGAAAATGCAAATCGATCCATTCTTATCTACTTGTACAAAACTCAAGTCCAAGTGGACCAAGGACCTCCATATAAAACCAGACAACCTAAAGCTAATAGAAGAGAAGGTGGAGAAGGGCCTCAAACACATGGGCACAGGAGAAAAGTTCCTGAACAGGACACCAATGGCTTATGCTCTAAATTCAAGAATTGACAAATGGGACTTCATAAAATTGCAAAGCTTCTGTAAGGCAAGGGACACTGTCAATAGGACAAAACAGCGACCAATGGATTGGGAAAAGATCTTTAACTATCCTACATTTGATAGAAGGCTAATATCCAAAATTTATAAAGAACTCAAGAAGTTAGACTCCAGACAATCAAATAACTCTATTAAAAATGGGGTACAGGGCTCAACAGAGAATTTTTAACTGAGGAATATTGAATGGCCATGAAGCACCTAAAGAAATGTTCAACATCTTTAGTCATCAGGAAAATGCAAATCAAAACAACCCTTAGATTTCACCTCACATTAGTCAGAATGGCTAAGATTAAAAATTCAGATGACAGCAGATGCTGGTGAGGATGTGGAGAAAGACGAACACTCCAAAATTGTTGGTGGGATTGCAAACTGGTACAACCACTCTGGAAATGAGTCTGGCAGTTCCTCAGAAAATTGGACATAGTATTGCCTGTGGATCCAGTGATAGTACTCCTGGGAATATACCCAAAATATACTCCAATATATAACAGGAACACATGCTCAACTCTGTTCATACCAGCCTTATTTATATTAGCCAGAAGCTGGAAAGAACTCAGGTGTTCTTCAACATAGGAATGGATACAGAAAATGTGGTACATTTACACAATGGAGTGCTACTCAGCTATTAAAAACAATGAATTCATGAAATTCTTAGGCAAATGGATGGAACTAGAAAACATCATCCTGAGTGAGGTAATCCAATCACAAAAGAGTACATATGGTATGCATTCATTGATAAGTGGATATTAGCCCAAAATCTCACAATACCTGAGACATAACTCACAGACTACATGAAGTCCAAGAAAAAGAAAGATCAAAGTTTGGGTGCTTCAGTCCTTCTTAGAAGGAGTAATAAAATACAGAAGCAAATATGAGACTATGTGTGGGGCAGAAACTGGAGAAGAAACCATCCAGAGACTGTCCCACCTGGTGATTCTATGGGAATCAAAATTAAAAACAACTCGGTAAAGACCACCAACAACTTGCTGAGAATAGTCATAATAAAAATATCAGGCCCCTCTAGGGACAGAGTGAAAAAAATATGGAGACAGCCAAGGATGACATGCCCTGACAAGCCTAAACATGCCCAAATGAGAAGTGGGCCACCTGGTGTGTTTCTCCCCTCCTTGGAGGTCTGAGGTTTCATGGTCAAAAATAGCAAGTCATCCTGCCCACCAAAAATGATTGCTTATGCAAATTGCTGATGTTTGAAATATCCAATTATATGTAACCGCACCAAAATTTCCCGCTTTCCCCTTCCCCCTTGCGCCTCTTCCTATAAAAGCCTTGAGTTTTTGGGGGTCTTGGCCGATTCAATCCCCTGCGTGGGATATGTTTCGACCCAAGGGCCCTTGGCCATTAAACTGCCTTTTGCTGATTGCATCAAGCCGGTCTCTCGAGTGTCTTTAGGTGCGCACTGATCTGGACTTGAGTGAGGGTCTCCCTACAGGGGTCTTTCAATTCCTCCCAGATGCAATCACCATATGCAAACACTGTTGTGGATGTTCGGAACTGCATGCTGACAGGAACCTGATATATCTGTCACCTGAGAGGCACTGCCAAAGCCTGACATATACAGAGGTGGATGCTCACAACTAACCACTAAACTGATCACAGGATTCCCAGTGGAGTAGTTAGAGAGAAGACTGAAGGAGTTGAAGGGGCTGTGGCCCTATGGGGAGAGCAACAATACCAGCAATCCAGAGCTCCCTGGGTCTAAACAGCTAGCCTAGAAACACACATGGAGAGACCCATATCTCTAGTTGTATTTGTAGAGGAGGATGGACATGTTGGGCATCAGTGGAAGAGGTAAAGGTAAAGAATACTGCTTCAAACGTACACACCAATTTCTGTGATAACAGTCCCCATGGTGTAGCTGAGTTAGAGGTCACAAAACAGAGTCATGATTTAATAGTCAGCTCTCCTAACTGTGGGGAAAAATTATAGGCCACAGCTGTGGAGCCCTAGTGGGTTTCCATACTGCAGGTCCCACATGCAGGAGGAACATCTAAGGTTCCAAAGGCCTGGAGGCTTAGGCAGTGGCAGGCCCCAATGACATGAGGAAGCCCTTGGTTCCAAAAGGTTTATTGTCATGGCAGATGGTGGATGGATCTGGGTGTACCCCCATAAAACTCAGGGCAGTCCTGAGTCAAATAGGGAGGGAGAAAGGGGAAGAATCAGGGGAGGATATGGGGAGGCATGCTTAACTTGCTCCACCCTCTGGCCTTCATTATTATGTAAATCCCTAGGGCCTGAGGCCCCTAGTCATGCCCTCTACCTGTGCACTTTGGGAGATGCTGTCTGGCCTACGTGACTGAACAATGTAGTTCTATGGAGACTAGACTGTTTTTCAGGACCATGGGTTCTGGAGGCATGCTGAACTCCTGCTGGTTCTCACACAGAGTCTCGGGGTTCTAGGCAACTGCCCAGCCATGACCCAGAATACCCTTACGCAGTCCCACACCTAACAATGCTCTTAGGCTCATGAGCTCATCATCTTAGACATTAGAGATGAGAAATATCCCAAACCAGGAGCCTATGTGACCTGCCACAAGCCTGAGTACAGATGCCAGAAAACCTGAGCTCTGTTAGCCTGACAGTTTCAGTCATATTAAGCCTGTATGGTTGGAATCCTAATCAAGTGAACATGTATCCTGTACTGTTCCATTTATAATTTTTATCTAATCAACTTGGAGGTTGCTCGAGAAGCCTAATATTTAGCAAACATTCTGTTCTAATTCCTATTCTCTTGCTCTGTGAAAGTCCCTTCACCCTGTAAGGTAGCAAAAAGCAGAAAGAACCCATAGTGCTCTGAGGCTGAGAACGCACGTGACCCAGCTGAGTGATGAGCAGAGCAGCCACTGGGATTCTGCGGAGCTTTCACCACAGTTTGAATGAGCATTTCAAGTGTGTCTCATTGTCCAGTGTCTGTTTATTTATTGGGGAAGCACTTCACTTCAGTTCTGTAGCTTTTATTAAAAATATGGAGTAGTATATAATTGGAATGTATTTGCATTCTGTATGTTGGTGCTGAACTATAACATTGTTTAAACTGTAAGTAAGTTAAATTTATCATCATCATCAGTCACTCTATAGCTTTGGCTGGCTTAGAAATCACTAAGCAGACAAGTTTAGTTTCAAATTCATAGAGATCCACCTGCCTTTGTCTCTCAAGTGGTGGAATAAAGGTATGTCTCACCACGATTAGCTAGAACATTCTTCTGAACGTAAGTATAACATATTAAGATGGAGTAGAAATTAAAACAGATTGTTCCAAATTGTACATCAGATGGCCATACAAGACTGAAAAGAAACATCTATGTGGGAAGGAAGTGGTAAGATAAGATTTGTTACTATGCTGAAGTATTTCACCCCAGGGTATTTGGAGTGGGGAGCTGGTAATCAGACAGGAAATGTTATTAGTATGTTATAAATGAATCCCACTTTATCACCATGGACAGGCAAGAAGGACTGACCATTTTACTCCAGAAACTTGGAGAGGGACCTCACCAAGCCTATTCCAGTGACCTAATGTGTGAAAACAATCACCCAGTGTTCCAGTTTTTACTTCCCAGTTTGGGAGAAGATTAACCCACAGAGATGTGTCCACAATGGCCTCCACTGAGAAATATTGACTTTGGTCTTGTCTAGGAGGTCCCCGAAGACCTTTTTGTTTGCTTTTTTAAAAAGGTTTGTTTTATTTCCTGTGTCCCAGTATTTTGCCTGCATGTATGCATGTGTGTTTTGTGCATGCCTGGTACCTTGGAGGTCAGGAGAGAGTGTTAGATCCCTTGGGACCTGGGTCCTTGGTTGAGTCATCTCTCTAGCCCAATGTTACAGTTTTATCCAACACCAAACTGGAGGAGGAGATGCCCTCAGCACAGAAAGAGGAGTAAGCAGGCAACAGGAGACTGGAATCCCTTTCTGAGGTGTTACAGTTTGTTCATTGAATTCATTGTAGAAAGAAGAGCAAGATGTTGTCTGAGGACATCCCCAGTGATGGGCTTGAGGGTGTTAGAAACAACAGCCACAATGTCACATGAAGGAACTCAGTGACAGCACTCAGTGAGGTGATTGCTTTCTTCCAACAGAGTGTGACAGAATCAGACAGATCTGGCAAGCACAGTTCTTAAGATGGCTTCTGACATTTACTCCTGACATAGGCGGTAACTGTGTGAGAGCTCAAGTCACAGCCTCTCTCTCTCTCTCTCTCTCTCTCTCCCTCTCTCCCTCTCTCTCTCCCTCTCCCCCTCCCTCTCCCCCTCCCCCTCCTCCTCCTCCCCTCTCTCTTTCTCTCTCTCACCCCTTCGCTTTCCCTCCTTTCTCTCTCCCTCCCTGCTCTGTCTCTCCCTGTCTTTTTCTGTCTATGTCTCTGCCTCTGTCTCTCTCTCTTCCTCCTTCCCCTTCTCTCTGTCTATCTGTCTGTCTGTATCTCTCACATACATACATAACTGCAAACGTACTGCAAGTCTAGAAAACTCAGATATCACCCCACCCCACCACCATACCAGACAAGTGGTCATTGGAGAATGAACTCTCTTTATCTCAGCTTCCTCTTTTCAGCAAGGGGCTGGAGGGAAATAATCCCTGGGTCAGAAGAGAAAGTCAAAGAAAAAAGAAGCAGATTTTCCTTCATCCTTGAGTGTGGAATCTTCTGTGCCACCAACCAGAGTGTTGGGAGCCTAAAGAGATACACTTCTTCTGAAACTGGGAATCTAATTGTATTTCATTTAAGCATACGTAAACTTTTGACTATTTGAGTAGGGTATTTATTAACTGTAGATCATGTTTTATAGCTTGAAATGATAAGAGAATTCATTTTCAAAGAGGGCCCTGAAAAGTTAAGGTGTGCATGTGTATCTGTGTACGTGTGTGCATATGTATATTTCTCTGTGTGTCTTTGTGTGTCTGTATGTATGTGTGCATGTGTGTCTGTGTCTATATGTGTTTGTGTGTTTGTGAGTGAGTGTGTGATGTGTATGCCTCTCTCTCTCTCTCTCTCTCTCTCTCTCTCTCTCTCTCTCTCTCTCTCTCTCTTTTTCTGTGTGTGTGTGTGTGTGTGTACTGGTTTGTTTCAACAGAGATGATTAGTAGGGTCTCCATGCCCTTCAAGCAGGTTGCTAGTATTGAACTCACCAGTGTTTAAGAGAGAAGTGGAAAGGAAAATAGAAAGAAGAAAAGAGAAAAGGAAAATAAATTATAAATTCAATTTGGGGTTAGGGATGTGACTTAATTATTAGTTGTTTGCCTAACATGCCCAAAGTCCTGAGTTCAGCCCACAACACCATATAAACTAGGTATGGTGGCCTATGCCTGGTAATTCCAGCACTTAGGAGGTAAAAGCAGGAGGGTCAAAAGTTCAAGGTCATTTTTAACTGTAATTGGTTCAAAGTTAGTGTCTTAGTTATGGTTTTATTGCTGTGAAGACACACCATGACCATACCATTTAGAAAATCCATTTAATTAGGGATCTAGTTCAGAGGTTTGGTCTATCATTATTATGACTGGAAACATGGCAGTGTATAGGCAGACATGGTGTTGGAGAGGAAGTTGAGAGTTCTACACCTGGATCCAAAGGCAACAGAACGTGAATGCCACACTGGACATAGCTTGAGCATTTGAGATCTCGAAGCCCACCCTCTGGTAACATACTTCCTGCAAAATGTCACACCTACTCCAACTAGACCATACTTCGTAATAGTGGCAATCCCTTTGGGTCTAAGAGGGGCATTTTTATTCAAACCACCGCAGTTAGCCTATACTACAAAATAAATAAACTGGTGTAAGTTCGAGCTTAGATATGCAGATCTGTGGGTTATTGCTTGTGTGGGGAGGAGACAGGAGAAGAAGAAAAGGAGGAGGAAGAGGAGGAGGAGGAGGAAGAAAAAGAAGAAGAGTAGGAAGAAGAGGAGGAGCAAGAGGCAGAGGAAAAAGAAGGGGAGGAGAAGGAGGAAAAGAAGAAGAAAGATTGTCTTGTATTTTTTAATTCTCTTTGAGAGAATATTCAGTTACATCAAAGATGAATTGAAAACCCAATGGGAGATTTGCATATTCAAGTCTGGAACATATCATGTAACTACTGAATTATGGTATCCATTATTCCCAGTGACAGGCTGGCTTCCCCCTCTTCTGATTTAACAATTTTCCCTGGAACCTTTGGTTTGCATTTCAGAACTGTAAACTTTCATCATGAAAAGCTAACAGCACAGAAGATGAAATGTGGGGTTCTCAAGATGTCCTGAGTCAAACAGAAGATTCTGTGCACACATAGACTATCTTCTGTCTTAGTATCTGTCTCCTGATATTCACTTTAAATCTTGTGAGGTTTTATCAAAAGAAAAAAATCCCATGGTTGAAGGACATGTCAGAGAATAGAGGATGCAGTTTTATATTAAAGGAAGATTCATCTGACTTTTGAAGTTCATTTGACTTATGAAGTATCTTTTCCCCTGGAAATGTTAAAGGTTCTGTACAATAAGGTTGGGATCATTCTGTAAAATATTTTTTTCTTCTCTTGCTCTAAAAACTGAGCATAGATTGGACTGGAGAGATAGACATCTCTAGGGGGCAGATTGAGCATTGCTCTTGAGGAGTGAGGTCCTAACACACACATGGGTGGGGTTCACAGTCTATAACTCCAGTTCTAGGGGATCCAGGAGAGCACCCACACTCAATTTCACATACCCACACATAGAGATACACATAATTAAAATTATATACGTTTTTAAATAAAAAAGGTAAACCTTAAAAATGATGATCAGCTGTCAGGAAGCATTGCTATTTTCTTTTTCAATTTCCTCAAAAACTTGTATACAATTATGCATATATTTTCTTCATGGATTGGATATTTTTTTTATTTTTGCCTCCCTTCTGGAAAATCTGAAGTTAGGAGTAATGTCTATTTTAACTACATAGAGATTCAGAAGGGTGCTCTGTTCCACATGCACAATCATATGGTCCTATAGTTACTTTGTGTTGTAGAGAATCCATTTTCTTTGTGTAAAGTGATTTGTTAGTCACAGTTTCCTTGTCTTCACATTGTCAAGGGAAACATTGTAGACATCTTAAAGAAGGCTCTAGGTGATGGCTTCATCCTTGAATCTTTGGAGCATTATAAAAACACAAGATTACTGAACCTGGAAGGAACTAATACTAAAATCATTTCACCTGAGCATTGAGAAAGATTTCGTTTCGGATCATTAAGTTATAGAATAGAAAGGTTGCATTCTGGGAGCTGGAGAAGGTGGTTAATATCTAAGCCAAACAAATAACATTTTTATAGTTACCGTATATTGACAGCAGTTGAATTTAATAGACGTATCTCACATTCCAAATGCAAAGCTTTTTAGTCTATGCACAAGGCATTTAAGAAGAAAGCACATAGAATCTATCAAAAACTTAAAACTGCAAGTATTTTTTTTTTATTTGTTCTCCTTATTCATGTATTTTGGGCTAGAGAGTGCTGGAGTCTGAACCCAGGGTCTTGTGTAGACCAAGCATACACTCTACCATTAAACTACACTCTGAGAATCAAATAAAAAGTGGAAATGCTCACTAAGTGGAATCAATCTACTTCGCCTCTCTCCTGCTCCTTCCTTCAGGCCGTTTGTTATAACCAAGGTGAAGAGAAACATGGAGTGACTCAGCCAAGCTTAGATGAAAGGCAGCAACTGCTTAACCTTCTCCTTCTCAACTCTTGACCTTGGGCATCATTTTCATTCTTGTTCCAGTATCTGACTTATCAGACTAGATGACAAGTGCCAGCCTTCCAATCCTAGGAAATCTCACCCTCCTACTTTCCCGTTGTAAGTATGGCATCTTTAGAACCAGTTCCTGCACCACTCTCTGGTTTCAGTGCACAAGGAAAGTGCTTTTATCCTGCAAGTGTAGATCTGACAGAAATGTAGCTGCCAATAGAGATTTGGGTGATTTTTTTCTTTCCTAACCACAACTGTACATTCAGGTAAATCTTTGACTATCCAACATTTTTATTTAAGATGATGAAACAATCTTTCTAATCTCTGTAATTGTCATGTTTACAATCATAAGATGTTGTCTAATTGATACATTAAAAATGTACTTGGCCACCTGCCCTACATTTTTGCATTTAGGGAAATGTCATTTCCTCCTCTGCATGGGTCTGCACAGGCCACTGAGCACAGCATCTTTCATCCCAGCTTTGACTTACTCAGGTATTAGAGGGATTCTTTCTAAGCAGTTATACAAGATCACTTGATAATTGGTTCTTGGGGACCAGATTACATTGTTCAAGTGTGGGTAGAAAAAGAGTGTGCTCATTAGTTTTTTTGTTGCTATGGTTAAAAGTATGACAGATAGCAACCTAAGGATAAGTTCAGGGTGGGGTGGGGTGTGTGAATGGTCATAGCAGGAATGTCACATAGCATCTTCTGCCAGCCAGCTGAGCAGAGAGTACATAGGGCATAAGCCAGGCCCCAAGGCTTCCAGGCCTGCCTCCAGAGAACTGTTCCCTTCAGAAAAGCTTGCTTTTCTGAACCCTGAAGACTGTACCACCAGCGGAGGCCAAACATGAGACCAAGCGAGTCTTCATATTTTCTCTACAGTGGGCCATTTTGAGACCTGAACTTGAAGGCTCATGAGACCTCAATGCAAAGGATTTTGAAGCTGGATAGACATTAGTTCTGATCTTTCTTTGTGTCATTCAGTCCAGAAACTACTTCCCACTATTTTCCTTGACTGAATATACTTAGGCTCATTTGTATTCTCTGCCACCAAAATAAATCTGTAAATGGTAGACAAATTGCTAAGCATTATGCTTGTCTATAGTATTTTGAGTACTCCTGTGAGGTATGGTTTCTTAGATATTTTGTGTAACTTCCCAACAACAGCCTGAACAATAAAGTTTAAACACTTGGTCAGACACTCAGACTAGTGCTTCTTTTTTGTGTCTCTTGTCCTTTCATTCTTTCACCCCCTTCCCTAGGGTCTCGTTGAATCCCCCGTGGGCCATGGCAACATGTTGCTGAAATGTTTCCAAAAATTAGATTGTGTTTAAGAGGACCTTATAGTAGATGATATGTCTCAAGTATTTAAAAGGAACACATAGTCTTTTCAGTTCAACGTTAAGAAGATTCCATTGAATTGTTTATGCAACCTTGTAGAGTTATGAATGAGTTGATACTATATTGAATCTAGGTTGGTAAATACAGTGATTTCTCAGGTCACTTATATCCATGCTGAAAGCTGAACTTTGACTCTCACCAACTGGTTTATTTGCTCTTGTTACTCAGACTATTCTAGTGTTATCTTGTAGCTAAGGAGAGGAGGGCTTACAATTCTGTATCTTCTCAACCAGAAAAAGGGCTACACAGGGGCTCAAAGTCCACATGGCTCTTGAGCCTGCCTCATAGATCTGAGTCACCACTGTCTGTTCCTTTAGAAGCCAGGGTAGGGTGGAAAGTCAGGTGGGAGCCTTGGCTTCACCATGTAGAAACCATATACAGTGAGGAATTTAATCTTTCTGAATTTTTTTTCTCTGATTTATAAAACCACTGCTTTACCACTAATCGGACCTTGCAGAGCACATAGTGATAATGTGGAAAGCTCTATAAATGTGTGAAGCATTCTGTTTAACACAGTAAATACCATTCATGAGTATCTCTGACTGTATTAAAGTTCATAAGACATTAGGACTGGAATACCACTCTTCCTTTATCCTCAAGTTCTGGAGCCATTGGGATTATTTCAGGAGTTCTGTGGAGGAGGATGAGGCTTCCAGAAACACTGAAGAATGTGGCTTGATTGTGTGGCCCTAATGAGCTTCCTGCTCTTCATGACCAAATGAGAGGATAGAGTCACTGTTCGGTCACAAGCAGAGATGGATGAACACATGGCATCTCACCCACTGGAACTTTTTAGCCTGGTTAAGAGGAGAAGGTTGGATAAAGACAGACTATTCCCCCTCCCTCCCCCCCCCCCAAAAAAAAAAAAACCACGCACAGAAGGCAGTGAGACACACTGAGTCAGGCCCTGCTTGCTAAGAGATGATCACATGATTATCTGGATAAAGCCAGGGTTCAGTGACATGAATGGAGACAAGCAGCCCGGTCTTTCCTAGGCTTTGCTTCCTGGAATTCTTCATGTGCCTTATGTGGAAGAATAAGGCTTCTTCCCTAACAATGGAGTCACCAAGTCATTTAGTAATAAAAAATCCCTTAGAAAGATTGTGGGGAATCTTTCATCATCTGTCTCCTTCTTGGCCAAGCTGAAGCTACCATCTGTGGGTGGTGCTTATGATCTGTCACTTCTGCACCCACTCCTTAACTCCCCATCCAGTGACCAGAAGACTTTTAAAAATCTTATTTAAAATTTCAATAAAACACAGCACAGTGCCAAAACCCGTGAATGCATTGAATGCACGCCTGTTTTCTGACCACCTCCCGGCAATGTTTAGGATTTGCTCTCTCTCTATGAGATCTCCTTCAGGTGAGAGCATACAGTGTCCTCATTTGAACAGAGTATCCTGGTGGAAGGGCATTAGGAGACAGGAGCTAAGTGAAACTTTGCAATTAGCTGTCATGGATGCCTGGGCATGTCAATACTGTTCATTAAAGCCAGAAGGCCAAGCATTTCGTCCTGCATACAGACATTGCTGAACCAATGTCACTGCACAGAAACCATCTAGATGGACGGTTTCAGAGTGATGCTCTTGGCTTATAAGAGGTTAAAATCCCTAGTTGCTCTCTGATGGTTCTGGAAAATTCTTCATTATGGCTGAGATAACACCATAATGATAGTTTTGCCCCCAGAATACACAAGCGCCTCCCAGTCTCATCCATCTCTGCATCAGTTACAGCTGCTCCACCATTTTTCCCTGGCTCTCAGAGCAATAAGTATAAACACTCTCTGTCTCTCAAGCAAGCCCAAGCCTGATTCTCCATGTGCTTCATCACGAGGTCATTTGTGGCCACTGTGTCTTCTTCCTTCTCACACTCTGTTGTTTAACTCTTTTTTTAAAAAGAACATTTTGTTTTATTTTGTGGTGTGTGGTGTGTGTATGTGTGTGTGTGAGTGTGTGTGTGTATGTGGTGTGCTGTGTGGTGTGGTATGTGTGTAGTGTGTATATGTGTGTGTAGTGTGTGAGTGTGTATGTGTTGTGTAACTGGTATGTGAGCGTGTGTATGTGAGTCTCTGTGTATGGTATATGTGTATATGGTGTGGTTTGTGGTGTGTGAGTGTGTGTATGCATGTGTGTGTAGTATGTGAATGTGTATGTGGTGTGGTATTTGAATGCGTATATGTGAGTCTGTGTGAGTGTGTGGCATGTGTGTGTGGTATGTTTGTGTGTACATGTGCGTGTGATGTGTGTGTGTATGTGTGTGTCTTGTGTGTGCGAGTGTGTAGAGTGTGAGTATGTGTGTGTGCATGTATGTGTGGTGTGGTGTGTGGTATGTGTGTGCACGTGTGTGTGGTATATAATTGCATGTGTGTGCATGTGTGTGGTATATGAGTGTATGTACATGCATATGTGGTGTGCGTGTTCACATGTGTGTACATGAGTACACTTTCAGGAGAGGAGGGTGTGGGGTCTCCTGAAGCTGGAGTTATGAAAGTTCATGAAGTGCCCTGTGGGTGCTAGGAACCAGATATGAGCCCTCTGCAAGTGCTTTGAACCACTCAGCCATCTCTCCAGCACCTGTTGTTCAACAATGTATTCAGTCTAGGACTTTGCTTCCTTTTGTTTCCAGTAAGTTCTTGTTTTGGACAATGTTGGCTAAAGTCTCCTTGCAACCAAGAACTAATAAAGCACCAGCTTGCACTGCTCCATGCTGCTTTCAAACTTGTGGAGTTTTGTGATCTAATCCACCTACAATCCTTGGTGTCGGCTGTCTTTATTTGTGTAACTTCTGTTTGTGTACATGCCTAGTCTACCCAAATAGAGTGTGGTCTTCTTCAGGCTGTTGGCCATATTCTGTCCATCTGTAGTCATCATGCAGCACCCAGCAGTGCCTTTCATAAAGGAAGCTCACAGCAGACATTTCTTAATTGATTATCCCATTTTCTCCTATTCACCCCCAACCGTTCCCATCATTTGAAACATGGATGCAGCAGTCTGCACTTACTGTCACCTACTGCTGTACTTCTCTGCTCAGACCAGTAGAAAGAGAGCCCAGCAAGGCAACTGAATCCTTCTTTGATATCA
This sequence comes from Grammomys surdaster, assembly GCF_004785775.1. Lineage (NCBI taxonomy): Eukaryota > Metazoa > Chordata > Mammalia > Rodentia > Muridae > Grammomys > Grammomys surdaster. Next base: position 733,326 of record NW_021605261.1, on the reverse strand, counting down.
AGGTCTTAGCCTCTAATGCCTCATGGCTCTGGGGACTACGGCTCCATCATTTCCTGATCTGTGTGCCTACCCTTGCCTCCCTATGAGTGAAGGGGTCAGATGTAGAGGAGGAAATAGTCTTTCAATTTGGTTATACCAGAATGAGTACTGACGATTTCAGTGTGTGTTTATGACAAGCACATTTTTATTTGTATGAGAAATGGAGAAAGAGAACTAGATGGCCATGTGTATGATTCAGAACTCTTGAGTTGCATATGATGGAAATTCAATTCAAATTGACAAGTCAAAAGGAAAATATATTGGTTCATAGAAGCTTCCAGATAGATCATGTGGAAACTTCACTAGGATCAGCCTAGCATGGGTCATCTGTCTGCATCTGAGGTGTTAATGGTGCTAGTGTGTCTTAGGAAAGGATTGAAGTTGGGAGGGGATGGGATGAGCTTACCAGAGCAAACACTACTATGAAATGTTGAGAGCAATTTCCCTTGAGATCTTCCTATATTTTGTAAGAGCTTCCACAAAGTAGCTCATGGGGGTGGGGGATGAACTGTATCATTGGTGCTTGTGTCTCAAGCTCAGTACCTCTACTAGCTCATGAGCTGTTGTTGCTGAGGCAACAAGTCCCTTATAAAGAACCTCCAGAAGGCTGCCTCCGACTGGACTCCTCAAATGGTTCTCTCCCTTCCCACTGCTCTGTGCTCACAGTGGATCCCTTGTTCCAGATCCCTGGAATTAGGGCTTCTGGCTGTCTGGTTTTTTTTTTTTCATCCTGAAAAACAGTGTCTTCTGATTACCCCTGGACCAGATAAACTGTAGCCACTGAGTCAGGCTTCCAGAGTTCATCATCTGAGCCCAGGTCAAACATTCAGAAAGCAAGTGACCTAATTCTGAATAGACACTCTAGAAATGGATTATCTGGGGATATGTGGGTAGTTATTCACATTTTGGAACCAAAGCTATTTTCACATTGTAGTGCGGTGTTGGGGTCCCTGGACCACCATCCCGGCTAACAAAAGTTGCTTAATGAGAAACTGTCTCTTTTGGGAGAATCTGACCTTCAGCTAAGAAAAAATTTCCTGTTCTTAGAGAACTGCTGCCCCGGGACATTCCGGGAAAAGCTGCAGAGTGCTCTGCAGGATGACTGACCTTATCTATCAGATAGGTGATAGAGTCCCCATCCTGTTCTTTGTTTCCCTTCCTCCTTTGCCTACAGCATATCTTGTAAGCCATTTCCCCATTAAAGCAGACCTTGACAAAGATGACATTAGCTTGGTCTCGTTCTCTCTCTCACCCATGTTCCTTTTGAGGTGAGGTCCCCCTCGACCCCCACTAATAACTGGACCCTCGGGTCAGGTCAGTGCGGCCTTCTAAAGGCGGGGTTGTCTGGAGACCTGTATTTTGGACAGTCTGCATATTCTCATAAAGGTCTGAGAAGGTGTTTTATGACACTGTCCTGTCCATGGAGTTCATTTGTAATGCATGGCTGAATATGGCCAGTCTTCCTCCAGATCTTGTTGACATTGTATTGCCAGTTTCACAGTGTTGAGCAGTGGTATCTTTCTTAGGATACACTTAGCTCATGGGGACTGGGACATCCTGAATGGATTAATGCTCATCAGTGGGAGCCAGCTCTTGAATGTGGGTCCATACCTGGGATTTTCATGCTTGAAGACATTACCTTGTCCCTCTGCTCTTCTGCCATGCAAGGGAACAGCACCAAGTCCTCATAGCCCCAACACTACCTGCTTGTGTTGGTTACTATGGAATCACCTGGGAGACAACCCTCTGGGTTATCCTGATTAGGCTCATTGAGTTGGAGAATGGGTAGCACCGTTCTCCAAGCTTGGATCCAGACTATGCTCAAAGCAGAAAACTATGTAAAGATTAGCATTCTTTGCTCCATGCTTCCTTGACTGGGGATACAGTATGACCAGCTGCCTCCGGTCCCTACCACTGTGACTCTTTTGCTCTGTCTGATGCACTTGGAGCCCAAACACCCTCTCTTCCTAATTTGAGTTTGTCAAGAATTTTATCCAAGCAGAAAGCAAAGTTACTGAGCCTTTAAAATTGTGAGCAGAACAGGCTTCTGTCATTTATAAATTACTCATTTTCTGATACTCAGTCATCCTGTCAGCAATAGCCTGAAACAGATGCTCATGTGTGATACCGTTTTAGTAGAGGAAGCCACCACTTCTGTGTGGCCTGCCTTCCCTCTAAAACCAATCATGCTTTCTATGACAATGCCTTCAGGAATGTTAATACCTGAAAATTCCCAAACCACCAACTGAAGTAGTGAGCATTCTGTTGGTTCAGCAAGCTTGTACCCCCAGGAGTCCCAATTCCTATGGTAAACTATGAGGGAGAAATAAGAAGGGCCAGCTTTTCAAATAAACTTTGCATCCTTCAAAAAAAATTTTTTTAAAAAAAACAAGCCCCTAGTTTCATTGCATAATTATTTTGAATCCACTGGTAATTTGGGCAATTTTCCTGTAAGTCATTCACAAATGGTTCCCAGTACTGTTGCACTTAGTTGTGCTAGCACATATCTGTCTATTACCGAGAACTGTGCTTCTTGAGTGTAAATGTTTTATATGCATTAAGGCTCTTGTATTACATATCAAGGGGCATTGAACAATGTGACACAGAAGCCTATGCCTTGTGACTCTTCTGTATAAAGAATTCACTGGGTTGGGTGAAATAGACTGATCTGTCAATTTCTGTGCTCATTTCTAACAAGGAAGTCACTATCAGCCAAGGAACAAAAACCTACTGTCATGCAATTAAAAGAACACGTTGGCTTTGCTCAATACAGAAACAAAGAAACCATGCTAGAGACACTGTTTCTTTAATTAGGTGAATGAGATTCTATTGAAGACACTTTATATTATTTTTCCTTTATGGTGGGAACTCTCCTGGACTCAAGTGGGAAGTGCTGACTTCTGGATTTTGGACTTAAGCAGATAAGTTGTTTTGCCGCAAACACTCAAATGGTGCAGGTATGGAACTCAGTACTCCAGCTTGCTCTTATCATTCTGGATGGTGTTTCATCTAGGAACTACCAGTTCCAAGTCATTAAATGTTGTTCCAGACCCTAAAACTGGTAACTGTCCTCTCATTTGAGATCCACTTATCTGCAAGAGATTAAATATTCAACTTTATGCCTTCAGGGATAAAATCAGTCTTACTCCAAAGCTCTTTCAGAGAAAGAGTTTGGATTCTTTGAAGAACATCCCTGCCTTTCATCCAGCTCCAGACAATTGTTAATTCTGTCCACAGGCTCTGGGAGACCGACAAAGCAAGAGGGGTGGTGTCCTGTTCTATTTCCAGAAGAGGAGAGGAAAACCTTTGTAGCAAGCCTGACCCCACAGAGGCTCATTAATGCTCTATAACTGTGAAGACCTTTCATCACATTGTATTTGTTAACTAGTACTCCTTTTCTTCAAATCAGCTAAATGCCTGGACCAGTGCTAGATACTAACACAAAAATATTAATATCCAATAGTTACTATCTGCAGCTAATCTTTGGTTTATAGAGAAGACATACATGAACAGAGACAATATAATAGGAGTTTAGCATGTTTGTCAGGACGATGAATTGTCAAGTGTTGCTGATATTTGTGTAGCTTCATGTTTCCCTCTTTTATTTCTTCCAAGTACTCACTAGAATTATCATGTCTTTAGTTGTTATTTTTCACATCCCTTAGCTTTCAGGGTACTGTTTGAAATTCAATACCTATTCTGTCTTATAAGTCAGTAACAGGACTGGAGAGCTGGATCAGAAGTTAAAAGCATATATAGCTCTTTTAGAGTTTCTGAGTTCAATTCTCATCAAATAGCTCATAACTGTTTATAATTCCAGCTCCAAAGGATGATACCTTCACAGACAGACAGACACAGACACAGACACAGACACAGACACACACACACACACACACACACACACACATATACAATTCAAAGAATGTATATCTTTACTTAAAACAAAAGTAAACAAACCTTAGGGGCTGGAGAGATGGCTCAGTGGTTAAGAGCACTGACTGCTCTTCCAGAGGTCCTGAGTTCAATTTCTGAGCAACCACATGGTGGCTCACAATCATCTGTAATGGGATCCTATGCATTGTTTTGGTGTGTTTCTGAAGACAGCTACAGTGTACTCATATAAATAAAAATAAATTAATCTTAAAAACAAAACAAACAAACAAAAAATCCCCATTAATCTGGGCATAATAGAGCATGTCTTTAATCCCAACACTAGGGAGGCAGAAACTGATGGATCTCTGTGAGTTCAAGGCTAGCTTGATTTGTACAGCAAGTTCAAGGACATCCAGAGCCACATAGAGAGAGACTGTCTCAAAAAAAACAGAACAAAAACTAACAATAATCAAAACCCCAAGGCCTTCTTCTTATCCCTTAAAGAGGGTGTTTTACTGAACCTTGAGATGATGGCAGCCCCAGCAATCCTGTCTTTACCCTTGACAAAGCTGTGGTTACTGTGAGTTTGAGACCAACCTGGGCTACAGAGTGGATTTTCCATTAGTCTAGACTACAGTGAAACTATCACCATCTACCCCCCCATAAATATATTTATACAAATACAAATTATACACACACACACACACACACACACACACACAGAGAGAGAGAGAGAGAGAGAGAGAGAGAGAGAGAGAGAGAATATGGCTGTAATGATAATATTAATCCCTATAAGGATAATAGAAAAGTTAGATCAGGAGAAGAGTGATATAGTAATGAATAACTCACCCATAAGGTTAATGGATGAGCTAGATTATACATGCATATACTTTTGCTTCACAGACAACTTTGGGGGATTGTTACGAACAACTATTAGGTAATAATATAAGCAAATTAACAAAAAATTCAGGTGCTTTTATTTCCATTCTCAGACTGATGTATACTTAAAATATCTCTGCTTAGTTACTGTTCATAGTACATTATGGAATCTTTTTAGGTAGCAGCAGTTTAGATGCTAAATAAGTAATTAATGTTGATATGGTCATTTTTTTCCAAGTAACTTTTTTTTTTCAAATCGTAATTAATTCACACAGGGGTTATAAACACATAAAGGCAGGATGTGGGGAAGGGAATGACACTGGAGTGTGGGTGTTCAGGGGGAATACAGATATCTTCAGAACTGGGTATCGGCTAGGTGAAGGTTCAGGGGACAGTTCACTATGACTCTGCCTATGACTTACTTGTCCTTATCTAAGTTGGTATTGTCTGCCAAGGCTGCCTATTTACAAGGTCTATGACTACTCAGGCTTATAAATTTCCACAAAAGCTGCCTGTTGACATTAGCTTATAGCCATCTGTTTCAATGTTTTTCCACTGAGACCCAAGACTTGGTGTTAGTATACATGCATGACAGGCCTATTGCTGATTTTAGGCCTACGGCTGATTTTAGGCCTACAGTGTGTAAGGAGGGCTGTCCCTGACATCTCCTCCCTTCTCTAAGTATAGAAGGGCTGTGGCAATTCTAAACTTTCAAAGGTGGGGATAGAGGCCTGACCTCCAGTATTTGAAGGGGACCTTGTAATGGCTCCAGTCCCCCTGTCGTTGTCCAGTGAGGCATGAGGGCCATAGATATGGTCATTTTTAACCCAAATTAAATTTATGGTATTTAGCTGTGGTGTTGTAACCTTATTTTACTTTACTTTACTTTACCTTACTTTACTTTCTGTGCTAGACAACTTGATATATGTGTGAGATACATGGTTTACAGGATTTACAGGGAAACTCTATTGCTAAACGGAAAGGCTATACTCAGGATGATATGATGTAATCTTACACTTTAGTTTTCTTGAGGATTTAACCTATGATTAAACTGTTTCTTTTTCTTTGGCTGATTTAATGAGAAGCCTCACTTATGAATGTATTACTTCCAGAGCTGATAAAAGATTATAAAGTTAGTCCAATGTGGTGGTTTTTAAGCCTGACATCCCAGTACTAGAGAGACAGAAATAGGAGGATAATTTCAAGTTCAAGATCAGCCCAGGCCAGAGTGAGTTTGTTAGCCTAGGTTAGACTGAATCCCTACCACTCAGAGAGAGAGAGAGAGAGAGAGAGAGAGAGAGAGAAAGAGAGAGAGAGAGAGAGAGAGAGAGAGAAAATGATTATAAAACTAGTCTCTGATATAGCATAATCAAAGAATCCAGTGCATATTTGCTTTGCTCAACTTTAATATCCTTTCTCTCACAATTATTTGCAAAAAGTGCCTTCGTTATCATGTATATAGCTTATACTGCATTTACACTGTCCTTACTCCCTGTCTTATTAAAGAATTCTATATGATTTAATGTGTATTAAGCAGTAAATTGGAGATTCCTCTACAAAAGAGTGAAAGATTCAGAATTTTCACTTGCATTCATTATTGTATGGTAATCTCTAACAAAGAGTCTTTAAGGTCTGCTGCTACTAGATAGGGAGCCATGCATAATGCACAGGCATGGAATAGCATTTAAACAGGCAACTCTTTGCACAGCCAGTTCTATTACATTACAACTACATCTCCTGAAGACACTTTCTGACTTGGTAGTCCATTTCTTGTAATAAACTAAAAAACTTGGGACAGAAGGCTGTTCTCATCACTAGGGAGCCTTTTAAATAACCTTTAAATTATTTCCTTTAAAAGGTATTATGTCCACGCTGGATTTGGTGACATACTTGCAATGCCAACAGTCTTGATGCTAAGATGGGAAGATAGCAAGTTTGAGGCCAGTCTGAACTGTTTATGAGACATGGTCTCAAATGAATAAACAAATAAGTTCAGTTATTCTAATCTGAAATAACTATAGAAACTGGTATGTTTGTGTTTTCTGAGTCCTGGTAATATGTTAGTCATAAAACAAAGCAATGTCTTATATTTCTCCTCTCCAGGTGCAGTTTCTAGTTGAAACTGCATAGCACTTCCATAGTGTTGTTTGCTTCTGCTCCACTCCTAGAAATTCTAATTCAGAAATTCTAACCCAGTATCCATGCAAAAAGCCAGGCACAGTGGCACTCTTGTAATCTCAGTGCTGGAAGATTAAAGACAGGAACAACACCAAAGGTTGACTCTGGCCTACACACAAATGTACACACATGTCTGTACTGCACATGTATAAACACACACTCATGCACACACACCAAAAATATTCTTTTAGTAAATAGGGAGGGAGGAACAGTTAATATTGGCCAGATAGATACTGCTACAACTTTGAGGAATATAATACTAATGATAGGGAAAAAATTAGAGGCATTAAAAAATACCATAAATTGAGCACAAATTTAAAGTATAACCCCAAATTCCATCTATCATGTGTTTGAAAGATAAAAGAAATTAACTTCTTGGGTATAATGTTCTATGTTGAAATGTTTAAAATTAAATGAAAAATGACTTCAGGACAACAGGAGAAGGAGAAAAAGACAATTCAGTTTAACCCCTGTTCCTCTTTGGAGAAAGAATAACAGTAACTCTAGAATTAGGAGGAGCCAATTGTACTTTATGAGACTGTCCAGAATAGCCATGAACTTACTGAAATAGTCAAGTGGTTTAGGGTCTACAAGGAACAAGACAAATTGATGCAGTACATGGAAAAGCTAAGCATGCACACTTTGTGTGTCACAGTATCTCCAGATATATAAGGCCTTCCTTGGGTCAAGGGATAGTTAGATATGTGTTGCTTTTGCCTGTGTTTCATCCATATAAACTACAAAAGAGTGGTGACTGGAAAGACAAGACAGCTCAGCCATGAGGAGCTGTTCCTCCTCTTCTAGAGGACTGTGGTTCAGTTGCCAGCATTCCTATCTCATAATTACCTGTTGCACCAGCTCCAGATGATCTGCTGCCCTCTTCTAGCCTCCATGGGCACCAGTACACACATGGCATACATACACATGTACACATAAATAAAAAAAATGTTTTTAATTGTGAGCCTAACTCTTAATGCTGAGCCATCAAACCAACCCCAAAAATAACTCTTTAAAAAAATAGAAAGATGGATGCCGGGCATGGCAGTAGAGGCAGGTGGAGTTCTGAGTTCGAAGCCAGCCTGGTCTACGCATCAAGTTCCAGGACAGCCAGGGCTAAACAGGGAAACCTTGTCTCAAAAAAAACTAAAATAAATAAATAGATAGATAAAATTACATTTTCTTAAACTTTAAGGAGAGGCAGCATGAATAACTGTAGACTAGTATACACATACCCGTGGGATGGGAATGTTGCTACTAGATAAGATGAAGTCATTTTTTTCATGTTTGTAGCTTTCTAAATATCCACTGTTTTCATGGTGTCATTTTATAAAGATTTATCGAATACCTTGTTTTTATGATTCACTGTAAAGAGGAATTAATTCACAAGTTGCTATTTAGGTGAGAAAACCAGATTTTTAGCTTCACATATCTATGAATTTCAAATTTGGGAAGACTGTGACATTTTATACTTTAGTTTCTCCCTTTCTTTTCATAAGTACTCAACAACAACAAATGCTAAGTGTCTACTGACGCCTAGTTGAGAGAAACAAATCTCTACAGAGATTTTGTGTGAGAAGAAAGCCAGTTGTGTTGGCCTAGGGCCAGGCTGCACCTCTTTGACCCAGCCTCTTTGATCTGAATTCTTCCTGGGGCAGTGGTTACCAGCAACTCTTTCTGGCTTTAGTAGTGAGCCCTGGGAGTGCTAATGAGACCAACTAAAGTAACAGGCCTTGTTCACTTGGATTTGAGCTCAGTGAAGCTTCCTTTGAACCTGTTATGATGCTGCACTTTCAGGCATCCATTGGGAAGAATAGTTTACACCCTGAAGCAATAATGGTTCAGTGACCATTTTTTTTCTTATATAGTAGTGAAAATGCCTTTGGCACTCTAGTATTAAATAACTGCTTATTTGGACACATTGTGCAATGACTTTGCCTTTTCTACTGAGTAACAGTTCCCACAGAAGCTATCATACCCAGTTTAACTTTTCCAAGAGGGACTGTGAAAAGAAATTGAAATCTTGCAGATTACATTTTATATTACATTCATTGCTAATACAGTTGTCTTATGTGTTAGTTTTTATGTCTCTTATTCTGTACCCCATTTACCCCTCTGCTTTCAGGTGAAAGCCTCCCACAGGTTTATTACTTTGGACCATGTGGGAGGTACAATACCATGGTGCTGGAACTCCTTGGCCCTAGCTTGGAAGATTCGTTTGACCTCTGTGACAGAATGTTTACTTTGAAGATGGTGTTAATGATAGCCTTCCAGTTGGTGAGTTGATATGCAGTTCCAGAAGATAAATAGATCCCTTGTCCACCTCCTTGAGGGCCCTTTAGTAATGTACTAGCTACAGTGACATTTTGTGACTGTTTTTACAGGCTTAATAGCATTCTAGAAAGATCTGGCAGACTTCTGAAAGGAAATGTTGCAGCTGCTGCTTTAGCTGGCTCCTGTGTGTAATTTGGTCTCTTGGCCAGTATATAATAGTATATGCCAAACAGCTAAGGTAGGTTCTTAGTCACCAACTTAAAGAGTTACAAAAGGGTTAACTGAAATAAGCCAATGCATCTGCAGTTTGCTCTATTTAAGAATTTGCACCTTGGAGCAGAACCATTCCTGTAACTGAAGTGGAGGAATATAATTTACATTAGGGAGAAAGAGAACAAATATGTGGAGCTGTGTGAATTCAAGTAATTGCTTCAGCATCTTATTTACAGGTCTTAGGCACATAGCTGTCAGCTTTTATCATGCCTTCTTTCTCTCACTGTTGAAAACAAGAAAAGATTGAAGATACTATCCACTGTACTACCCTTTATTCAAAGTTATGTGAGTGAGATATTAAAGAAAATATACCAAATCACATGTGGCATATTATATACTTGTGGCCTGGCCAAGAAGCTTTACAGCCAAATTCAACACTAGTTCCACCTTAAGCAGATAGAACAGTCTCTTTGAGAAGTTTTCAGACCCTCAAGGGAATATTTCAAATTTTGGGTTGTTTTATTTTGTTGTATTATGTCACCAGTTTCCTTAGATTGGCTTTGGACTTGAGATACTCTTGCTTCAGCCTCCTGAGTGCTGGGGTGGTTGTAGACCACCACACTTCCACAGTGTTGAGGTACAACTTAATTCTTGTGAAGTAGTGATGGTCTCACCATCATCCTATAGCAAGTTGGAAATACTTGACCAGACTCTAAGATTTAAGCCTTCCTTTCTATGCTAAGCAGAAATGCTTTATAGATAAAAATTATTTAATAAAATTTGACACAATGTTACAATCACTTTGAGCTATGGTCACTAAACTGCCCATCCTCCTACTACTGCTGGCCCGCTGTCTAATGTCAGTCTAGCATCAATTTTACTGGGCCCATGCTTTTTTATTTCTGCAATACCAAGATTGGGGTTAAAGAGTCTTGAGCAACTAACAATAGAAAGTGTAGGCAGGAGGTGAGGTGGCAGTGGAGCCTGTCTCAGAGGACACATTTGCAAGCTACATATATAAAGTAAGAATATTATCATCTTAGCCAAATTTGACAATCTCATTGTTTTCTCTTAATCTTAATAGTTGTTATATGTTTGTAACAAAAATATTTGGATGTAGGGGCTTGCTGGGGATAGACTAAGCAATTAAAAGAAGTTACTGCTCTTGCAGAAAATCTGAATTTAGTTCCCAGCACCTACATCAGATAGCTAACACTGCCTGTAACTCTGTTTCCAGGGAATCTGATAGCTTCTGGCCTTCTGGGCACATGTACACAATTGGTACATATAAACTCAGGAAAGCACACATACATATTCATAAATAAAATCACAAAACAAACCTTAAAATATGGTTTTAGTTTATGTCAGTAAAGTGGGAGATAAATAAGAGTAGATTTGGTTGTTGTTGTTGTTGTTGTTTTATTTTTTTGGAGACTAGGTCTTACTCCGTAGCCCTGGCTGGCTCGGAACTTTCTTATGTAGACCAGGCTGGCATTGAGCTCACTGATATCTATCTTTGGATTCCCAAATCCTGGAATTAAAGACATGTGCCCCTGTGTCTGTCAAAAATTCTTGTAACTGGGTAGTAGTGCACATCTTTAATTTCAGCACTCTAGAGGCATAGGCAGAGGGGTTCCTGAGTTTGAGACCAACCTCATCACCATAGCAAGTTCCAGGCCAATTGAGATTACCTAGTAAGACCATGTCTCAAACAAAACGTAACTCATACACTCTATCTCAGGTATCGCACTAGAGAAATGTCCATGGAAGCTCTAATGTTGTTGGTTTTTAAATGTGTTATGTTTTTTAAGTAGTAATGAGGCAGGGAGACCCTGGGAAACGTATTGTCAAATAACTCAGAGAAGTGCTTTTCATTTTATAAAGGAAGTGAGCAAAGGAAAAAGGTGTTCTACCTGGCATTACATCAGATGAGCCCAGACAGCCCAGCTGAACAAAATATGTTTAGCCTAAATTTGGGGTGTTGTGCCTATAAAGCAAGCACATTTTACATATATATTAAAAAAAAAAAAAGCCTGAAAGTGAGCCTTCACCACATTGAAGGCATTTGTGTCTTGTTCATTTCCTAGTAAGGAAATTCTTTGAAAACAAAACAAATGCTAGGCAGTGGTGGTGCGCGCCTTTAATCCCAGCACATGGGAGGCAGAGGCAGGCAGATTTCTGAGGCCAGTCTGGTCTACAAAGTGAAGTCCAGGAGAGCCAGGACTACATAGAGAAACCCTGTCTCGAAAACCAAAAAAGAAAAAAGAAAAGAAAAGAAAACAAACAAACAAAAAACCACACTGTGAAAAAGTGAGGAGGACCTATTGAATTTTTGAATTAAACAAGTGCATAGTATGCAAACAAGTATGGAGAAAGCACATCCTGGTTTCATTAAAATTTTAAGACCTAGCTGCACAGTGGTGGCACACACCTTTGATCCCAGCACTTGGGAGGCAGAGGCAGTGAGTTAGAGGCCAATATAATCTACAGAGCAAGCTGGGGCTCCACAGAGAAACCCTGTCTTGACTTAAAGAAGGAAAGAAAGAAACAACCAAACAAAGAAGCTTTAAGACCTAATAGTTTAATAATGATTATTTTAAAATTTTAGAGCTCAAAAATGGTTTTTCAAATTATCTAGAATGACCACATTATTTTCATATACCAAACTGAGGCCCAAAGTAGGTGGCTTGGTTGTGTTTTCACTTTACTGAATGAAGTTAGTATGAGTTAATAGAAATGGTGAGCATAGATCACGATCTCACACCTAGTTTAGTTATCATGTTTCTTTATTCTGTGTCCCAGAGCTAAGTTTTTATCCTTCTCAGGACTTAAAGAGCTACATCACATTTTTGTGTGTGTGTGTTTGAAAATTGTAAATCTGTGGAGACCTCCCCGTCTAGTGCTCGCTTGGCAACAATTCAAGCATTTGCCTAGGGAATTGTTTTAATTGATTTTTTATTGATTATTTTAGTTACATTTCAGATGTTATCCCCTTTCCCCATCCCCCCCAGGAGCCCCCATCCCATCCCCCCTCCTCCTGCTTCTATGAGGATGTGCCCCCACCCACCCACTCCCAACTCCCTTCCCTCAAATTCCCCCACACTGGGGCATCCAGCCTTTATGGGACCAAAGACCTTCTCTCCCACTTAAGCCCAACCAGGCCATCATACATATACAGCTGGGGCCATGGGTCTCTCCCTATGTACTCCCAGGCTGGTGGTTTAGACCTAGGGAGCTCTGGTTGGTTGGTAGTGTCGCTCTCCCCATGGGGCTACAAACCCTTTCAGTGCCTGTAGTCTTCTCTCTCACTCCTCCTTTGGGAACCATGTGATCAGTTCAATGGTTAGCTGTGAGCATCCACCTCTGTATATGTCAGGCTCTGGCAGACCTCTAAGAAGACAGCTATATCAGGCTCCTGCCAGCATGCACTCCCTGGACTACTGGAAGAGAAGAAGGGGGTCAGTGAGAGAGGAAAAGAGGATGATGGGGGACAACTGAAAAAAGTACAACAAAACACATGTACAAAACAGTCATAATTATGTTATACACTAATTTAAACCATTAGTTGTGCCCTTCCCCCAGCCTTGAGCAGGCCTAAGAGATGAGACCTTGTTTACCACAATAGATTGAACAATAGGACTCTGGAGGTATGGCCTGGAGGCATTTCCTGCCCTTGGCGGAGGCAGTGCTTGCTTTGGCCTTGGCGCCTTTCTGGCTGCCTGTAGCCTGGTACAGGAGCTGAGAAGAATAGACTGCCTGCTGAGCTTGCTTTGAGATATCTCCGCCCCGCAATTACCTATGGATTCCTCTCACCTTCAGCAGGATGGTTTCTGCTCACTCCCAACCTCACCCCCAGCCGGCTGAAGCAGGAAGGAACTCTGGGGGTGGGTTACCCCCTTTAAATTGAAAGCTGAACATTAAAGCATTGAGCCTCGATCAGAAATCTTTGTCCTGGCTTCATCTCTTCCCGCCCTCCTGTCCCTTCCCAGCCTCTCTTTCAGGTGAACTCGGTCGACTTTGGCCAATGGCCCTCAACAATTAGTAAAAAATGGGCAGAGATACAATAACTATAGTTTCACTTTCATCTCTTTTCTCTTTTTATACATACTTCTTTTTATTTTTTCTCCCTAGGTTTTTCGAGACAGGGTTTCTGGCTGTCTTGGAACTAACTCTGTAGATCAGGCTGGCCTTGGATGCAGAGATCTGCCTTCATCTGCCTCCAAAGCACTGTGACTAAAGGCATGCAGCCACTATCACATAGCTCTACACATTCTATTTATTATAAAACTGAAACCTCATTATAAACGATTTCAGAAAAATATCACTCAGAATTCCTAACACTATTTCTGTTACTATTTTGTACTACCACATCGCATTGATTTTGTTCACCTTCTTTTCCCCAGAGAGGAAATTGTGAAGACTTACTTACTTATTTATTTTGGCTTTTTGAGACAAGACTATTGCTATGTAGTCTACACTGGCCTCTACTTGTAGCAATCTTACTGTTTCCAATTTAAAAGTACTGTGATTAAAAACAAGCTCCATCATATTGGGCTCTAAGCACCTTTTATGGTGACTATGCCAGACCCTGACGATGGCCTTGTACATGCCAGGAAAACATTGTACCCCTAAACTACATCTTTAAGGCATCTTATACAATTTCCAAATCAACCTGGGTATTTGTGCACAGGTTGTATTTTATACTGGATCAGCCGAAAAGACAGTCCCCATCCTTCTTATCAGAAAACAAAAAGTACAAATGGCACAAGCTCCAGATTCAACTGCAGATAGGACATTGAGCATAGCAAGTGGTCTATCTGCATGCCCAGTGGTCCTTCAGACCTAAGATCCTAATAGTGGTCAGATCTCCTGAAAACCAGAGTAGTCCCTAAGGCCCAGAAAGCATACACTAACAACTTGACAGCACACCTGAAAGATCTAGAACAAAAAGAAGCAAGTACACCCAAGAGTAGTAGACAGCAGGAAATAATGAAACTCAGGGCTGAAATCAACCAAATAGAAACAAAAAGAAATAACAAAGTATCAACAAAAGCAGGAGCTGGTTCTTTGAGAAAATAAACAAGATAGATAAACCCATAGCCAGACTAACCAGAGGGCACAGGGACAGTATCTAAATTAATAAAATCAGAACTGAAAAGTGAGACATAACAGCAGAAACTGAGGAAATACAAAAAATCATCAGATCCTACTACAAAAGCCTATACTCAACAAAACTGGAAAATCTGGATGAAATGGACAATTTTCTAGACAGATACCAGGTACCAACTGTTTAAAGTTTTTAATTAGGGTCTTGGAGAGATGGCTCAGCAGTTAAAACCATATATTACTCTTGCATAGGACCCAAGTTCATTCAGTTTTTAGTATATCAGAAAACTAATGAACTGTAGGGAATTTCACACTTTCTGGTCTTCCTGGACCTGGATACTTGCACTCACATACACATACCTATTGTCCTAGTTTGCTTTCCTTGTTAAACAAAATGACCTGAATCTTGGGGAGAGAAAAGTGTTTATTTCTCTTTCATCTTAGTCTCTGAGGGAGACGGGAACTAAAGCAGAGACCATGAAGAAACATTGTGTACTGTCTGGCTTGCTCAATCTGCTTTTTTATACAACCCAGGATGACCTGCCCACTGTGATCTGGGCACTCAGAGTGAAGACCCTACTGCTCGACGAGCAACATGATTTCACCCCAAATCACTTACGAGAAACAAGTCTTGATGCAAACAGCAAGAGGATTTATTCAAACCAGTGTGCTGGGGCTTCACTCTTATCCCACGCAAGGGTAGAGGAGATCAGCCGCAAGCAGTAAAAAACATCAGCTTTTATAGGGTAAAAACACAATCAAGTGGGTAGGGAAACACAGCATTTTCATTGGCACACGCTATCTTAGCATAACATCAGGTTCAGGGTCAGGGGCTCACATGTTCTCTATACCTGTTTTTCTTTGAACTGGTTACCCGGACCATACCTGTTTTTCTTACTCCAACTGGGCCAGAGGGCCCCAAGCTGAGTTTTCGGGGCCAAGTTAAAATTTTCCATCATTTCACAATCAATCAATTTGAGGCTCTCTTCCCAGATGACTCCTTGCTTGTGTCAAGTTGACAAAAAATTAACTGACATACCTATATTGGACAGATACACATATATATTTAAAACATAAATCTTTGTAAAAAGTTTTTATTAGCATAAATCATATAAAATTGGCTTTATTGTGACATTTTCATATATAATGTAATGTATTCACCACCCACAACCCTCTTTCTTTCTCTTACTCTGAAGACCTCTTATTAACAGCTACTCAAGTGTTCCTACTCTTCAGTGTGTGTGTGTGTGTGTGTGTGTGTGTGTGTGTGTACGTGTACACCAGTGAATTTAATTACAACTATTTACAGGAGGATGGGCAATTTACTGTTGCCTACAACACTGAAAGAATTGTCTCTTACCACAACAATCATTAATTGTCTGTTAATTCTCAATGACGGATGGAGACTTCTGTATCCACTACTACTAATAGGAGCAGATAATCAAGGGTTATCAGGCATCTTAACAAAACTTTAATAAGAAAGAAACCAAAGCAAACTACAGCAGAAGTATTTTCAAAAGAACAATCTTTGCCTGGCAGTGGTGGCACACACCTTTAATCTCAGCACTTTAAGGCAGAGCAGGCAGATCTCTGAATTTGAGCCCAGTCTGGTCCATAGATCAAGTTCCAGGACATCCAAAGCTACACAGAGAAACTCTATCTGGGGGAGGGAGCAATATTTTAAGAAAAAGAGATCAGAGCTGGAGAAGTGACATGGTAGTTAAGAGCACTGCCTGCTACTCTGAAGAACCTTGGTTTAAATCCCATCACCAACATGACAGCTCACAACTGTTTGTATCTTCAGTCCAAGAGGATCAATTGACCTCTTCTGGCCTCCTCAGAATGAACATACATAGTCTGAAAGGGGAGTTTTAAGTTGGTTTCGGGTCAATGGTATGGCAGAAAGCATTAATTCAGTAATGCAAGTAGTTAGAGATACAGGTCAGCTAACTGGCTAGGCCAAGGCTGTCATAACAGATACAGAGCTAGAGAAACAAAAGTCAATTGAGTGTTCCGGGAATCTGTTCCCATGATATTTGACTTAGCCTCCTCTGGAAAAACTCCCACCAGAGGTCCCAAGGACTTTCAAATTAAATTCAGCCAGATGGTCTGTTGGCTCAGATAAGCATTCACACTTGGTCCCAAGGCCACAGGGATAAGAGACTGTTCCCAAGAGATTTGACAAACCTCTGCCTGAGATCTGCTTACACACATTACAGATATTTGAAACAACCAATTGTGTGTGACTGCGCCATAACCCCCTCCCCCCACCCCGACCTTTGCCTATATTAACCCTAAGCTTTTGGGCCTCGATGTCGATACCTCTACCTCCTACATGAGGCACTTATCAGCGTAAAGCTTCGATAATAAAGTACTTGACTCATGTGATTACAGCAAGACGGTCTCAGGAGTGTCTCTGGGGTCCCAGGAATGTCCTTCCTGGGTCTCCCCGTGGGGGGCCTTTCAGAATCTCTCAGTCCACAGATGTAGATGCTGATGAAGTACCCATATCCATAAATAAAATACAAATTTTAGAAATGGAGCTCTTAGAAATTAGAACAAATAGAGGGGTGGGGGTCGGCTCACACCTTTAATCCCGGCACTTAGGAGACAGTAGCCAGCGGATCTCTGTGAGTTCAAGGGCAGCCTGGTTTATAGAGCAAGATCCAGGACAGTCATGTAAAACTATGTCTTGAAAAACCAGAGAGGTGAAGGAAGAGGAGGAGAGATTGATTAAAACAATACAATTTAAAATCCAGTCAGATTGGAATATAAAATTAAGAAAGAAAGGGGGCTGGAGAGATGACTCAATGGTTAAGAGCACTGATCGCTCTTCCAAAGATCTTGAGTTCAATTCCCAGCAACCACATGGTGGCTCACAACCATCTACGATGTGATCTGATGCCCTCTTCTGAGGTTGTCTGAAGACAGCTACAGTGTACTCACATACATAAATAAATAAATAAATAAATAAATAAATAAATAAATAAATCTTTAAAAAAAAGAGAGAAAGAAGAGCAAAAAGAAGTATAAGAAAAAACAATTGAAGGAAAGCTGAGGGATATTTAAGATTATGTCTAAGTATATTTGTTCCAGAGAGAGCAGGGAAAGGAAATTATTTGTAAAAATATTTCCCAGAGTCAAAGATCTGTTTACTGATCACAGAGAACATTGAGTACAGAAGTTAATGGATGATAGGACTACACCACAGTGCATTCTCATGAGACTAGAACACTAATGGCAAAAACAAACGCTTCAAGCTTTCAGAAAGTCACAAAAAAAGAATCGGCAATTAATGTTGTGGGTTTAGATTTCTAAACAAGACTAGAAGCCAGAAATCAGTGAAAAATTTCTCCAAAAATCTGAGGAATGATTTCTAACCTAGAATTCTTTACTCAGTCAAACTACCAGTCATTTGTGAATAGCAAAAAGATAAGTTTTAAAACTCAGTATTCTTGAAGACAGCAAGATAGCTCAACATTTAAAGGGACCACCATGGCTTGATGACTTGTTCTCAGAAAGAGAGAAATGACTCCTCAAAGTCGTCTTCAAAGTTCCACATATATGCAGAGTCTTACCCTCATAGAAAGTACATATAAAACATATGTTTTTAAGACAGGAGGTACTTAGAAGGAAAGTAAGGCAACTGAGAAGATGAGTGTGGACTTTCAAAGACCATTTCCACGACCTTGGTTTGTTGTTTTTTGTTTTGTTTTGTTTTGTTTTGTTTTGTTTTAACCAACTTAAAATTTCTATGCTTTATGAACTTTTTCTTATGAATCCACACAGGATGTATATTATCAAGATGTGTGAAAATAAGAAAGAAGCACATATTGGATCTAGGGATCAAGACATTCAACCCAACAAAGAAAAGAGACTCGCCAGTAGAATGAAAAGTTAGGTGATTCCTTGGGTGAACCTGTTGCCAGTAGAGAAACTTAGAGTTTTGAGTTTGGGGATCTATGTCATCAAAATGATGAAAATCTAGGATACTATGATATGTCAAAATATTTAAGTAAGTGACAGACCTAGCTCAGTGTATTCTGCTTGTTTAGCATGTATATAAGTTTGGGTTCAATCACAAGTACTGCAATAAATAATGATTGAATGAGCAAATTAGACTTTGGATATAATTAATAATTTGCCACAAATATATAGTAATTAAGTTAGTATATAAAATTATTTTGTTTTTAACTTGTTTAAAATTATGTTTTAGAAGTTGTGTGTCTATATGTATATATATCACACATTAGGGTGGAATTGTGTGTCTATCTATATGTATATATATCACATATTAGAGTGCCCAAAGAGGAAAGAAAAGAACTCAAGATCCCCCTAGAATGTGAATTAAATGCAGCTGTGAGCTACTTGACATGGGTGGGTGCCTGGGACTGAAATCAGGTCCTTAGGAGGAACAGTAAGTGCTCTTAACTGCTGCACTCTCTCTGCAGACAAACTATTGGGTTTTTGAGACAGAAGTGTATATAGTCCTTGCTGGCCTTGTACTTATTATGAAACCAAGACTATCTTTGACCTCCTAATCTTCCAGCCTCCACATCTTGCATAATGCAATTACAGACATATGCTACCACACTTGGCCAAGACTATGCATTCTAGTACAACAGATGCCCATGTGTTTTGTTTGTTTTGCTGGGTTTTTTTTTGTTTGTTTGTTTAGCAGACAGGATTTCACTGTGTAGCTCTGGCTGTCCTGATCTCACTGTGTAGACCAGATTGTCCTGGAACACACAGAGATCTGCCTATCCACCACATCTACCTCCATGAGTGCTAGGATTAAAGGCATTCACCACTATGCCTGCCTTGGTTTTCCTCTCTTTTTTTTCCCCCAAGGCAGGACCTCTCTTTGTACTTCACACTAGCCTTCAGGTTGCAGTCATCTGACCACAGCCTTGAGCAATGGGACTGGGGAGGTGCACTACTGCTATCTGAATATATGTCTGCATTATTTCACTCTGCAGAGATGTTTGGTAAAGTTATATTGTATTTAACCTGTATAATCTGCAACATCATCTCTCTTTGAGGGCAAATTGCCAAGATGAAGAACATTTGTCTTTATCAAGTTTGAACATTCGGAGCTTCCTTTTTCGCCTTTAGGCCTGAGAATACGTTCTCTGTAGTTTGACTTGGAGCATCTTTTCCAGGAAGTAAACACGTCCCAGTTTGAGACACAGACTTTCAGGCAGTGCTGTAACAACTTTCGGTGCTACCTGGCTGTAAATACTCTGTATGTGATGCAGTGTCACCCACGAAGATGATCGAGCTTTAGAAATATTCAGAGGGATCTTACGGTAATCTACATCAGCCCTCCAAGATGGCAATGCAAGCGGCTAAGAGGGCGAATATTCGCCTTCCACCTGAAGTAAATCAGATTTTGTATATCAGGAATTTGCCGTACAAAATCACAGCAGAAGAAATGTATGATATATTTGGGAAATATGGACCTATTCGTCAAGTCAGAGTAAGGAATACACCTGAAACCAGAGGAACAGCATATGTGGTCTATGAAGACATCTTTGATGCTAAGAATGCCTGCAACCTTCTATTGGGCTTCAACGTTTGTAACAGGTACCTTATGGTTTTGTACTACAATGCTAACTGGGCATTCCGGAAGATGGACACCAAGAAGAAGGAGGAGCAGCTGAAGCTTCTCGAGGAAAAAGTATGGCATCAACACAGATCCTCCCAAATGAGTAACAGTCACTCGTGGTCCCTTTCGCTTTTTAATTAATACTGAATATTGTGATTTCTTATTTGAGACCTAGAGTGACTTGTTTGAAAGTTTTCTAACATTAGTATATATTATGTTAATGAACTTGTAGCCTTTGCAAAATAAAAAAAATAAGTTTGGACATCCTGGTTCTAGCCAACTTAATGAGCAGAACACCCTGATTCCCATCTTTCTAATATTTCCACAGATCTTCTGCTTGTATAGGCCTAAGTTCCAGAAGACAAAACACAAAAGTGTTCTTCCAAAAGATTACTTTGAAGTTGTTCAAATTAAACTATATTGACAATTTTTAGAAATGTCTACAACCAAATAAGGGTAGTGTGACTTAGGAATTAACAGCTGAGGGTGCTGGAGAGTTGGCTCGGTGGTTAAGAGCACTGTCTCAAAGGACGCAGCTTCAATTATCAGCACCCACATGACAACTCAAAAATGTCTATATCTCCAGTTCCAGGGCATCTAAAACATTGTATACACATACAAGCATGCCGAACACCAATATACATAAAATAAAAAATAAATCATTTTTAAAAAGAGCGGCTGAAGCATTAATCACTTTGGTACATAATATCTTTCCTCAGTGACTTTTTTTTTAAAGATTTATTTGTTTATTTTATTTATGATTGTAGCTGTCTTCAGACACACCAGAAGAGGTCATCCAATCTCATTACGGATGGTTTTGAGCCACCATGTGGTTGCTGGGATTTGAACTCAGGACCTCTGGAAAAACAGTCAGTGCTCTTAACCACTGAGCCATCTCTCCAGCCCCCTCAGTGACTTTTTAAAGATTTATTTATTTTACTTTTATGTGAGTACACTGTAACTGTCTTCAGACACACCAGAAGAGAGTTCAGAACCCATTACAAATGGTAGTGAGCCACCATGCAGTTGCTGGGAATTGAACTCAGGACCTCTTCCATCTCTTTCAATGTTTTCATCTCTCTCTGTTTTGTTTGGTTATTTTGGTTGTTTTGTCAGTCTTACTCTGTAGCTTATGCTAACCCACATCTTACTGTTTAACCCAAGCTAGCCTCCAACTCATAACGATCCTCCTGTTTTAGCCTCCTGAGTCCTAATAATATTAGGTGTTTGCAACCCTGCCTAGTTCTTTATTCTCTTTTTTCCCCTGCATGTACGTAAGAGCACCACATGTGTGCCTGGTGCTCTCTGAGGTTGGAAGACATCAAATGCCCTAGAACTGGAGTTATGGATAACTGTGTGCTCATTATAGACATTAGGAACTGAACATAAATCCTCTGCAAATGCTCTTGCTGCTGAGTCATCTCTCCATCCCTTTAATCCCTCTAAATCAGTATCAGTCTCCAGGGATTCTTTTTAAAGGTCTTTTTAACATGGTCTTTTTTGAAGAGTCCAAGTCAGCTGTCTTATGCAATTCTGGATTTGTCTAATTTTTGAAATTGTGACTAGATTCAGAAAAAACCTGCTTTGAGAGAGAGAGGAAAATACTGTGTTGTATACTATCAATAAGGTTAGGTTGTTCACTAATCAGAGATACTAAATTTGATAACTAGCAGAAATTTGAGTCTTCCTTAGGTAAGTCAAAATTTAGTGAAGTCTTCTTCCCCCCCCCCAGGAACCATGGGTCATTAGTGTAATTTTCTCAATCATGTCTTAAGTTAGACACGATGTTCTAGACCTGCATAACCTACCTCTATGGAGATTGAGTGAGGCACAGTGTGAGGAATGTATATAGTACCATAAGTTTATATAGTTTAGGCTATATAGTGGGCACCAGGCCAGGTCTACAGCATAAGATCATTGTCTCGAAAATAGTACTAGATTCACTTAGTCTGCCCCCAAAGTAATGGATATTTCCTTTCACTTTCCTTTTTAGGATAATTTAGGAAATCTTGGAAGATTAGCTGCTAGTAACCCCCCTCCCCCTGGCTTGAGGCAAATAAGAGTATCAGGTGAAGATTTTTGAACCATTAATTAGTATGTATGGTTCTGGGCTGAATACTTACTGTGGCTTATCTTCTGTGGTTATTCCAATAAGATAAGCATTACTGTTACCCCATTTTACAAATTAGAAAACTGAGGTGTAGAAAGATCAAAGATCTTGCCTGGGCATCCATTGCCAGTAGAGCTAGAGTCCAAATCCATGACTGCCTGATTTTAGAACACATTTCTTACTTCCTATTTTGTTTTTACTTCCTCTAGTATTGTATAAAGGTATCATACCCTGATCTGTTCCATTAATTACTTTTATAAACCTCACATCAGTCTGCAAGAACAGTTTCAAATAGATGAAGTTACTTACCCAATACCATAAGCTGACTGAACCATTTATCCTATTTTGTGGTTCTTTCCCATGTTTCAGCCAAGATCTTTAACAGCAGAGTGGTTTGTGCTGGTCCCTTTTCCCACTCTCCAGCACCCACACAAGCAGGAATCATGTGCTGGAAATGAAATCAGGTGGCAGAAGCAGCTGCACAATGAGACAAGCCTGATCTGGTCCACACTAACCGGATGACAGGAGTGGAGAGAGCCTTCATTGACAGTTCCAGGACTGTCAGTGAGCAATGGGATGACAGTGAACCTGAAATAAAGGCCTTTGAAATAAGATTTGCTTTCCAAGGGAAGTTTGTCCTTACTGTGCCCCCTCTCACCAGAGGGGATGTATCAGTCTTGTTTGAGTAACTTCAAACCAGTGCTGAAAGCCTTGAAGAAATTTCTCAAAGAAAGTGTAATTATTTATGGTTTCAAGTGCCCATTCTTGGTTTCCTTTTGAGAATATTTTAAAGCCATTATTACCTAAACTATACAATATAGTATAACAAATCAAGTAGTAGAATTTACTCACCATGATCAAGAAGACAGAATGAGTTACTCTTTAGAAGTTAGCTGCACACTTATTTTTTCATAGAGAGCTATACACAGTTTTGAAAAATAAAGAATCTGTGGACAGACAGAAGCCGTACATGCATAGAGACCCTAACTTAACCCATGGTTAAGTCATTCTGTAGAGTTCTCATCCATTAAAACAGAATAACTAGTGCTGGGGGACGGCAAGCTGGCATGGTTGGTAAATGACTGCACACCCAGCCTGATGTCCTGAGTTCAACTGCCAGGAACCACACAGTAGAAAGTGAGAGCCACCTCCCTTAGGCTGTCCTCCAAGCTCCACATGCACATGGTGGAACTTGAGACTGCCCCTTCCTTCACCCTTACTTACACATCAATATGACTTGCTTTGTTATAAGTAATTGAGCCAGGGAGATAGGTCAGTTGATAAAGCTGGCAACATGGGGACCTCAGTTGAAGCCCTAGAACCTGTGGTTTGTTTGATTTTTGATTTGTTGTTGTTGTTGGGTTGTTTTTCTTGCTTTGTTTTGTTTTTGTTTTTTGTTTTTTTTTTTTGGTTGTTTGTTTTATTATCCCCAGGACTACTAGTGGTAGCTTCCCTTGTAATCCCAGCACTAGGAAAGTGGAGACTTAGGAATCTCTGGGTTTCACAGGCCAGCCTAGCCTAATCAGCAACCTGCATGTCCCAGTGAAAGACCCTGACCAAAATAAAAGAGAAAGCCCCTGAAGAGTGAGACCAATATTCACCTTTGGCCTGCATGGGCACAGGCACACACGAACACACACACACATACACACAGGAGAACACACAAATAATTCTGACATATTAAGTAAGAGGTTTGTAAGGATCAATTTATACATATAGTCTAGCAAAGTGCTAGCCACAAGATAGGCACTCAATATGAAGGTAATTGTCAATGACTGTGTCACTGGGTTAAATGTTCTGACATGATATAAGTCTAGGAACTCTCTCTGAATCAGGACACTGTTCCCTTAACCCAAGTAAACACACATTCCACACCCTGCCTGGCTAGTACTTTGAGGCCTAACCTCTTTTAATCTACTCTGGTTGTAGCAGGCGCTTCATATGACCATAATGTTTATTGAAATCTGTCTCTGTTTCAAGTGGTTACCTCAACCAATGGAGAGCTGAATGCTGATGACTCCACTGGAGCTCACTCCAATGCGCTGATCACAGTTCATGCTGAAGTGGAGGTAGAGGAGGGTGCTAAGTACGTTCATCTTTCAAAGGGGTTGTCTTGTCTTTAAAAGGGTTGTCTCCTCATTTACTGGAAACTTCTGACTCCTCTATGTGCTGCTAATCATGGACTGGATTCTTTATGCTTATGTCCATAGTTTTCTTCTTCTGACCATTTTATTTTTTGCATAGTGCATTAAGGTTGCTGCCACCCTTTTTAGCTCTTATTTCTAGGCAGATATTTACATTTTTTTAGTCTGCTGAAGGCAAAAGACACAGTGAACTAAAAGAATGAAGCATTGAAAGCCACAATAGATAGTAGCCATGAGTTTCTTAGAGGCCCTGGGGCTTCTTACTCCCTATGGGTTACAGAGAAAAAAAAGTTAAACAGTGGGCCTTGGTGTATAGTATCACATTTCTAGTTGTTTCCTAACCATTCCAGGTGGGTGGTCCTGAATAAAAGGGTTTGGCAGACATTTTGCTGTCTTTAAGTCTGGGCTCAGAAAAACTAAGTACATCAGGCAAAACAACTGTGCTTGTAAATACCAGAATCTTGGCATGGCAAAGAAGTAACCCTAATTCCAAGGAGGCAAGGCAGTTCCTCACTTCCTTTTCTACTTCTCTTGCATGTATATGTCCTGCTGTGCTCTCCCACTAGCCCTTGGTACTTTCTGCATGGTCTGTGTTTAAACTCTTGACATTCTGGGCTGGAAGGTGATGCTGACTCTGCTGTACAAACAGCATTTCTACCCCTTGGATTTCTTCTCTATCCAAAACTCAGATCTAAGTTTAAACTCCAAGAAATATTATCAGGTAGGGAAAGCTAAAGACAGATGAGTCAGCAACTCCTGCCAATCCTGACCTTTCTTTGAAGCTCTTTGAGAAAATTCAGTGTCCGAATGTTTTTTCTTGGGCAAACAATATAATTCTAGTACATGAGGACATCTTACACCTCTGGGCATCTGTCATGGTAACCATACATTGTGGTTTTCTTTGAGATGTACTTTGGATGTTTGTATTCCTGCCCATCTCTTTGGTGAGCTCACTTGGCCTTTAAAATGTCTTTTCCTTCTTAGCAGGTTAAAAAATCAAATAAGTATGACTTCAGCTCTATCTTGTTGATACCTGTAGACACTGTTGGCTGGGAAGGTAAGGCCAGCAGGAGACTACTTTTAGCAATTAAACATGGTCCTTTCTTCTCAGGGGCTTGGGAGATTTTAATGGTGCCTTTAATTTTTTTCTGTCATTCTCAATAAATTATATAATATTCCCACTTTCTCAACTCTCACCCTTAGCTGCACTTTGGAATCAGCTAGAATATGCTAGAAAATACAGATACTTCTGCATGGCCCCAGATATTTGAAGCTAACTAATTAATACCTGGCTTGATAACGAAGATATTTAAAAGATCAGAGAGTGTAACAGCTTGTGAGTAAAGGCCTAGATCAGTTTTGATTCTAACTTGTTAGGAATTTCTGGTTACAGCCGGGCGGTGGTGGCGCATGCCTTTAATCCCAGCACTTGGGAGGCAGAGGCAGGTGGATTTCTGAGTTCGAGGCCAGCCTGATCTACAGAGTGAGTTTCAGGACAGCCAGTGAAAGACCCCCAGCTTAGCCAGCATAGCTAAAACAGCAGTAACGCCATTTCGCAAGGCTGGAAAAGTACTGGGCCCTGAGACGGATAAAAAAACAGGTTGCCAAACAAGATATCTATGGACAGCACTTGACCTTAAGCCAGAAATGGAAAGTACCAGATAAACACCAGGTGTTCCAGGAAGGCGGTTGGAGACCCCCAGTTCCCTGTTCCTGGAACCCGCCTTTGGCCCTGCGTTCAACCGTAGCCTCATTTAAAGTATCCAATCAGGGTCCTGTAACTATGCTTCTCGCTTCTGTTGCCTGCTTCCCACTCAAAGACCTATAAAAACCCTAACCCCTAGACCCCCGGGGAGCAGACCTCTTCAGAGATTCTGACTCCTGGGTACCCATGCATACTGAACAAACCCTCTTGCTGTTGCATCCGAACCCTGGTCTCGGTCTTCCTTGGGTGCGGGTCTCCCTGGAGAAGGACACTCATTGAGTGAGGGTCTTTCACCAGAACTACACAGAGAAACCCTGTCTCGAATAGAAAAAAAAAAAGAAGAATTTCTGGTCACTCAAAGGAGCAACTAGAAGAAAACCTAAGACACAAAGGGAATTAATCATCTGTCTGTACTCTGTTCTGAGTAAGTCTATGTAGAGTTATTCAGTAGTCTTGGCCTCCAGTCTAGATACTTTTGCTTGTGGTCACCACAGAAACCAAGCCTTCAAGAACAGATCATGGGGTTCCTTCTCTCACTGGTGGAATTAAAAGCTTCTACTCCAAGTGAAGCTGTATAGGGATCTAAATGCAAAATATGGCTGACTCTGGATGATAACTTCAGCTTATTATACGTACTCTGGTGATTCAGCAGAAGCACATGCTAATTCCTCAAATTGCCCTGTAGGAAGTAAAAAAAAAAATTCATTGAATATTTGAAAATGTGCCCAGTACTTCAAATTTATTTATTTATTTATTCATTCATTTATTTATTCTAAGTGTTTTTATTTGAAAACATAAAAATCATCTTAGGATCCTCCACATATACACAAAAAATACAAACAAATGAATTTCAGGTTAGTAAACCCACTAAAAATTATAGTTGAAAGAAAACAGGTAGACTGTCAAAATACTGATTCTTTGTGAAATTTGACTTGTCTACTTAAATACTAGATTCTAGACATTCAAGTTGACAGATTCAAGTTCCAGTTTCTGGGACTAGAGAGATGGCTTGATGCTTCCAGAGCAAGCAGGTTCATTTCTCAACACCCAAATGGTACTTACAACTGTCTATAACTCTAGTCCCAAAAGTTGAATACATTATTCTGACCAGGCACACCATGGTGCACAGACATGCATGTAGACAAAATACCCATACACATAAAATGAATAAATGTTTTTAAAAACAAATGTTCATTTCTAATGCATATGTATAAATAAATGATTTTCTTTAATTCTTCCTCAGTTTTTCACTAAGGATTATTTTAAGAAATCAAAAGTTCTTACTTAAAATAATTTATTCAGTTTCCAGATATAAATGACACTTTTGTTTACACCAATTAATGACATTTACTAATGTCACTGATACACAGGTCTGGTTGGGACAGACACATACATATACACACAATTTATCTGTCTACTAATTGAGACAAAGTCTCTTATATATAGTGCAGGTTGGCTTCAAACTTGATATGTAGCTAAGAATGACTCTCAACTTATAACCATTTTTCTAGCTGTCAAGCATTGGAATTACAAAAAAAACATAACGATGACCAAATTTTGAAGAAAATATTATAAAATTCTCTTAAGAACTTCCTGTCTCAAATTGCATGAAATTGCACTTAAAGGTCATATTGCTATCTATTTAAATGTCTATTTCTGCATTCTGAAAAACTTTCTTCCTCTAGGTAGGTGCCTATAAATCTTATCACTCTGGGAAGCTGAGGCCAGAGGATTGCACATTTGAAGCAAGCCTTGGCTACATAATAATGAGTTCTTGTCTCAAAAGAGAACTTCAAAAAAAAACTTTATCCAAATTTCTAGTGATGAAAATCTTAGAAATACCATAAGAAAATATAGTAACACAGGGGTCTGAAGTGAGAGTGATCAGCTGCAGGGGAATGTAGGAATATTGGAAGGGAGCAGTAGTGCCTTTCTATAAGAATATCCCTTTCACTAAAACCTGGGAAGCAGGGCTGGACTGACGGCTCAGCAGTTAAGAGCACTGGCTGTTCTTCCAGAGCATGCAGCTTCATTTTCCAGCACCCACATAGCAGCTCATGGCTATCTGTAAGTCTGCTCCTATGAATCTGATGTCCTCTTCCAGCTTCTGTGGCACCAGGCATCACGTGATACACAGACATAGATGCAGGCTAACACATTCACCCACATAAAATAATAAAAGTAATTTTAAACTGCTCTGGAAGGATTAAGTAAGAGACTTAAAAGATAGTTTTCTCAGAAAACGTTTTCTTTCAAGGATCAAGCATTTGAGCTTTACTTATAACTTCATTCCCTTCCATTATCTGGCATCAATGACTCATCCTCTGCCTTCTGCCCACCCTTCTCATTTCCCATTTGTCATTTCAGGACTGAACATACATTTTGTATCAGTCTTGCCATGGTCCTCAATGCCCCTTCTCCAGTGCCTGTATGACAGCTACACTTCCTAGTGCAAAGGCTGGAGTGAGGAAGGAATCCTCAGAGTTACGGTGAAACAGCACATCACTGCTCTACAGGCTGTTCCCCCACCCCCGACATGGCACTTTCAGGGCCTCAGTCTCTACCTTAAACACACCAGTCTAACTTGTCTAGAACAGAGGCAGTCTTGGGAAATTAATTGGGGACTTCCCGTGACTTGAGTTTCCAGAGGATTAGCTCCTGGGCTTCAAGTATTGGTTCCCTTGGGATGATTGGCATGTGTGCCAGTGTCAGGAGATAAAAGTTCACACCTTTATGAGCTAGAGCTTCTGCTTACTCCAGGAATGTGTTGGGGACAGAACAAGGTAGAAAGGATCTTAGTCTTTTGTTGGCATTGTGTAATTTCCAGGATTCTAGATTTCATACTTTGTATGAGATATATTTATTTGTCTTAGTTTAGCCTCCTTGCCTACTGGCCAGTAAGCTACACTGAACTGCTGCCAGTATCAAGGGGCATCCAGTGCAGCCTATTTTTATGTTGCCCTGAGCACACACCATCTTGGTTCTAGACAAAGATGGCGTACCTTGGTTAGATGTTCATCTAGGAACAAAGCTTTCTTTATCCTTCTTCCAGAAATGGCTGTAGCAGCTATGCCTAGTGGACAGCATTTTGATAATCGGGTAGAGTTCAACTCAGATCAGCCACTGCTTCTAGCTTTCTTGACAGATGCCTGCTACCTCCAGTATATGTGTACTGTAGATGGCAAGTGGTCATGTGGGTGTCACCAGGAGAAAAAAAATCCTACCCCCTGCAGTAAGCAGAAGCAGGCAGAGATTTGCTGGGAACTGGAGGCTTCTAAACTGACTTAAAATGTTCTTGTGCTCCAAGTGCTGCTGTACCTTTAAGAGGAAAAGGAAGAAGACTGCTCAGCAACACAAGTGACCAATGCCTCCCATGAGTCCTCAAGTCCTGGGGACTCTGGCTCCAATTGCACCTGCAGAGCCTGCCATTTCTCATTGGAAGGGACACCTCTGTGGCAGAATGGAGAGATCCAAACCAAAAAGAAGAAAACAGATGCCCCCAGAAGGAGCCATTGCTGGCAGCCAGGGCCAACTGGGAAAGTGGCAATCTCCTCTGTCTGAGCTCTTAGCAGTCCACAGCTGCTGTTTCTCTGCTGCTTGCCCTTGGGCTATCTGGTTGACTCTCTTCCCATTGTTTACAGAGAAGGTGTCATTCACAAAAACTCAAGGACTGCTATTCTCCTCCCTCCTCTTCCTTTACTCCTGGCTCTTGCACCATCCTCAACCTTCTCCAGCATAAAAACTACTAAGCTAAAGGCTCTGTCAAGAAGCTGGTGGTGTGACCAAGAAGATAGGGGAAGATGACAGCCCTGGGCTGGAGAACTTCTCCACTTCCCAGATATGTCTGGTAGTGTGGCTTCCTCTTCCCATATGCCTGGGTAACCCCTCAGCCCAGATGGCCACAGAGTTCAGTTCCCTTCCTTCATCCCTCCCTTCATCTCTCCATCCATCCTTCCTAGGAAGTTACACTGTAAGACACAAGCTGTGAGCAAACTGCAGTCTATTGTCCCTGTGTGTTGGTGTTCTTAGCTTTTTTGACAAGCAGATCCCTTGCTCCCGATCTTCTCTGCTGTAGAAAAAAAAGTCTCCCCTTGACTTAATCATCCCAGAGTTTGAAAGTCCAGCTCCTGAGCACTGAGCCAGACTGTGACCAACCAGAAGGTACCTCACCTCAGAGAGGAGATACTTAACAATAACAACAACAAAGCAAAATTTCTGATTCCTCCCCAGTCCTACTAGATAGCCATGTGACTTTCTGTTGACTCAGGGGACAAAATTAGTGACTAAACAGCCACCACCATATTGCCAGTAGTCGACAAAAGAGGGCACCACATGTACCTTCCAACTGCCAGAGGAGGCTCAGGATGCAGCATTCTAGGGCCAGGAAAAGAAAATATTTTCTGTCTGCCTGAAGTGAGCTAGAACATTTGGGTCAGTCTGCCTTAGAAACCACACCTGTGATAATCTTGGGGCTACAGTAAGCAGGGAAGGTAAGATTGGTTGGTGCTAGGAAATTCCAGGGAAAAGGAAACTGTAATGAAAAGTCTAAAATTTTATCTTAACTATTGAACTCTGTCCAGATAATATGACCACATATCTTAGCATGTTCTCCCCAGTACAGTCTCTACCTTTCACCATGGCATCTTCCCTGGACCATGAAGCATCACTGGTTGCATAGTTAACAGTGCGTGGGGTTACTCTTCCCATGTTCAATTTCATTTGAGATTAGTGCTATTTCCAAATAGTAACTTCTTATACAAATTGTGGCAAGAAGGATTGATTATTCACATGGGGAAAGAGGTCTTGTGTCTGTCTATAAAGAGCTAACTACAGAGAACAGCAGCTAGTGACTTAGTGTAGCACAGAATTCTTTGCTTGTATATGGAGAGGACTGGAAGATGTTTGGACACTTTGTGGTCATGAATCAAATTTAGTATCAAATGAAGCAGAGTTTGTGTGCCTTATCTATTCTATTGACCTTGGCTAGAGAATCTCTCCTCATTGTCTTGAAACCTGCTCAGCATTTATAAATATTGCCATCTGGGCAATTATTTACAAGAAATGCTTTTGTCTGTGAAACAGACTGGCGGGGAAACGTCAGGTCAGACCTCTTTCCCATAAGGAATTTGAGTGTAGGATTTGCTTCCTTTTTACTATATAGCAGTTAAAGCTCATCACTAAAATTTTTATAGTCCCTCGTTTGGCATATGGGCAACTCTGACTTCCCCTACAGAAACTTAAAAATCCTCACCCCGTAGAATGAAAAATTATGAAGATCGTTTCACAAAATATATATATAGATTTGTCTTTAGGTTTTTCTTTAAAAGGGCACGGAAAATTCTCACTGAGACAAGCTAAGAATGTGGACAGGCTAGTTACGGGAACTGGCTAACCACAAAAAGAGAAGAAAAGAATGCAAGTCAGCTAGGTAGAACTAGGAAGCTGGTGACCACAATTTCAGGGCAAGGCCGCAATGACAGGGCAGGACCACATTTTTGAGAAGAATAGGTATACAGAGTGTTTTTCACATGACCCTGACTCATGTAGGTTGGGTTCCTCTGGAATTTTCCACTATGTCTTCTTAGCAACCCCCTCGCCCCCTCCCCACCCTGGTTTGTGGTTTTCCCTTTAAAAACCCTTCTCGAACCAGCTGTCTTTGTCAATTCAGCTCCTTCGTGAGCAGACGAATTAACCAACAGCTAGCTGTTCCTCCCGAGTAAAGCCTCTGCTTTTGCATCCAGTTCCGGTGTCTTGCAAGTTATTGAGTGGTCGTCTCATCCTGAGACTTGAGTGAGGGTCTCCCCGGAGTGGGGGTCTTCAACCCCAGGAAATGGTAGCAAGGCCTAGAGCATCCTGATACTCTCTGCCCCACTAAGTGCCTCCCCATCCTGCTTCCAAGGTAAAGCAAAGGGAGTGACCAGCTTGGTTGCAGGGTGGGGTGTCCTGCAGCTATGCTTAGGAGTTCTTTTTTGTCTTAAAATATTTTTATAGGCTAGTTCTTGAGGGGTTTGAACCTGAGTGGTTTGTGGAAGTGGGGGAAGGTCCTTTCTAATGCACTTTTGGCACCCTCTAGCACCCACAAATCCCTTACTAGATATTTGGGTTTTGTCGCAAAGATCCCTTTAATATGCAGGGTGGTGGTGATCCTTTCAAGGCCATTGATGCTGAAGGTGATCCCAAACCTGAGTAATTCTCTTATCTTCCCTAAAATTAAAATATAACTGATTTCCCCAGAAACAATCTGCTCATCATTAAGCCACCCCCACCCCCACCCCAGGACATCCCTGTTTCTCTTACCTGCCTGACTGTAGGCTCAACTAGACCCTCAGGCACCGGCACCCCCTCCGTCTCCTTTACCCCAGCACATCCCTGTTTCTCTTACCTGCCTGACTGTAGGTGCAGCTAGACTCTCAGGCACCGGCACCCCCTCCATCTCCTTTACCCCAGCACATCCCTGTGTCTCTTACCTGCCTGACTGTAGGCGCAGCTAGACCCTCAGGCACCGGCACCCCCTCTGTCTCCTTTCATCCATGTTGACTTGCTCCATCTCACCTGACACCTGAGGACAGTTTTCTTGAAGATTGATGTATTTGCTTCCCCTTAAAACTAACTCATCTGTTTCCTGAGACTGTCATTTGATACTGTACTATTTGGAGTTCCCTCAAGCTTTGCTGTTCTTGAGACATTGCAGTCTCAGCAGACTAAAGTCCAGCCAGGCCAGTGTTACACCAGGGTGTAATGTGCCCAGTCATACAAGTGGATCTGCCTACAAGACTGCACTGAATGTGCCAGCAGCTAGTGAGCACTCATGACTGCCTTAATTAACATTCTTCTATTTCAGGTCTGTCTAGGAGCAAACAGGGTCTGTGAAGGTATGTGTAAGTCAGGTGACTAGGTAAGTCTCCAGTTAAAATCTCCATTTCAATTGGAACGAACTTCAGGAAACAGCAAGGACCTCAAGATTTCTGAACATGTTAATTTTCTTTTCATTTTCAGTGAATGTCAAGAGTTTAGAAACAGCCCATGTACAGTAGCCAGATGGTGTCCATTTTCTGTAAAATAACTTCCATTTTAATTCAGAAGGAAAGTGTGTTGTAGTGCTTGTTTAGTGTTGATGTTCAATCATATCAACCATTTAAAATGCCAGAAGAATGCTGTGTTAAAGTGGTTGCTAAGAATCATAGCCTTAAGCATTTCCTCAAAGGAATTTAGTCTTAATTTTTTTTGAGCCTTCCCTCCCAAGCCCACATGGCTGTGTGTCCCAGCTACTTCCTCCATGTTCATAAGTGAAACCAGTTTTTCATTTCTGTTTAGCTGTTCTGACAATGTTTTGGCTAGTGTCAGTCTTGTCATGGCTTGAATTTTAAGACCAGGAGTTTGCCTGGTCATATAACCAGCATTGCCTTTGCCAGGTCATTGCCACCATCACCTCCATTGCCCCAGGTGGCAGGTTGATTCCAGAGACCCTCAGGGAGCCAGAATAACTAGGTACCCATATGGACTGGACATCATCATGTGGACAACAAGCAGTTATCTCTGGGTTTCTTGATTTCACAGACTTCAAGGAAGTCCAGATAGAGATTGATGGCCAATAACTCCAGCCTTCCCCATGATGGGTTAGTAGGAATCAAGTTAGAATTCCTTTGTTTATTGGACAACTTTGTTTTAAGGGGGTTAGTTTTTTATTATGAAGAAGAGGCCATGATGGCCTTCTGTGAGCTTGTGAAGTTTTGAGCACTGTTTTCATCCCAGTCTTGGGAGCCTTGGATTCAATAACCAGTATGAAGGTGTTTTTTCCTACTTTTGCAGGTAACGAAGCACAGAAGAGTAGAGTTATTAATGTATTCAAAATAGTAAGTAGACCCCTGAATATAGGCAATAGAAGCTGAAATATTTTTCTCAGAAAAACAAAACAACCAGGAATCCCACTCCAGTATTTATAGATCAGATTATCAGAGTTGTCTTTCTGTGTTAGTAAACTGAGCAAATTTTAAATTCTGAAAACAAGGGTTAAGTTATACTTGGCGTACAGAGGGTAGATATTGAGTTGGGGATACACACAAGGGTTTGGGTTCTATAGAGTGAAAAATTATGAAGATCATTTTATAAAATGACCTATAGATTCTTAGGTTTTTCTTTAAAAGAGCATGGACAATTCTCTCTGAAGCAAGCTAAGAATGTGGACAGGCTAGTTACGGGAACTGGCTAACCACAAAAAGAGAAGAAAAGAATGTAAGTCAGCTAGGTGGAACCAGGAAGCTGGTGACCACAATTTCAGGACAAGGCCGCAATGACAGGGCAGGACCACATTTTTGAGAAGAATAGGTATACAGAGTGTTTTTCACATGACCCTGACTCATGTAGGTTGAGTTCCTCTGGAATTTTCCACTATGTCTCCTTAGCAACCCCCTCGACCCCTCCCCACCCTGGTTTGTGGTTTTCCCCTTTAAAAACCCTTCTCGGACCAGCTGTCTTTGTCAATTCAGCTCCTGCGTGAGCAGATGAATTGACTGTTAGCCCGGTTAACTTTCTCGAATAAAAGCCTCTGCTGATTCCATCCAGATTTGGTGCCTTGTGAGTTTGTGGGTGGTCGTATTGTAAGAGTAAAAACTAAAAACAACTTGGCAAAGACTGCAGGACGGCTTGCTGAGCTTGCTAAGAATAGCCATAATAAAAGTATCAAGCCCCTCTAGGGATGAGGTGACCAAAAAATGTAAAAACAACCAAAGGCATATCTTGTCCAGTCTAAACATGCCCAAGTGAGTAATGGGCCACCTTGTGTTTATCCTAGAAGGTCTGAGGCTTCATGGTCAAAAATAGTGGGTCATCCAGCCTGTCAAAATGATTGCTTATGCAAAGTGCTGATGTTTGAAATATCCAATTATATGTAACTATGCCAGAATTTCCCTCTTTTCCCTTTCACCTTGTGGCTCCCCCTATAAAAGTTCTAAACTTCCTGGGGTCTTCATCGAAATTCTCTCCTCTGCATGGGATGAGTTTCGATCCAAGGGCCCTTGTTAGTAAACTGCCTTTTGCCATTGCATCAAGTCAGTCTCTCGTGTCTCCTTGGGTGCGCGCTAATCAGGACTTGAGTTGGGGGTCCTCTTCGTGGTCCTGACATTTGGGGGCTCGTCCTGGATTTGTGTGACCACCCAGGACACCTGAAGACCTTTGGAGGCAAATCTGTATGAATGGGAATGGTATGTGTCAGAGTGCCTGAGTGAGTGAGTAAGGCGCCGATGCTTTTGCTGTTTCTGTGTTTCTGTATTTTGGTTTCAGTTTTGGGCAGCTTTTGCTGCTTCTGTATTGCAGTTGTCACTACAGACTGTGAGGTCTTAGTGACTGTGGGAGCAGACATGCTTGGAATCCACAAGCTGTGGCCCTGCGGTGATGCCTCAAGGATAGAAGGGAGTCTGGGGAGCCAGACTGCCCTGTTTCTGAATGGAGGAGACGGAGTGCTCCTTCTCTGGGGGAAGACATGGAATCCTCCCCATCTGAAGTTGTGTTTGGCTGGTTTTATAAAACCAGATGCGGGAGAGTGAGAGTGTGCCTGACTGTGTTAGTCTTGTGTGTGTTTGCATTTTTGTTGTTAAGTTTTTGTTGAGTTTTGACATGGGACAGACTGACAGACTGTGACGATATCACTATCTTTGACTTTAGACCATTGGACTGACGGTAGGGTGAGAAGACGGAAAAAAAAAACAAAGAGAGATCTGTAACTTGAGTCTGGGGTTGTGCTTTGGCGTGGCTGGTCCGGGCGCTGCTGTTCCCTCCCACGAGTGCAGGAAGAGGGTGCATGCATGCAAGCGCAGGCTTGGGGGGTGGGGGGAGACCAGCCCCACATGAGCCAGAGTGAGAGAAACCCCCGGGCCCCTGATCTGGATCGGAGGTCCCGGACACACAGGCCAGTGTCGGGCACGCCTTGGGAAGGCAGCAGGCTCCGGTGTGTGGTCCTGGTCAAAAGTGCACTGATGGCCATGAGGTGGCACTGGTGGGCCACGGGCGACACCATCTGGGAAACAGGAGGCAGAAGCGGAGTCTGAGGCCCCGCGCGGTGCAGGATGACAACAAGGGCCAGATCTGGTGAGACACTGGTAAGATTTGCTGAAAAAAAAAAAAAGACAGGTCAGCTTTGGGTTTGAGAGAGAGAATGGAGTGCAATTTTCGAAACACCAGATGCCAAGATGGTGGCGGCCGGAAGACTGCATCTCCCAGCATGCAACGGGGCGAACTTCCTATCTGTTACTTCCTGGCTTTCAGGCTCTGAGATTGCCTCCTCTCACACCTAGCTTTCCCAAAATAATGCTCAGAGTGATAGAAAAAGTGGGGACAGCAGCAGATAGGTACAGCTTTGTTAGAGTGTGTAGGGACATCATGTGATCGCCCATGTGAGAAAGTTAAGTCTCACAAACAGGATGCAGGGAGTGGGGCCAGAGCCACTTTTCCCCCCATGGAGAACTGAGAACTGAGTGGGGAGGGAGCTTCTTGATAGGAAAGTGCAGCCAGCCAGAGGAGAATACCTACAGGGAGACATAGGCTTTAACAGAAGTCATTACACTTAGAACTGCTACTAACTGAAATACCATTTGCTTGTTAACAGTGTATCTTTAACAACAGAAAGAAACTTCTTTTTTATAGTCTCTGCTTCAGACAAGATTTACCTCTTTCTCCAGGGTTGGAGAAAGGCATGTTTCAGGGAAAATGTTTCATTATAGAGATGAGAGAAGACAACTATGGACATCTACAAACATCCAAGCCTCAGCTGTGTTTTTTACTCTGCCATTGTTGAAATGATTTT
>NW_021605261.1:613610-691402 GCF_004785775.1 Grammomys surdaster | reverse complement strand
ACTTTCTGAGACTTGAGAGAGGGTCTCCCCTCTGCGGAGGTCTTCAGAAGGACAGCAGGGAAGCAGGTAGACCAAGATTCCTGGAAGCTTGTCTTGAAGGTGAAAGATGGGGGGGGAGCAGGATGGCCAGAGGTCCTATGGGAACTATGGTTGAGGACAGGCAGGACACTTGGGGACATTTATGAAGTAGAGGCATGGGGACAGGTATGTGGTGGATAAGCATCTTGAGTGAGACATAACAGGACAGCTGTGGGAACCTTTTGAGGACACGAGGAGGCAGCCAGCAGCTGCAGAAGAGGGGTGAAGACTAGAATGTGAGGTGTGGATGCACCTATGGGTATTTGAAATTGAGAGACAATTACATGAGGACCACGAGAGGGCTGGTGAGAAGCAACACCGAGTTCCAAGACACTAGGGGAGTCTGTATTGACTTGTGTTCCCAGATCCAAACTCAGAGCCTAACCTATGGGAGGAGCTTAGGAAACATTAGTGTAGTCACTAAATGGACAAAGAGGTTGGTTGGGTACAGGTGCCTATCAAGGTAGATTGATACAGTGATGGAGAGATGGGAAGATTTAGCATGATGTCCTTCAGAGGTCTGGTCATCTCCACACTGGGACAGTCTGGGAAATGGTCAGCTCTGTATTCCAGACCAGAATGGAAGTCCAGTAAATTGGGGGCAGCAAGACATTAGATGATGGAGGGTAGGGGTAGAGTGTGTGGGGAGGACTGCCATCAGATTATTAATGGCCATGCATTGACTCAAATCTAGCCTGCTTTTGTTGGCAGGCTTCCACAAGTATGCATTTCATTACGGGTGGCTGTCCAAATGCATCCTGGGAGGAGATCAGAACTCCAAATTAACTTTTCTTGGCACTGTGGGGGCTGGTTGGCCCTCACTGCTGCAAGGCAGCCAATCAATGAAGGATCCAAAGGGGTGGGGTCAAAAGAAGGGGGAGAGTAGGCCGCCAGGTCTGGGATCGGTGTAAGCAAAGTTAAAGTCTCTCATGCGCACCCAGAATCCCATTCCCATCAAAAAGCTTACCTGGGTACTGGGGCTTAGCCTCAGTATGAGCCTATCGTTACTCCCTCTGTAGGTGATACACCACAACTATGATCACAAAGGACTCTAGTCCCCTTGGTTTCCCTAATTCTCATTTTTGTGTGGCCTAAACTTAATCAAAACCACTGGTATTGCATCATCTCCCCAACTCTAAGATTCCTGGAAGAAGGGATGGCAGAGCAGAGCTGGCATCCTTCTGGATCTAGGAGGCCACTGTGGAGATTGGCTATCCTGGCTCCTGCCCTTCTGGATGTCACCTGTGTAGTGGAATGTATATATTTATGTGGGTGTCATGTGAGAGAGCCTGTTCTCATCCTGACTCTGCAGTTACACCACCAGTATAAAGTGCTTCATTAACCTGTCAGTCAAAGCCTGATTCTCTCTAGCTCTCCCACTCCAGTCTGGAACAGCCTTTGTCCTGCAAGCTGCTGTACATTGTGCCATTTGGGGCCACCTGGGGACTCTCCCTGTGTAACAGGTTGCTGTTACCTTGATGCAAAACCTCTTAAATATTTCTGCCTTATCCAGAAGAGTCTGGAGCCAGGTTGCTGAGGTGTAGCATGTATATAGTAGTACAACATTACCTTAGTGTGTGTGTAGCTGGTGTGCAAGCCATGGGTATGGAATGACTTCTGAAAAAAGAGTTCATTGGACTAATATGAGAAGGTATGCTTGAATCTGTGTGACCTTAGACTTGTTTCCTCTCTTTTCAGAGCATCAGTTGATGTGGTCTGTACTAAGTGAGCTTTGATGTTCTTTTAGCCTTGAGTTCCAATGAGTGTGGTTGATTCCCAACCTACAGAGTTTTATATGTGTGTTTAGAAGTGCCTATGTCCTCTCCCAGCTATTTCCCCTCCCACAGATCCAAGGTACCTTGAGCAGAAGGCTGGCTACAGCAGCAGCCCTAAAAGCCACAGATTATTCCCCAACTAGAGTCTGAGGTTCCACATACCATCAACCACTGGTATCCACTCTGGGAAGAGACAAATGGATCACACTTACACTAGTGCTATAACCAAAGCCCACTTGTCTACAGATACACACCATAAAGTATATACCTACACAGAGATAGAGTAAAAAAGGTATGGTCCCAGGCAACTCCCACTCTTGAAAATATTGTCTGCAATGTTCAGGGTCCCCTGAAAATTGCAAGGTTCTTTGTTGTGGGTCCTGGCTTGCTGCCACCTGCCAGGCCTACACAGAGGAAAGAGAAGGTGTGTTGCATGACAGGGAAGGGTGCCATTCACCCCACTTGTAGTTTCTTTATTGTGCATTAATGAAACCCTGCTTATTCTGGGTGTTTAATCTTTTCCATCCATTGTGTTTAGATGACTCATTAACAATCATTCCTTATAATTAGACTTCAGTTTTAGGCTCCTTTCTCCAGGGAAGCAATACAAAGCTTTTCCACATCTTTGCATCATAAACAGTGTCTGGGACTCTGGTTGTATAAGGAGCAGGCCCTTATACAGGACCAACTCCATTTTGTAATAGGAAACTTGTAGAGACATGTCTGGTACTTGTAAAGACAAGTCTGGAAGTAAAAGTTGTGCTGTGATAACCAACTGTGATGAGATCAGAGCCTGGCAATAAGTAGACACAAGTGGTTATCTGCCATGCACATCAGGAGTAATGCCAAATCCAACATAAAAATGGAGCCCGATCAGAGCATTTCATCACACTTGTAGTCATGACTGGCCACTGTGATCCTCCCGACAAAGCCTCCTCAGCACTTGGTCATCAAAGAGTTATCCAAGAGACAAAAGATGCCTCCAGCTTCTTTGTGGTCAAGCACCCTGTGAGGTCAAATTAGCAATTCAATTATCTGGAAGCTGCAGCCTGACCCTGCTTTCCTGGACTCTGGACCTGTAACCCAAAACCATCAAAAGGACTCAGGTCATATAATCTATGAATGAATGATATGTTTATTGCTATGCTTATTTATTTGGTAATTAGCAATTTATTATTTGTGTTCATTGTGCATATTGTTAGAGGCAAAGCATAGGAAATGTGGAAATATCTTGTTGTAGCAATTGCATTAATATATTGTCTGCTATGCATCACTAAAAAAGTAACTGAATTTCAAAACCTCTGTGTTTTGGCATATTCTCTTCCCTCTCGAGGAGCTGATGATCTCACAGTCAAATCCAGTATACGATCCCTGAGTGGAGCAGGACCTGTTGCTCCTCTCCCCTTGGGGGATTTTAACTCCTTATCAATAGCCTGCTAGTAACAGATAAGAGTCCCTGCTCGAGACAGGTTGCCACCCCTGTCCTGTCTACTCTGACCACTGTCCTTCTTTTACTTCCTTTCCTTCCTTCTTTCCATTTCCTCTACCCAGCCCCTGCTCCAAATGTACATGGAAAAAAGAGAGCTGATATGTGGACACAAGACCCCAAACCCTCTTGCTCCCAACATCCTCCTGGCCTGGCCTGGCCTGGCCCTAGCTGGATGACTCTAGTGGAAGAATTAGTCATTTTAGACTAGAGATAACCATTCCATAGACCAGCAGGGTAGAGCAGCATGCTGTTGGGTCTCCTACTTCTCCCAAAGCTCTCCAGCTGAAGGCTCTGAGTGCTCCCAGATAGACTGATAGAGTAACACATACATGACTATGCCTGTTCACATACACACATGTGTGCTGTGTAGTCTGTCTACCTGACACTTCGAGCCACTTGCATGACGAGGTAGTCTCTCACTATGGTTTTTTCCCTCTCTGCTAAACTGGCTCTTACTCCCCTAAATCTTTTTAAGGTTTAGGGGTCCCTTCTCTAACCCCATTGGCCTTGAAATATCATAAACTCTCACTTGCATGAATGAATATTTGCTGAAAAATCTGAGTTTTGATGAAAGCAACATGGGTAGTAGAGTTAAACTTGGTTAAATCCCAGATCTGTGACTGTCATGGCACCTGGTTTAACCTCCCTCAGTCTCACTTGGCTATAAAATTCAGATAATAATGTCAGCTTTGGAGGGGCTCTGGAAAGATGAGGGCTGGGAGACAAGTGGAAATGTAAGGTGCCTGGCAATTTATAGGTGCTTGACCCATAGTAGCTACAATAATTAATACTTATGAATGCTTGTATCAATAATTTATGAGTAACTATAATAACAATTTGAGGAAGAAGTCTCATGGGGGTACCCTAGGCAACTTCCGTTCTGCTGGGCAGTCTTTTCTACAGCATCCTCCATAGTGGAAAAGCCCGGGTGTTGAGAGTTGGGTGCTGTCCAGCATCACTGTTGAGCAGATCTTAGGAGAAAGGTTCTCTTTAGATCCAGTTGCAACCTTCCTCTTCATAACTTGCCCCATTAAGTCCACAGCTACTGCAGGAGTCTCTGTACTCCTGCCTTCTGTGTAGCAATGAACACTGATGGGAAAGCATTTAAGAGTAGAGAGAAGGCAGAATGCAGAGAACGTGTCATGCAATATTAGAGGAAGAAGAGAGGGAGGCAGAGAGGATGATGGGAGAGTCAAGGATGGGAAAAGGCTGGACTCTTCAGAAGCTGCAGGAGCCAGAGGAGAGGAGACAGAAACTCAGAGCGGCATCAGAGAAGAAAGATTTTCTATCGACAAAACAGCAGGGCAGATTCTGGCTGGTCTCTGCAAACATCTTCATCCAGTGCCTGAGGCCAGCTCTGAGCTCCTTTTAGCTCATTACTGACAATTAGTGCTCTGGACCCAGCCTGGGGGGAAGGGGGCTCTCTTAGTTTTCACTCCCCCAGACACATACAACACACCATGAATCAAGTTGACAATTTGGCCCAGGCTCACCCTCCTTGTGCTCTGTGTGTGGAATGGAAAGCATGTGTCTGCTTAGATGTGGAAGTACATTTGTGCTGCCATGATTATCCCAGAGAGCAGAAAATGTGGGTGCATATGTGGATGTGAGACTATGTAAAGGGATGAGGGGTGTGTGTGTGTGTTGTATAGTGAATGCTGTATATGAATATTTTGCAGAAGAAAGTGAAAAGTATAAATGTATAAAAAACCATACAAAGACAGATAATATATGTATGCATTCTGGGGACAGACATGAGAGTTGGTCTGGACTGTGTATGGGAATCTGTGAGTTCTCAAAGGTTCCATGGTTATATTCTCCCTTCAGGGATGGTTTGGTCCTTGGGACTGGATTTGAGGGGAAGAGGGGAGAAGTGGGTAGGTCTCAGCATTCCCACCTTATCTCTACCATAGAAGGGTTGTTGTGTGAAAAATCTGGGGCTCTGATATAGGAAGCTAAGGACACCCCAAAGAAGAGAATGACAGGGAAGATGGCTGTAGTTGTCTCCATACCAGATTCTTTTTTTTCCCCAGGTACCTTAGCCCATCAAGGTCAAGAAAAAATATAATGGCAGCCATGAGACACTTCAAATGTATCTTTTGAGGCTAGAGAAATGGCTCAATGGTTAAGAGCACTGGCTGCTCTTCCAGAGGTCTGGTTTCAATTTCCAGCACTCAGAGTGTGACTCACAACTGTCTGTAACTCCAGTTCCAGAGGATTTGACACCATCACACAGATATATACGCAGGCAAAACACAAATGCATGTAAAACAAAAATAAAACTGTTTTAAAAATAAAAATAATGTGTCTTTTTGACTGTGATTATTACAAAAAAGGGGAAACCAAACGGGAATATTTTATCCAAACCAAAATACTGAGACATTTTACACTTTTCCATGCTTTTATTGTTTGTTTGTTTATTGTGAGGCAGGGTCTCATTCTAGCCCAGGCTAGCCTTGAACTCACGTCAATGCTGATATTACAGATATGAGCATCTATGAGCCACCATGCCTCACTTCACTTACTGGTTCTCATGAGTGACCCTTATTCCACATCATCTGGTAGAGTTTGAGATGGGAACAGAGAGTCATAGAGAAGAAACTCAAGTGGGCAGGGAAGGGAGTGACAGGGAAAAACCAAGGCTGACAGAGGGAGGAAGGCCCACCAGCTTGGTGCTCTGAAGAGTGTAGAAGAGACAGAGACAGCAAACTAAGAATGACCAGAACATAGAAGCACTAGAATTTCTAGATGACTTTTCAGCACACTAGTCCTATTCACCTTCAAACTGTCAGTCTTCTCAGCTTCCCAGACTTACAGTGCCCATCTAGGTCGCCCCTGACATCATCTCTAATGTGTGTCTCAGATCCTCAGCCCTGTACCTCCTTATCTCACTGCCAAATCCAACTTGTGTCCTCTTTCCCTCAACTCCCAGACTAATTGGGTAATAGGGAGAAATTCAGGGACTGGAGACTCAGAATTGGGTGTAAGGCCCAAGCTGGCAGCATTTCCAGGAGAGAAAAGGAAGCAGGACCCTCGCAGTCCCCTCCCATCCTCTTACATCCTTCCACACCTCCCTCACTGGGCTACAGAGATTCCACTGTCTCAGGGCTTGAGGGTCTCAGGGGCCCCTAGCTAATGTAAGGTTATTGTAATTGATATGAATGTAATTGATAATGTGTTGCAGTGAATAATGTCTTCAATTTTCTTCTAAATCCCATTTTTGTAGCCATCTGGGCTCCTCCAACTGCCCCCTGGGATGCTGGGTAATAG
Organism: Grammomys surdaster; assembly: GCF_004785775.1. Lineage (NCBI taxonomy): Eukaryota > Metazoa > Chordata > Mammalia > Rodentia > Muridae > Grammomys > Grammomys surdaster. The sequence goes on along the minus strand of NW_021605261.1, from coordinate 684,790 downwards.
AGACTAATTATTCTCAAGTCATTTACTTTTTCAAAATGTTTAGTGCTTATCTGTTCTACAGTTAAAATGGAAACGACCCTGATTCACTTCCTTTCTTTTATTTAAATAGCACTCACACCCCAGCACACAATCTCAGCCAATCACACACAACCACACTGTCACACACAACACTATAAACACACACACACACACACACACACACACACACACACACAGAGAGTCTTCTTGGATGTGGCAACATGTCCACTTTCAAAGACACAAAAATACATGGATATTTTCCTTGTCGGACACACACAAAAACCATACATGGGCTAGTCTATATTCAGACAGAGAAACAGCCTCCATAGTACAGATGGACACTCTCTTTGGTCATTCCTTTGGTGTTTGTGGGAGCATGAGGGATAGGCATTGTCAGAGAGAAGAGGAGGGACCATGAGTCATCTTGAATGTGGATGAGTGTGGAAGGTTTGGATGGGGAGATACAACCCTAGGGGTACACGAGTGTGAAGTATTCAGAGCACAGGTTCATGTGAGGATAAGAATGTGTGCCTTTGAAGTGAGAATGTAAGAGTGAATTCATAGCTTTGCTCCTGTGTTAAGGCATGAGTCACTGACTTGGACAGCTGTGTGTGGAGTAAGTGTTCACACCTAAGTCTGCCTGACCCCTTGCTCAGTTGGCTCAGGGCCCGACCAAACCCAGGTGAGATCTGACCTACTTTTAACTGAGAGTCTCACACATAAATTTTTTCATGAGGGACCAGGACAGGCCACCCACACCATCCTGGCTGCTACCATCTGTCCTTCCTGTTCCCGAGACACTCTGTTTGACACCTAATGACTCTTCTATTAGTCCCTCACTGGGCTCTCCTGGACCCCACCCCCAATCTCCTTACTGCTCAGTCCTCCAACCTCCTCACTCATGCCTCAGTAAACCCTGATCCCAGTTAATATGTGGGGACAGATTGCTCCTCCATGCAGAGGTTCCTGCCCTGCCTTACTGTTCCTCACAGGAGGTGCCCTCTTACTGGAGACATCACAGGCAGCAAGGCGCTTGCCTGTAGGCATCAAATTGTATGGCCACACACACACACTCCAAATACTATGGAACCTGCAGAGACATCCTTCGGTGTCATACAGGCCTACCTCAGGGAGGGCAGTTAGGCCATTGCACCACACTAGGACATTTTATCTCTTATGTGACCTACAAAGTACAAGCTCGGAGCCTAGTTCTGATTGTCTGTCCACACAGGAATTGAGGAGACCAAGTCGCAGTGTGGACTAGAATGGCAACTAGCTGCACAGGGAGTCAAGCTGCAGGTGGCCCAAGGGTCTCCAAGCACCTGCTGTCCCCAGAATCTTCAGCTTCAAACTCTCAACCCACCCTCTTCCCCTCCTGGCTGAACTGGTCAAGAGTGGAGATCTTACTTGGAGGGCAAGGATCTTGGTCGACTGATCTAGGAAGCCCCCAGGTCTAGAGGAAAGCAGGTGTGGTTATGACTTCTTTTTGGATTTTTGCTTTTTTGGACTGTAAGAGGTATGACACTTATGGGTATCGAATGCCTTTCTGTGTTCTCTCCCTTCTCCTTTTGTGATTTCCTGTCCTGACTTTCCATCTCTCTAGAAGTCTTTTTACACTTCTCTTGATATGGTCCTGGTTTCGGTATATTGTTCTTTCTCCATTTCTTTCTGCAGCCTAGGCTGTCAGTCCATCTATCTGTCAGTCCATCTGTTTGTCTGTGTTACTCCTCTTCCTTTCTCTGCCTGGCTCCCCAGTTCCATCCCTGTCCTTAGGCCCCTCTCTGACTCCATCCTCTCACACCTTCTTGGAAAAGTAAACATTTAATTTTTTTTCTGCTAATAGATTTAATATTCATTTGTTGGTAGCCCAGGGACAGAAACGCATGACATTTCAAATAATTGTTATTTCATGGGTATCCCCTGGAGGAAGAAGCTGCAAAAGTGTGGAGAAGATTTAAGTGCATGACTGTGTCACTTTCTATTTCCTCTTGACAGGATCACCTGGTGCAGAGCTTCACAGTCACCAATAAAGTGGGTGGCTGCATTTCCAAAGACTCCGCGGCCATTACTGAAAACTGAGTGTAAAATATGTTAAATGATCCACAAAGTGGAGTGACCTGGGCGAGATGGGGGGAGCAGAGGGGGGAGCACCTGGAGAGATGCTGTGCCTTCTCCAGTGCCTCCATGGGTGGCAGGCAGTGGGATGCACATAGGTGGGGGGAGTGTGTGATGCACCCACCAATGTCTGGGGGGGGGGTCGCAGGCGGTGTGAGGGTGGGTGGGATGCTGGCTTCTTGAGCCCCTCCCTGAGGTAAGGGTGGCCCCTGTACCTTCTAGCACCAACCACTGGGGGTTCAGTCCACTGGACCTTGTACTTTTTAGTCACTGTCATCAGCTCTGCATGTCACGTTGCTCACTGCCTTCAATGGCATGTGGGGGAACTAGCCACCCAAGATGCACAGTATTATGGAGTCACAAGAAAAAGATCTAAAAGTGGGGCATTAGTTAGATAAGTTTGGGACAGGTATTCTTCCCTTTTGTACATTTTTATCAGTCTCCCAAACCCCTAAAATAACAAACCCTCATCAAAGCAAAGAGTATATGCCCTAATGTGCCTGGCCCTAAGTCTGTGTCATGGCCTGAAAGGTGAGTTTACTAGCTTTAACTCTAAGAGTCTGCAAATTCTGTAACCTGGGCCTTAGTTGCCTACCTGAGGTGTGGGAATAATATGTGCCCCATGCATTTCACATGACAAGAGTTAATTAAAGCAAAGAGGCCATGTAAAAGTGACATGAGAAACCATTACATGCAATACAAGTAGCGAGTATTATTTTTGATTGTTCTAACACAGGTCTCATTATATCACTCTGGCTGTCCTAGAACTTGATGTGTAGACCAGGCTGGCCTGAAACCCACAGAGATCCTCCTGCTTCTGCTTCCCAAGTGCTTGGATTAAAGCTATGGTTCATTACAGCCAACCTCGACAGAATTGTTATTAACATGTAGACACAGTCATGGGGAACACATGAGCACCAAGATCAAGAGAGGCTCTAAGGCCTGAGAGACAGGATGGCAAACACAGTTCTGTTGAGTTTAGGGCTCATCTCTCCTTACCTCCTGGCTTTGCTAGTATTAAACACACTCAGGGTAAATAAATGTCTGCCTGGTAGCTTGGCAGAGAAAACAGTATTTCCAGGTTGTCCCCTGTGGAATCATACTTAAGTGACAGCACGCCTGGACCAGAACACTAGGGAAATTAGCTCCTGAGGCTCAAATGTTGCCTAAGGAGCATGACTAAGGAGAAAGAAAGACCATCTCTGTAAGGGAAAGAGGAAGCCACCTTTTCCTTGTGTAGTAATGATGTCCTACCTGATATAATGACACCACTGTAATCCAGGCTGGGCTGAGCCACATGATATGATCCTGTCTCAGAAAATAAATAAGTAAATAAATAAGCAAGCTAGATGCTGGTGGCTCTTGCCTTTTAATCCCAGGACTTGGGAGGTAGAGGCAGGTGGATCTCTGAGATAGAGGCCAGCCTAGTCTACAATAGTGAGTTTCAGGGCTACACAGAGAAACCAAAATATGTAAGTAAATAAGCAAACAATTGCAAATAAGTAAATGAATAATGTTTAAATGTATTAAGGTTATAAATCATGTAAATTATATTTCTGGCTTTTGGAACACAATCCATGGGACAATGTTGTTAGTGTCTTAAAAAGTGACAAGGCAAAAGCAGAGACAAGAGAGACCTCACACCATGGGTGTGTGGTGTTTGAAGAAGGTGGGTGAATTAGGAAATGGAGACTGGAGGGGTTTCCAAGCGTCAGGACACAGTGTGTCCTTTAAACCAGGGAAAGAGGGTGTCTTGAATTTGATCTACAGTTACATTATTTTCACAAAACAAAATTAGTGGTTTTCTTATGGACCTCCATCTCACTGGCTTCCCAGCCTGCTGTGACTAGAATTTGATGTCATATATTCTTCTCATTATACTGGACGGTCTCCCCAGCAATTCTGTGATTTACTTCTGCTCTATTGCCACAGTGGACACCTCAGAGGCCATGCATCTGGTGAAGCCACGCCTCTGGTGAGACCACCCCTCTGGAGAGGCAACACCTCTGGCAATGGCTAGGTAAGTTTCACCATTTGTTTGTATTGTCCTAGACCAGATTGCTCTGGCTCTTTAGGTATTGGTGTAAACTTCTGAATTTTCCACCACTGCAGCAGCCCGCTGGGGCTTCTGTAACAAAATGCCTCAGACCAGAAAGCTTACTCACAGTAGACTCACATGTCAGGGAAGGCAAACAGGTCTTGGAGCTTGTTTTATAAGGATTCTACTCCAAATGGGGGTGGGGACAGCTCTGCCTTCATGACCTAGTAGCCCACAGAAGGCCTCACCTCTATGTACTGTCACTTTTAGAGACAAAGGCTCCTTCTTGGATATAGATTTTAAGAAGACACAAACATTAAGACCATAACAATCACCTGTCATGTGAGCCGATTGTGTATAAGGAAGTAGGGCCCAGCCAGACACCACCCCCATTCCATACCTTAATCTCGGACTCCTCAGCCTCTGGAATTATGAGGAATAAATGTCTATTGTGAGTAAGCTTCCTGGCGCTTACAATGCCTCCTGCCCTGTTTCCTTTGGTCCCCTTCCTCTAAAACACAACCTTTGCTTTTGGGTGACTCAGTCTGGTCCCAGCTAGTCTGCTGCCTTAGAACTGGAGCTGCTGCTAGGCACTGAGATGAGCTGCCTGCAGGACAGCATGCGGCTAGGAGAGAAACACATAGCTGACCAGGAATGAAATCCGGGTCTGGGGCTGGCATTACAGGCAGGACACAGAGAAGGGCGGCACAGCCGAGAGGCTCCAAATATATGATTGCAGTAAGGACACTAGACAAAACAGTCTGACAACAGAGAGGGACATGTGATGTCCTGCTGTAAGAGATGAGGCAGGATAGGTGGGTGAATTTAGGTGGACCAAGCCAACAAGCAAACCCATTTCAGGCAGGGATTTGATGCAGGTCACAGATGCAGATTGCTTGAATGTGGTGTCAAAGTTCATCCAAAGTCCCTAAAACCCAGGAGAAAAAACAAAACAAAACAAAAACAGAAAAGAAACAAACAAACAAACAAACAAACAAAATAAAAGCTCATATGTCTCTGGCTTTGGGGCTGCTAATGTTAGGAATTCATGCTGTACCCTGGCCTGCTGAGAACCACATCTGTGAGCCACACCTGGGTAGCTGGACAGGGCAGGGCATGGCAGGATGAACCCAGATGCCCAGCACAGTGCACAACAAAGATCCCCCAATTTCAGAACACAGACACATATGCCTGTCCTTATTTCAGAGTATTTATTTGTCAGGAAGAGATGTGGAGGGCTTTTGCATGGCTTTTAATTTCTCATTTCAAAGACACGGGCTCTGAAAATGCTTACCTCCTGATTTTTCTTCCTCCTAATTAGACTAGGAGAATTCATCACACAGAATGCTCATTTCAGTCACAAATGAGTGGCAGAAACATTATTAAGGAAAATCATCATCTACCTGGAACACACTCCCCAATAGCAAAAATCGAGAGCACAGCCCAGGACCACACAGATTTGCAGGAAGGATCTCAAGCAGGAGCCCTGTAGAGAAGTGTGTCCTGGTTTTGAAATGATTAACATGGAGCACATAGCACACAGATACACTCTATCGTCCTGAAGTGGTCCAGCCTGGAGTGTCAACCACTATGCATACACGTGTGCCACAATTCTCGGGAGGAAGCTGTTGATCAAGCCTTAAATAGAGTCAACTTGCAGATTCTGAGAATCAGGCAATACTGCAATCTGGAAGAGCTAGGGATGGCCAAATGAACATCCATGGTTGCACTCTCAATGAAAATTTTGCCGACAAACTGAAAGATCATCAGGTAATACTCAATTGTTCATAGCTGACACCATATGACATTGTTCCTAGTGGACTCCAGGTCCCACTGCCACCCTATGCATACACCTGTGTATCTGACAGTGGGGACAGACCACAGCTCATATGACCCCAGTCATTCCAGGGTACAAGCTTTGTCTCATCTTTGATCCACTAGATGGTTTAATTAGACAAACTGCCCACCCATGAGATTACAATATTTAGCATGACTTTGCAAATGTGGAATTGGCGTGACTCAGGATTTCTATGCTGGAGTCAGTGGTTCCATTGGATTCCAAGTGTCTTACAAGAAGAATGAGTGAATAGAACAGTAACTTTCCTGGACTCCTAGTGCCTGGAGCAATAATTTTGAGTTATAACAAAATTAGAAGCTTAAGGATTATGTAGGGAGGAATAAAATAGACTTTATCACAGTGGTGGTAGTATTTGAATAAGAAATTGAGGAGTGTGAGGTATGTATTCCTGGGCCCTTTGTGGGTTAGACCAGAAACAGTGGATCCCAACCTGATTTTAAAACAGTTCTGTCTCATTGCAGCAGATCTAGAAGTGTTCTAACATACATTTCTGACTGAGCCACTGGTCTCTTGGTTTGTCTTATCTGGGTGAGTATTTTTCCTGCCAGTTAGCCAGTCCAAAGACTCTCTGGGGACTGTTCATTATTTTAAGAGAAATACATCCAGATATATACATATGGGATGCCCTCTTCATAGTAAATTGAGATAGTTGGTTGGTGCATCAGGTAGGTGAGCTAGGCTTCCTGCAAGCTACCCAGTCACTACATGTGGGGAAAATTTAAAAAGGCCGCCACAGCGGTGCAAGCCCCAGAGGGGCTTCCGCCGCCGTGGCAGGTCCCACATTAGAGAAGAGGTCCTATGGTTTCAGTGGCCTAAGGGCCTTGGCGGCGGCAGGCCCCAGTAACACGAAGAAGTCCTTGGTTCCAAAAAGGTTTATTGTCATGGCGGATAATAGATGGATCTAGGCGTACCCCCCAAAAACTCAGGACAGTTCTGAGTTATATAGGGAGGGAGAAGAGGGGGAGGATTGGGGGAAGATCTGAGGGAGGCATATTTAATTTGTTCTGCCCTCTGGCCTTCATTAGTATGTAAATCCCTAGGGCCTGAGGCCTATAGCCTGGCCTATGTAGTAATTCTATGGAGACTGTGACCGCTTTTTCAGGATCCTGGGTTCTGGGGGGAGTCAAACTCCTGCCGGTTCTCATGTAGAATCTCGCCCAGAATCTACAGAGTCTCGGGGTTCTAGACACCTGCTCTACCATGACCCAGGATACCCTTACGCAGTCCCACATCTCCTCCCTTTACTTTTTTTAAAAAAGGGGGGTCACTGTGAAAATTTTGGATTCGGAAGTCGAAAGAAAGCACTATGTAGGCCAGAGGTATTAGCATAATTACGTCACAGGGTAAGGGGGAGTTGGGGAGTAGGGAAGGTAAAGGATCATTGAATCGATTGAATTTAGGTGGTACAGTTTGAGGGTAGTAATATCTGACTAATCTAGATAGACATTACGTTTTCCTCACTAACATGTAACTTTAGTTATGACTTTGGCAAAAGAGTTCATCTGTAGCTGGAAGGTCTGAATCTGTCCATAGGACTCAGCATCTCTGGATCTTGGCATGTGTCTCTGGATCTCAGCGTGTCTCTGGAATCTGCAGTCAGGCAGTGTGGCTGTAAGAAGACAGCACGGCATCCTAGGCAGGTTCCAGGAGGCTCTATAAGTCTCTGTTGGACTTGTGGGAGCACCTGTAGAATAATCACAACAGGGAAGCGGCACCCCAGCAGGGGGATGTCTGTAAAGGGGTAGCAAGCATTAGGCTACTTGGGATCAGGTACTTCATGGTGTGTCGTTGAGATCTTAGAAAGCAAAGGTGTTTGAAGAAATTTCAGTTTTAGAAGTCACCTTTGAGTCTGTTTTAGCTGACTGTGGAAGAGAATCATATTAATTATGTAGGCAGCAACAGTTTGTCTGTAAAAGGAAACTAGTTGTTAATTAATAGTTGAAAGATGTTGATCAGCTTCTTGATTTAACCTGTGGAAGTAAATTTAGATGACTTTCACACCTTGAAGAAATTTTAAAAGTTGAAAAAAATTGTTGAGAATATATCATGAGTGAAAAGGAGACATTTAAACAAAAAGCAAAAAATTTTGGGTTGAAAAGCACAAACACTGTTGTTCTAGGCATTCCTGTTAGGGGGAAAGGCATTAATGGCAGATTTAGAAGTAGTGGAGGAAAGGCCTGTTCTGCCATGTGGTGGTTTGGGTTACCACCTGGTGGCTGGATGTTCTAGCAGGGAGGTCAAGGAATTCCCCCTGTTGTTTTTCTTAGAGAAAAGAAAGGCTAACTTTGAAGAAAAGTTTAAAGCGAAAAATACAGAAGTTTGGTAACAGAGTCAGAAGGAGTGAAAGGCTGTGTGAGACTGAGTTATGGCAGAGAGACACCTAGAGGTTGAGAAAGAAATTGTAAGTTAAACAAAGGCGAAGGGGCGCAGATGGAGTCTCAGACCCTCTGCTAACAGGCAAGCCAGCTGGGGTATAGCTGGTCGCAAATGACTTAGAAGGGAACTAGTCGGGAAGGGGCAAACAGAAAACCAGCCCTGTTATTACAGGCAGGTCAGCTGGGCTGTAACCAGCTGGCCGCAAATGGTGGGGAGTGGGGGAATTTTAGCGCGAAAAGTTAACCCCTGGGGGAGGGGCAAACTTCTGTGTAGGGAGAGCCCGGGAGATTTTTTTTGGGGGAGGGGTAAAGAATGGCGATTAAGGGGTCTTGTTGGGGCACCAAAATGTGAGGAAAACTTAAAAAGGCCGCCACAGCGGCACAAGCCCCGGAGGGGCTTCCGCCGCCGTGGCGGGTCCCACATTAGAGAAGAGGTCCTATGGTTTCAGTGGCCTAAGGGCCTTGGCGGTGGCAGGCCCCAGTAACACAAGGAAGTCCTTGGTTCCAAAAAGGTTTATTGTCATGGCAGATAATAGGTGGATCTAGGCGTACCCCCCAAAAACTCAGGACAGTCCCGAGTTATATAGGGAGGGAAAAGAGGGGGAGGATTGGGGGAAGATCTGGGGGAGACATATTTAATTTGTTCTGCCCTCTGGCCTTCATTAGTATGTAAATCCCTAGGGCCTGAGGCCTATAGCCTGGCCTATGTAGTAATTCTATGGAGACTGTGACCGCTTTTTCAGGATCCTGGGTTCTGGGGGATGTCAAACTCCTGCTGGTTCTCATGTAGAATCTCGCCCAGAATCTACAGAGTCTCGGGGTTCTAGACACCTGCTCTACCATGACCCAGGATATCCTTACACAGTCCCACAACTACAGTTTTAAAAGGTTGACTTGACCCTGGTGGAAATCACTTGTAGTACTTCAAGTACCTACCTTCAGTCAAAAATCTCTGTCACATACCCACAAATGCAGTCTTAACCTCATAGTTCTTTTTGGAATAAGACTTATGATTAAAATCAAACTATTTAAAATAAAACTATCATACTGGGATTTGGTGGCATTGTACTTAAATCCCACCAATTGGGAGTCAGAGAGAGGAAGATCTCTGAGTTTGAAGCCAATGTGGTCTACAGAGTGAGTTCCAGGGCAGCCAGGTCTACGCAGAGAAACACTGTTTTAAAAGAAAACAAAAAACAAAACAAAAAAGTAAAATTGTCATTATAGAATTCAATACTTATTGAAGATTTTTAAGTTGGTCTTGATGCCAGGTGATAGCAATAACTTTCTGCATTTCTATGCAGAGAGCCAAAACCTTGTGTTATGTGAGCTTTTCTTTTCCATACAAGAGACATTGAGATGCTGATCAGTAGATGTGTAAGAACCTGGAAGAAGCTGTTCAGTTGGGGGAACTAAGCATCTAGGACAGTGTGTCAAGGTCAGTCTTTGACCCAAGTGCCAAATAGTCCCTCTTTCTTCATGTGATTATAATATTTTTAGATGTTTCAGTACTGAAGTGGGTTTCCACCTTGGTCTTTCTAGAATGTATGGAAAGCAATGAGGAAAAGGAAACCTGGCCACTTCTATTGAATCTTCAAGATTTTTCACAAAAATATAAATCCCAGTTGAATTCACATTCTTGGAGTGAGCCCATGACTCCACTTGTGTAGCAGACTGACTGGTAGGTGTGGGGAAACTTGCTTGATTTTTGTTTCTATTTGTGCCAAGAGATATGAAACTATTAGTAGGATAAAAAGTAAAACACGTCATCATGCTGGATCCCTTGGCACAGGAGCACTGCAGAAGGAATATATAAATTATGAGAAGAATGAGAATTCTCAGGAGCATTCAAACAAGTCTTCTCTTTATACCCACATTCTTGAATAAGACCTCATCCTCCCATCCCTTCATGCTCTTTTTGCCAGCAAAGGTACTTAGGGGCAACTTTAGAAAGTGCTAACTGAGGCAGCATGTAAAGGGTTGATTGAATATTGTTCAGTTGAGGTCAGACTAAAAGGAAGGGTCAGTGTTATCTCATTGAAAAGAGGAAAAGAGTTCATTACTCTTCACAAACTGTGTGTCTAGAATATGTGTAAGCAGCCAAAGATGAGCTCTTAGATTCCAGAAGACGCCTGTGAGTTGTTAACATGTGCCCTTTGCCCACTGTTGGTACAATAGACTTCAAATGTCAGGAGGTGAGCTATCTGACTTCACTTGAAGTGTTTTTTGTCAGGTTGGAAGACAAGGCAGGAGTATGTGTCAAGGTGATCACCTCCTAACATTGAAGGAACTATCAGTAGTAGGTGAAGCTCTCAGAAGCTGTAGAACATGTAGTGTGTACTTAGTCAAGTGACATTAGCTAGACGTACAGTTTGCCCACAGGTAGGTGGCATAACCACTGCCTGGGTAGCAGACACACATGCTGCCAAGAAGATAGTAAGTTGTCATGCTGCTGCTGTTTAGGTGACAGTTCATGTGACCTGTTTGTCCGTTTACTGATATCAAAAGATGGCTAAAGGTATTGTTTTCATTGTTAGGACACATTGATCAAAGGACTTTTTTATTTATAACATCAAGGGAAAATGACCTATAATGATTTTCATTTTACATCAAGAACTAATTTTGCATTCTCTAGTGAGAATGACTGAATTGCCACCCAATTCTTATCCTTGATCCAACCTCAGCTAATTGCATAGACATTGTAAATGTGCAGTTTAAAACACACAGATTTGTGTTCCAGTTCCTTACTGGGAACAGTCTCTTAAAAGTTCCATAACTGGCAACAGTGGACAACTGTTATATACCATTTGTGCTTTGGGTAGTGTTACTGTTTTTTCCTTCTCTATGAAGAGAAATAATCCAGTTCAGTCCAGAGTTTTACTATTGTGACCAGAACTTTATACACTTGTAACTACCACAACAAATATGTTTAATAATATATCAAATTTTCAATTGGTCCCTGAAGAGGTCAAGCTAGTGCACTGTCCATGGTCCTGAGGCATAATGTTAAATTGTGTTGTTTTCCTTAAGTGTATGATCTAGGTAAATATTTCAGGAATATGGACCCAAAGAAGAAGATAGGATACAGAAGGTAGAAAAGGAAATAGAAAGAATAAGAGAGACAGACTTACAAATACTAATGGAAAAGCACCACCTTGTAAAGAGAACAAGTTAGGAGAAGGCAGCCAGAACCGGGGAGAAGGGTGTTCTTGGGGATTTTATTGTGTTACTGTTCTTGATGTTTCTTTTCTGTCAAAAGCAGAGCATTTGAGTTGGAAAAACTCTGAATGGGAGCATCTGGCTATTGACTTTTAGACAACATATAGTACACAGTGGGATTCACTACTCACAGAACTTCCTTGAACTTTTATAGGTCTTTTTTTTTCCTTAAAAAGATTAAAGATTAAGATGAACAGTGTTAGCACACACTTTTTAATCCCAGTACTCAGGAGGCAGAGGCAGGTGGATCTCTGAGTGTTTGAGGCCAGTCTGGTCTACTGAGCCAGTTTCAGGACACAGCCAGTGCTACACAGAGAAACTCTGTCTAATGGGGAAAAAGTGAAGGATAAACTATTGAAGAGCTTGAAAACTGCTTCATGATAGAGCAGCACACTGAAACTCTAGACCTACCAGCCACAGCAGAATCAGTGACAGGAAAATGGGAAGGGATCAGTGATCACTCGATGGTTTTTGCCTTTCAGTCAAAGTCACTTGCTTTGACTCCCATTGGTACTTGATTGATTATGACCCTATGCACTTTGAACCAGCCCTTGGAAACTAAGCATAAAGGAAAACAAGATGGTGAAGATTAGATGCTTAACATTTTTACTCACCAGTGATATCTCGTACATTTTTTGACATACATATGTGTGATTCAGTTGTCAAGACTGGAGAGATATCACAGTCAGTAAAAGACTTTGTCTCATACTCATGGAGCTGAGTTTTATCCTTATGACTCTGGTAAAGCCAGACATGGATGTAACCCCAGTGTTCTTATACAGAGATGGGAGTCCACCTAGCTGACTCTCACACACGTGCTGTGGTAAGCATATTCCTGGTTGACATGAACATATGTATACATTCTGCACAAATGCAAAGTTTTTTTCGGTTTTGTTTTGTTTTGGGGTGATTTTGGGGCTGTCCTGTAAGCAAGGCTGGCCTTGAACTCACAGAGATCCACCTTCATCTGCCTCCCAAGTGCTGGGATTAAAGATCTGTGCCACTACTGCCTGGCTATGCAAACATTTTAAAGAGAAAATATATGATTGTTTCAAATGGTGGAGAATTGGACTAACAGCCTCTAGTTTTGGAACAACTGCCATGGGAGTGTGAATTTACTGAGATTCTGATTCTTAGTTTCCTGGCCTGTAAGGGGAAGATAATGAGCAATTCATTTCTAAAAACAATAAAGCTGAAGGCTTTAAAGAAGGTTCAGTGGTCAAAAGCTCTTGTTTGTTCTTCCAGAGGACCTGAGTTCTGTTTCCAGCATCCACTTCAAGCAGCTCACCTGTAACCCTAGCTCCGTGGAGCATCATACCCTCTTCTGATCATTATAGGCTCTACCCTCACTCCCATAGTTATATGTATTTACAGAATTCAAAAGAAAAACTGGTCAGCTGCTCTAAGATTGATATTTAGTAATAAAAACTTTCATGTGCTTTTATCTCTAAATTATTCTTATACATTTCCATAAGAAGTAAGTGTACTCCATCTTCTAGTTGCCATTATTACATCAAAACCAAACACAAATCACGCAAACACTGAAAGATTGCTGATCACAATGGGCTGTACTCTTCCTTTCACAAGTCTTGCCCTTTAACCTCGTCTGGAGCAGTAGCACCTTGATTTTGAATAATTCTGAGGAGCAGACTAGAGATGTCCTGAGTATCATGTTGACATCTGTAGCCTCTGTCTCAGTTGCTTCTCCCGAGTTCAGTGGTACTTCCTTTACTCTCATAGATGTTCACTCCCTAAAATATTCCCCAGTCTGCTTCCTGGAGAAATTCAACCTAAAACACCTAATTATGACCTAAAGCAGGCTGCTGGATTCTAGCACTCTTCAGCTAGGACTTCACTTCTTCCCTGAGGGAGTAGGTCAGTGTTTGGATATGCCACTTCCAGTACTGTGCAGTCTCAGAGGTTTGAACAGTTACTTTGTTGTCTTCTGTGTGCACCTAAGGTTGGTTCTAGCGCCTTCTGCTGTTGCCATCACTGGTAGTTCAGGGACCTTGATGCTTACTGCAGTGTCAAATGTTTCTTTCTCCATGGCTTTCATGGAACTCACCATCTACAACTACCACTGTTGTGGTTACCCCTAATACTGTTACCCTGATTAATGGTGGCTTCAACTTGTATTCATAACACTGATTTAGTCAACATTTCTTTACTCTTACCTGCTCTTAATTCAGTAGTAATTCCTGTGATGATATGGGGTCCAGTGGATAGTCTGATGGACAGAGAGCCTGGAGCTACAAGATCTAGGGAGGTACCTTCTTCACCCAGTACAACCAAGTCAATTCTAGGATTAGAAAAGGTAAGTCTAAGAGTTGGGCAATCTCATTTTATAGCAGGAACAACTAAACCATCTGTCAACCTAGTCAGAAGAAACAGCCATTCTGAATCTGCTGCAAAGAGAGGAGTAGGAGAGAATCTTTAGATCAGCAGAAAATATAGATGCTGAGGTGGAACAAATGTCTGAAGGATATTATTGTTCACTTGAATACACTGGGAAGACCTGCTGACACTGAGGATCCCAGCAGATCTACAAAATTCTGAATCAAAAAGACTTTGCTGTAGCTTAGTCAGAACTTGAAGACAGGAATAGCAACAGGTTTCTGAGTTACTGTTATGAGGAGCAAGAACTTGAACAACTAAGAATAGATCCTGATAATATTAGTGTTTACAGTTACTACTTAATCTTGGGTTGTAAAAATGTGTGTGTGTTTGATTCTGTCAGTACTATGAAAAAAATACACTACAGCATTATTTTTAGAATTAAATAAAATCAGATCAGAAGCAAGTGCTTGCCTGTGATTAAGTAGAAATCTATTAACATCTTTTCCAGACAAATTACCTATTGGGTATTGATTTTGTGTGTATAATGATTGTATATCTTTCCCTCTTAGGTTCATTCTGCATACTATTAGTAATAACACACCTACTCTGCATCTGAACTGTGGAAATATGACTCCTAAAATGTATACACCAACCAATTCTTACTGGATACTTTTTACAGTTTCTGTAAAATGCTACTTAAAAACTATCAAATGAAGTTCATCTTCTGCTTTCAGATATAATTCCTTAGCGTACAATCCTTTTGTGGTTAAAAACAATATGGACAAGCAGTGTGCTGTGAGTTACAGAAAGCAAGTTATAATAGTTATGGGAAGGAATGGTGTTAGCGGATGTGGAACTTGAATTAGGGCATTTTAAAAAAATGGTTCTACCAATTGAACCATGGGCCCCCTCAATGTAGGACCAGTGCTGCTCCTTTGGACTACACATCCAGCACTAAAGGAGCTATTTTTAAAGAGCAAGGCTCAGGCAATCCCATTGTTATTAATATTTTTATTATGGGTACTTTAGTACCCAGGATAGTTTGGAACTTGGAATTCCTCAGCCTCAGTTCTCTGAGTGTGAGAGAATAGCTATGTGGTGCTACATCTGGCAAGCCTGCTGTTTTGTTTGGATTATTATTTTTTAGCTGTTAGGTTTTGCGTAACTATATTTTTTCAAGAACAACTCTTATTTTTGGCACGTATTACTAAATAATGTGATCTTTAAAATTTAAGGAAAAGTAAACAAACAAACAAACAAACAAACAAGCACAAACATCATGCTGAGTCAATAGCAAATGATGGTAGAACTGGCAGGGAAGTTTGTTGAGTTCTCCAGGATTTCTCACTGACCATGCTGTGCTAGGGTGAGTGAATCTAGACAGCACCAGTAATACATACTTCTGATGTCCTCTTGGTGTGACCATGCTGGATAAGAGTCTGAAATCTAGTGCAGGTTTCTAGTGTACTGGGTACTAATTGCTGAGACTAGTCCATAGGGTGCTGAGTGTAGAATGTTTGTATGTACAAAGCTTCAGTTGCACTTTTAGTAATCATGGATACTGTTAACCTGGTGTTGGTAAGAGTGTGAAGCAGCTGGAACGGCCCAGTGACACTGCTGTCAATGGTCTGATGGGAACTAGGCACTATTCATCTACTCTTCGAGCCAGTAGTTTTAGTGTTTTTGCAGAAGACTTAGAAATCTCAAACTAAATTCTACTCAAGACTACTCTAGAAACTTTTATTCAGAAAGATTCAAACTGGAAAAAAAAAAAACTAAATGTCATCACCAGGTGAGTGAACAATAAAAAATTATGGTGTATTTATGTGGTAGAATACTACTTAGAAATACAAACACTCTAGGTCACATTAGAAATAGAAGAATCTCAACAATATTATGTAAAGCAAAATGATGCCATTCATATATTACCTATGAGGTAGAGGAAATTGTTTGTAAAGGTGGATTGATAAAGCTGGGCAGTGGTGACACACGCCTTTAATCCCAGCACTTGGGAGGCAGAGGCAGGCGGATTTCTGAGTTTGAGGCCAGCTTGGTCTACAGAGTGAGTTCCAGGATAGGCAGGACTACACAGAGAAACCCTGTCTCGAAAAAAAAAAAAAAAGGTGTATTGTTAGAAATATATATTTTACAAAATCTTTGGGTCAGTACTCATGAATATTGTAGTGTGTACATTCAACCCCAATTTAAATGGTATTGTAAAAGGGAAATGTCCAAATAAAGAAATTGAGTATACACTGTGACTGAGAACTGTTTTCCCCACAGTAGAGAACTCCACTGCTTCTCTGTTAAATAATGAGCAAGGGCCAATGGCATCTATAGGAGATTATGACAGGGCTGCACATCATAAAACCCATCTGTGACAAGAGATCTCTTCCCCAGAGGGTTATAGGCAAATTTGGCATGACATAGGGTTGAATTTGTCCTGAATTGCCTTCTTCATCTCTCCAAGTTAGAAGTTTAAAACTCTATTTTTGGTTATTGGCATAACCAATCCATAATTTTAATTTCTTCCTCATAATCATTATCTATAATACCTGGATAGATTTGTAATGCTTTTACAGTACTGCTGCTTCAGCCCAGATGTAATCCCCATGTCCCTGGAGGCAAGGGCCCAAAAACTCCTGTAAGCAGCATCTGAACTCTTATTTCTGGTGTCAACACATGTAGGTAGTGGAATTGAGGTCCAGTCCTGCACTTCCTGGGGGTGCTAAGATAAGTTCAGTAATGGATTTCCCTGGCTTTGCAAGAGCTTCATGGCCCCATAAGCTGTTGGCTGTGGATTCTTGGGGTCCTAGGGCTGGCCCCACCATTCATTTCCCGATAAGAGACCACTATGTTCATCTGTTTCAGATTTACATTCCTGACCCAATGATAGCCCTTCTTTACTGAGGACAAATTTCTGGCATGCAACCTGATTGTTTACTCATGCCTTTGTTCCTGGGACAGTCATTTTTAAAATGACCTAAATCTCCACATTTAAAACATCTTTTATCTTTAGGGTTCTGTGCAAGCATTACTTGTACAGTGGTCTCTTGGTAAGGCAGCAGCCATTGCCAGACCCTAATTGCATAAGGGACCAATTTCAGCACAAAGATGAATGTATCGAGGTAAGTATGTCTCTGCTTTGTATGGCCTGATAGCTGTGCAGCAGGATACATTAGCATTCTCATAAGCCAACTGTGTAGCAAAAGGAACTCCTGCTTGAGGATCTCCAAAAATTCTACCAGCTGTGTTCAGCAACCTGTCCACAAATTCCTGAAACTGTTCATCAAGGCCTTATTTAATACCAGATAAATTCCCCTTAAAATCTCTTTTAGTAGATAATTGATTCCAAGCACAGTGGGAAGCCATTGCTATCTGTGCATACACTCCTGCAGGTAGCTCTACCCAATTAGCATTACCTTCATATTGACCTTCTCCTAGAAGCATGTTAATATCCCAATCTGCATTATCTGCCTGAGCATTTATCATGCGGTTCTCTTACTTGAATCGTGCCATTTTGAACTCCAAAGTAAGTAATCTCCTCCTGACAAAGTAGCCTTACATATAGTTTTCCAATCTTGGGGTGTTAAATTTGCTTTTACCACAGTATCCAATAAAACTTGTGTGAAGGGGGCAGTAGGCCCATACTGTGTCACAGCTGTTTTTAATTCTTTTATCACTTTGAACTCCAATGCCTGGTATTGTCTGACACTTCTGTTCTGCTGGTCAATTATATCAACTACATGAAAAGCTAACACATAAGATGTATCTTGCCCATCCCTATGAGCCTGAATCACAGCCCTTTCTAGTGGCGATTGGTGCATCTCAAAATCATTGCTCTTTTTGCACCTGACACTTTCACTCCTGTAGCTTGTTAGTCAATTTCTGCAGCTTAATTTCCATCTCTAACTTATATACCTTCATGTTGATCTGGGCTGCTTCTGCTGCATCAAAGACTATAGGTGGAGCAGAAGGTGAATAGGCAGGCCAATCCTCACTGTGGTGTTTGGCAGCCCTTTCTTTTAGTTCAGGTCACTCCTCTGGGTCTAATTCGTCGTCAGAATCTTTAATTTCTTTTATCTGAGCTGTAAAAGGTGTACTAGGTCTATACTTCTCTGATTTAGAGTTGAGAGGGCCTTTTCTGTAAAAGTGCTCTCTGATAGGCGTTCTTGAACCTCTTAAAGCTGTGATTAGGCAGCAGCTAATGCCTGCAATGTCTCTTTATCTATGTTCACTAGCATCTTTTATAAGCTTCCAGAGGCAGAGGGTGTTAGGATCAACCTAGGTGGTTCTAAAAACTTCTCCAACTGTTTCCCAGGTTTTCTTATTCAAAGTTCCTTCTTGTGGGAACCACGGGCAGTGTAAATCTATTTCAGACAAAATTTTTTTTTATATATGAATTGAAAACGCTGTTCCTCATGCCTGGAGCAGCTCTTGTAGGCTAAGGGTAAATGCCTGTTTAGGATTCTCCTGTCCATTGTTTAACGGTCACCTCCTAGGTGAGGTTTGTGTCAGGTCAGCACTTATTCAGCCTAGACCATATCTACTAAAAACACACTTGGAACATGGCCTCTAAAAGATGACTAGCGCTAGTGTTAGAGCTAGTTCATTTCTTACCAAGTGTAGGATACTCTTCTTCTTCTTCAGTTTTCCACGGAGCTCGATCTAAGACATCATTTCTCAGCGAGACCCACATTGGGCTCCATCTGTAGCCACTGATGGCCACAGACCAACTGGGTTCTTCTGAAAGGGGGTATGGAAATGAGAAAGGGATGGAGGGTGACAAAAGATGAAGCCAAGACAAAGTTCTCTGATCAAGGCTCAAAGCTTAATGTTGAGCTTTTCAATTTAAAGGGAAAACCCCACTGAATATCTTCTTGTTTCAGCTGGAGATGGGTAGAGGAACACATCCTTAGTCACAAATGGAGTTTCCCAAGGCAAACTCAATGGGTAGTTTATTCTTCTAATTCCTGTGGCAGGTTGCCTATGCAGACAAGGTAGGTAACTCCACCTAGGTCCAATTATTTGTTCTATGGTGGTAAACAAGGTCTTTCAGGCCTGCTCAAGGCTGGGGAAATGGCACATGCGTGTAATAAATTTTAGTTTTTCTCACTCCTATTATGCTATCTCATTGCCTTCCACCTACTGAAAATGTTCTTCTTCCTAGCAAGCTTGCCTCCCACTTTGATGTCTTTCTTGTGTTGTGACCTACTGGATTTTGATAAGCTTGCCTGCATAAGCATTCATGAGAGATTATTTACTGGAACATGAAAAAAACCATATTGGTAGCTACATTACTGAAAAAAAATTACATCATTTCCCTAGCTACCATTAACTGTCAATAGTCCCTAGGGAAAACTGAATCTTCAGGTCTCTCAGAAGTCATTGATTGACTGTATATTTTTATCTTGGGATAGTGCATTGTGAAAAAATTTCATCCATGTTGGCATGTCATATTGAGATTTTAATGGTAGCAGCTTTTCTATTATGCATAAAAGACACTTTCTCACAGCACATGTCATACCTCTTTGACTCTTACAATTTTTCTACCTCCTCTTCGATGATGTTCTCTGAGTTTCAAGTATAGGGTTTGCATTGTAGATGTAGGAACTGGGGTTGCGTACCGCACAACTCCCTGATTAAAGACTGACATACTCATACAGACTAAAAAGCATATAGAACATTAAATAATAGGATCAGAAGAGAAACACTCATGCCATGGCATATTACAGTTAAAACACTCATATGCAGAACAAATAGAGCAGCAGGTTCTCAATCAGTTGGTAGAGATTACTTGCAGAGTTGGACAACCCTTTCATATGGGTAGCATATCAGATATCTGACATACCATACATTTAATTTATGATTCATAATAGTAGCAAAATTCTAGTTATGAAGTAGCAAAAAATATTTTCATGGTTGGGGGTCACCACAACAGAGGGAACTGTATTAAGGGGTGGCAGCATCAGGAAGGTTGAATGTCAATGAAATAGAGGGTTTTGAAAGTTGGATGACAAAAAGCACAATTCATATAAAAGGAAAACCCCATTAGAATTACAGCTGATTTTTCAATGGAAACCAAAGCTATAAGAACCCAGAGAAATCTACTTCAAATTCTCAATCACCACAGATGCCAACAAAAACTATTATTGTGTAGTAACATTGCAAAACTATTTACCATAGTTGAAGGAGAAATAAACACTTACCATGGTATAAACAGACTAAAAGAATTAACATTCATCAGACTAGTTCTACAGGAACTAAAGGGAACTACAGGGAAGCAATACTTTATACTGAGGAGGGGAATAAGGATATCCAAGAGACTGTAAAAAGAAAAGTAATGATTCTGTAGCCACTGAATATCAAAGTAAGACTAAAAATACTAACAGCAACAATCAACATATACATTTCAGTATTAACTTTAAATATTAATGGCCTCAACCCTCTAATCTAAAGACATAGGTTAGTTGAATGGATTCAGAAATAACAGCAATATGTTCTTATTTCAATATTCTTGGTTTTTTTTGTCTTTTTGTTTGTTATGCATTGTGTCTAGACTTACATTTCTTTTTAAAGGCTCACTTGATTCTTGATTCTGAAATTGACATTTCACAATTAACATTGTACATTTAATTGTTTTTAGTATGCAAAAGCACTACTTTTTACATGTTTCCTGATAAGTTTCAGGGTAAATTCTATGAGAAGAATGTGAGTTGTGTATTGTTTAGGTGGAATGTTCTTGAGATATCTGTTAAGTTCAATTAATCCCTGATGTCATTTAGCTCTAATGCTTCTCTGCTCACATTTTGCCTGTATAATTTACTGGAGAAAATGTTGAAATCATCTACTATACCTGTGTTTGTCCATTCTATATTTATAACTGTAATGTCCTTTTGGTGGATTGTTCCCTTAAGCAGTCACCTCTTTTTCATCTCTTTTGGCTAGTGTTGGCTTGATGTCTATTTTGTCAGATATCAGAACATTCACTCTTACATGTTTCCCAGTTCCATTTGCTTCAGATACATTTTTCCAATAAAGTGGTGCCTATCTTTAGTGGTGAATGTTTCTTGGATACATTAAAAAGCAGAAATACTGTTTTCTGATCCATTAAGATAGTTTGTGTCTTTTTACTGTGGAGTTCAGCCTATTGGTATTCAGAGTTGCTAGAGAAAGGTCTGTTTCAATTCCTGCCATTTTGTTGATTTTTTTAGTATTTGGTATTTTGCAGTTCTCATTTGATTACTAAATGTTTTAGTATCTTCTAATTTTTTCTGTAGCTTCTTGAATGTGTTTATCATTCAATTGAATTTGAAGTATTTCTATCAATGGGGTGTGAACCCATCCAGCTACAATAGGCATGGAGAACATCCAATAAACACATACAGGAAAGAAATACTCAATTTCATACTATGCTAAATATTCAGAAAAAAAGAAAGTATATTCAAAGCAGCAAGAGAGAAAGACAAATACACATGCAATGGCGGGTTTACCCAAAGAACAGATACTTTTAAAATGGAAACTTTAAAAGCAAGAGGAACATTGGACAAAGGACATAGTTCAAGTTTTGAAAGATCATAACTGCCTACTAAGTCACATGGCAGTTTCATATAACTTCTTACCTCACAGGCTGGGCTTCCTTTGGCACTGAAGAAGTGTGCAGCTGGCCAGAGGATCCAGGACCTCTAAGGTGGAATGTATATTGAGAGAACTTCATGAGTATGTTAGGTATGGGCTGCTCTGCAACTTCTCATTTCCTCAGTGAGCAGTGGTGTAGGGACATTGCACTTCTCTGATCAACCAGAAGAAGCCACATAGTGTTGAAGAAATGTGCAATCAGGTTGGAAGCTACTAATCTGTTTGACAAAGCTGAGTGTGGAAGAGCAAACGGGCATGGCAGGAGTGGATTCCTGAGATCTCCATGCTGTCCACCTGGGTGAGCACATATATCAACAGCAGTGTGTGCTGGAGTTAGAAATCATGAGTTCTAAGCTGTTCAGGTTGATTGAAGACAGAGCTGCATGAGTGTGCAACAGGAATAGGGGTCCTCAAGATCCTCATGCTGTCTGGCCAATGTGGACACACAGAAGGGTTGAAAGGTGTATTGAAGACAGAAGTTCCAAAGACCTATAACCTGTCCGGTTTGGTAGGGAGCCATGGAGTGGCATTTCATGAGAGAGGCAGAAAAGTGCAATATTTTGCCCTTGTCTGGCCAGGACCTATGTACACAGCAATGGAATTTTGTCCTACTTAGTTTTGGTTCACATCTTGATAGCCTAGAGAGACCTAAGAATGGAGTATCAGTGGAGAGAGAATCCGATCAGATTGGTACGAAGTCATGCATGTGGGAAACTGTCAGGATTCTTTTTCTTGATGTAGGAGGGCTCAGCCAAATGTGGATACCACTATTTTCTGGGCAAGTTGATTGGGTTGTGTAAGAAAGCTAGCTAAGCATGATCTTGAAGATGAGCCAGCAAACAACGTCCCTCCATTGTTTTGCTTCATGGTTTTGCCTTGACTTTTCAAAATGATGAACTGTGATGTAGAAGGATAAGTCAAGTAAACCCTGACCCACCCTCAGATGTTTTTGTCAGGGTGCTTTGTTACAGCAAGACAAACTATTACAAAATGCATGTAGGAAGTATGGGCTCCTGAGATTTTCAACCTGTTTAGTCAGGTTGAGGACAGGGTTGTGGGAGGGGAGTAGGTGTCAGGGGTTGGGATCTGCAAAATCTCTGTCTGGCTGGTGTGAGCATGCAGACTGGTAGAAATGTCTATTCCTTTTCCTAAAGTTAGATGTTTCCCATATGTTTGTTTCCTACAACAATAGTCTTTTGCTCCAGTTCTGTTGCACCATCTTTTCTTATCTCTTGGTTGATTATTAAAGCCTTTGGTTTTCCACATCAGCTGCTCTTAGGTAATGATTATTCTCTGGTTCCCAAAACCCACAGAATTTGACCCCAAGTCTAAATGATGTTGCAAACTAAGGCAATATTTGTAAAATAATACATGCTGTGAAGGCAACACAGTGCAAAATGTGGAAATCAATTTTGTAGACTTATTAAAATGAATGGCCTTGCTGAGAATTTCTGAGTAACTAACAGAAAAATCTTATTAAACTAAATGATTTTGGAGTCCTATGAGATACTTAGATATTATAAATATAGCAGGAGGAAGGGAGCAAGGGAAGAAGGAGAAGTAGAAGAGGAAGAAATAGAGGAAGAGAGAGGGAAGGTGAAGGAGGGAGGAAGAGGGACAAGGATAAGGGAGGGAGAGATCATGCAATTGGAATGAAACAGAAACAAATATTTTTGGAATTATATAAAGATAAAATATTCAAGGGATGGAAGGCTCAGTGATAAGGGCACTTACTATTCTCACAGAGAAACTGGCTTTGGGTTCCAGCATCCACATGGTACTTCACAAGCATCCTTACCACATTTTCAGGGGATCTGATACTTTCTTCTGATTTCCACAGGTATCAAGCATGCAATTGGTGCACATATATGTATTTCAGACAAAACATCTATCTATATAAAATAAGAGAAATAAAAATGTAAATGAAAAAATTATCCCAGTCATTTGTAACACTTGTAACTATTGAAGATTCAGTTTGTTCTATTTTGTATAAGGACTTTTTAAAAATTTGTCAGAAAAAAAATCTAAATAGAATAAAGGACAGATGTGAATCAACATGCAAAGGAAACTTGAATTGGGCCTTAAAATAAATATTAAACTCTAATTGGCCATAATCATGGATATGCAATATTTAAGTGTTCCACATTAATTAGGTTTCAGAGGCTAATGATGCCTCAGCAGTTAAGATCACTTACTGCTTTTCCAGAGAACTTTCAGCACATACCCGGCAGCTTGCAACTCTCTGTAGTTCTAGTACTAGTGGCTTGGATGACTCTGGCCCTGTGGTACCTAGACATATTTGCTGGCAAAGTGCCCAGACACATAGATTAAAAAACAAATAAAAAAATGTTACAGGATAAAAAGATACATCATATCTATGCTATCCAAGTTGACTGTCTTGCTTAGAAAGGTCTTACTAGCACAGGAATATTAAACAGCAGTATGTGATCACTTCAGTAACCCTCATGAGAATTTTATTCAATTTTGGATCTTTTATTTGTTAGGAATATTAGTTTCATTAAAGATAGATATGTGAATGAATCTATTTCCACCCACACTAATTATGCAACAAGTTTATGACTAACAGCCCTGCGATTTGAACTAGTGTATTTACTCTTATGCACAATGCTCTCAAACTTACCACAGCTAAAAGTGCAAATAAATATTTTTGTTTACATGATAGCAATATTGAGGCAAACCCAGCCTTTTTGCATGTGAGGCACTGATCTACAGTTTTACTCCTAACATGTAAATATTTTGACACATGGGTTGCACAGTAAAACGGCCCCAGGAATGATGTTGGATTTAATGTTTTAATCCTGTTCCTAGTGATATGATGTATAGGGGATGATCTCTTAGGAGGTCAGGGAGCAGCAGCAAGCCACCACCCCAGGTAGCCTGGGGAAATACCCTAGAACTGCACAGTACACTGTGTCTCTGAGCTCTGCTGTCTGGGAAGGTCGATGTGTCAGCTGGACTGTCAGCCTAGGACAGTTGAAATGTGCTGTGGGTTACTGGGACTCAGTCCTCTTGTTCATTGAGGAACATCTGGACTGGCTTTCATTTCTACCCATTCCTCTACTTACCCACTGCCATCCCATGTTAATTGTGGTGCTTTTTAATAATGCTTCAATGCATGCAGGCAGATGGACTTTCTATCCTTCTACCAGGGAATGTGTGGTTTCAGCATTACCTCTAGTGCATGCTGTGCATGTTGGGTGCTTCCCGGTGTGAAACCAGATGATTTTCCAAGACATGGACTTAATTCCTGAGACTACTGATTTTTCTACCAAACTGATGCTCTATCAAGACGTTGATCATTACTCTGCTTTTACCCAGACTTAGCCTTATATCCAATGAGAAATCTACCTTCTGATTTAGGGTCCAATTCCACCAATGACATTGGATGTACTTTTGAAGGCAGTAGGAATGGGAATTAGACAGCTAATTTTGGCTCCTGTTGGCATTGTTGTTTTCCTGGACCCTGTCAGCAACCTACCCAACAGTTCTCTTCATTCTGTCTGCAGCTCGTTCCTTTTGTTCCAATTATACATTTGGGATTCCCTTGAGACTACTCCACACCACTGTTGAGACCTTTAGCTAAACACTCATCAATTAGAATGTGATATTTATTTCTTCCTGGGAGTAATTTGTGTTACTGTAGGTCCATTTAAAGCCACTAGTATTTACAGTTTTCCTTAGGGATCTCTGCAATGAGTATAACTTAGTCCAACATCCAGAATGTTGTGGAACTGACCATCAACCATCATTCTTGTGCTTAAATTACCCATAGTACTGCAATACAATACAAACTAGTAATATTAATGATTTAATTGTAGCCACCTGCTACAGAATGATCTTTAGCATCAGTTTGCAGAAAATTTAACACAAATAACACAAAAGCAAGATGTGCTTTTGGTGACCTTGGGGGGTATAATTCCCCATTTTTAGTTTTAAGGTTCCAATTTTTTAGAGTGTGATATGCACGTTCAACCATTTCTTGTCCCATTGGGTTAAAAGGAATTCCAGTTTTATGTTCAATACGAAAGTCCTTACAAAGTGATGTAAAGTTGTTTCTAGTATAGGCTGGCCCATTGTCTGTCTTGACGACTTTAGGTAATCTCATAGCATTAAAGGCTCCTAAGCAATAATCAACTACATTTTTAGAGGCTTCTCCTGTGTATAGAAAAACAAAAAGGACTATTGAGCAAGTGTCAGTACAGACATGTATATATTTTAATTTATTTAAATTCTGTATAATAGGTTACATCTATTTGTCAAATATGATTGGGTGTCGTACTCTGCCCGCGTGCTGGTCATGTGTGGGAGAGCAGCAAGAGTGGGCAGAGATGTCCTGGGCAAGCGGCGGGCAGCGGCGGTCCCAGGGCGTGCTGTTCAGTCATGCTAGACAGAGCCGACCGCATAGAGAAAGGCTTCTCATCCCCCTGTCCTGGGAGCTGGCACGCAGCAGTGGGGGACACAAGACACGAGCCGGCCCGGGCATCCACTTGGCTAGCTAGAGTCAGGATAGGGGTGTGCGAGAGTCTTGACTTACATGAATCCAGAATTCATGAGACATGTTGAGATACAAGATGCGTTGATTTATTATCAGACGGTGGGTTTGGGTGGTGTGGAGCTTTCCCGAAACATGTCGGAAGGGGTTTCTTTATATATTGGAAGCAGGTGGGGCTTCAGGTTACATGACCTAGCAAGGGCTTTATGCTAGGTCTCTGGGTTTTGGGGGCATGGCCGAACACCCAGCCCCACAATTGGGCTTAAGGCCTCTTAGATTAAGGCGTAAATGGAGAACTGGAGATAAAGTAAGACAGTTAGGGAATTGCTTTACAATCATTTTAGCCTGCTCCTTAATGATCTTATGTCAGACACTTAAGGTGTGACTAGAGAGATGAAATGTATTATAATCTCATCTAGCCAATGCAACAGGATCAAAAATTAAGGTTTCACCTATTAAAGCTCTGTCAATGTGACCATTGCCTGTAGCTAAAGGTCCAGGAAGACCAGAATGAGCTCTTATATGGCCAATATAAAAAGGATTTTTTTTTTTTTTTGGTAAGAATGAGGTTTTGTAGTTGTGAAAACAGAGATCTGGCTGGTATATTGAACTGAAATACACCACAAGTTTCTAACAAGGGGACAGACTGAGGCACATATAGTCTATCAGTAAAAAGGTTATAAGCATGACATAGGGTTGAATTTGTTCTGAATTGACTTCTTCAGCTCTCCAAGTTAGAAGTTTAGAACTCTGTTTTGGGTTATTGGCATAACCAATCTCTTGAAGGTGAGTGAGAGTATCAGATAAAGGCCAAGCTGAAGGCCAATCTTGTCCTCTAATAATTGTTACATCAGCCCAAGTATCTATTAATTTTTCAAAACCTTTTTTCTTCGATTATTAACTTAAGATTAGGTCTCTTACTAGTAGTAGATTGAACCCAATACACATCAGAGGAGCCAAAGCCATCTTATCCTCTCTCATGCTTAACAAATTTGGAAGGAAGCAGATGCAAAGGAACTAAAACAAGTTGAGCAATTCTCTTGCCAGCAGGTACAGTTATAATGCCATGTGGGGAAGCAGCCATAATTTTAATTTCTCCCTCATAATCACTATCTATAACACATGGATAAATTTGTAATCTTTTTACAATATTGTTGCTTCACCCCAGAAGTGTTCCCTTGTCCCTAGAGGCAAGGGCCGAAAAACTCCTGTAGGCAGCATCTGAATTCTCATTTCTGGTGACAGTACCACATAGGTAGTGGAACTGAGGTCTAGTCCTGTACTTTCTGGAGTTGTTCTAATAAGTTTAGAAATGGATTTTTCTGGCTTGGCAACAGGTTCATAGCCCCATAAGCTGTTGGCTGTAGACTCCTCGGGGTCTAGGGCTGGCCCCACCACTCTTTTTCCTGACAAGGGACCCCCATGATCATCTGTTTTAGATCTACATTCTTTAGCTCAATGATAACCCTTCTTGTACTAAGGACACATTTCTGTCACGTGACCTGATTGTTTGCTCGTGCTTTTGTTCTTGGGACAGTCATTTTTAAAACGGCCTAATTCCCAACATTTAAAACATCTTTTATCTTTGTGGTTCTGTGCAAGCATTGCTTGTACAGTGATCCCTTGTAAGGCAGCAGCCATGGCCAGACCCAGATCGCAAGAGGGCCCAATTTCAGTACAAAGACAAATGTATCCAGGTAACTCTGTCTCTGCTTTGTATGACCTGATAGCTACATGGCAGGCTGCATTAGTATTCTCATAAGCCAATTGTATAGCAAAAGGAATTCCTGCTTGAGGATCTCCAAAAATTTTACCAGCTGCCTTCAGCAGCCTGTATACAAATTCCTGAAATGGTTCGTCAGCACCTTGTTTAATACCAGATAAATTCCCACTAAGATCTCCTTTAGTAGGTAATTGATACCAAGCACGGTGAGCAGGCATTGCAATCTGTGCATACACTCCTCTAGAAAGTTTGACTTCATTAGCATTACCTTCATATTGACCTCCTAGAAGCATGTTAATATCCCAATCTGCATTGTCTGCCTGAGCATTCATCATGGTGGTTCTCTTACTAGTATCACGCCATTCTGAGCTCCAAAGCAAGTAATCTTCTCCTGACAAAGTATCCTTATATATAGTTTTCCAATCTTGGGACATTAAATTTGCTTTTACCACAGTATCCAATAAAGTTTGTGTGAAGGGGGCAGTAGGCTCATACTGTGCCACAGCTGTTGTTTTTTTTTTTTTAACTCTTTTATCACTTTGAACTCCAATGTCTGATATTGTTTGATTCTTTTGTTCTGTTGGTTAATTACATCAACTACAGGAAAAGCTAACACATAAGATGTATCTTGCCCATCCCTGTAAGCCTTAATCACAGGTCTTTCTAGCACCGATTGGTGCATCTCAAAATCATTGCTCTTTTTTGCACCTGACACTTTAACTCCTGTAGTTCATTAGTCAATTTCTGCAGCTTAATTTCCATCTCTAATTTATATGCCTTCATGTCGATCTCAGCTGCTTCTGCTGCATCAAACACCATAGGTGGAGCAGAAGGTGCACAGGGAGGTCAAGACTCATTGTGATATTTGGCAGCCCTTTCTTTTAAATAAGTTCCTTACTCCGGGGTTAATTCATCATCAACATCTCTAATGTCTTTAATTTGAGCTATAAAAGGAGCACTAGGTCTATATTTTTCTGGTTTAGAGTTGAGAGGTCCTTTTTTTGTGAAAGCACTATCTGATAGGAGTTCTTGGAATTCTTCAAGCTGTGCCTGGGCAGCAGCTAAGGCTTGCAAGATCTCTTTATCTATTTAATTATCAATAGCATCTTTTATGAGCTCCCAGAGGCAGAGGGAGTTTGGATCTGCCTGGGTGGTTTTCAAAACTTCTCCAACTGTTTCCCATGTTTTCTTATTCAGAGTTCCTTCTTATGGGAACCATGGGCAGCATGAGTTTATTTCTGCCAAGAATTTTTCTAACATATGATTTGAAAACATTGCTCCTCCTGTCTGGAGCAGCTCTTGCAGGCTGTGGGAAAATGCCTGTTCAGAATTCTCCTGCCCCATAATTCGCTGTCACATAGGTGTGGTCGGCATTGGGTCAACACCTATTCAACCTAGACTGTATCCCTGTAAACACACTTTCTGCAAACACAGACTCTAAAAAATAACTATAACTAGTGCTAGTATCAGTGTTGTTCACTGCTTACCAAGTGCGCAGGATACTCTCTTTCTTGTTCTGTTTTCCATGGAGCTCTACCCAAGTCTGTGTTCCTCAACTTGTTCCCCGTTTTCAGTCCTGATGTTGGGCACCACCTGTAGCTGCCTGTGGCCACAAATCAACTGGGTTCACCTCAAAGGGGGGCTGAGAATGAAAGGGGGACAGAGTGTGAGGAGAGATGAAGACAATACAAAGTATTCTGTTCAAGGCTCAATGCTTTAATGTTTAGTTCTCAATTTAAAGAGGAAGCCCCACCAAAACCCTCTTGTTTCATCCAGAGATGAGTGGGGGAACTCATCCTTGGTGACTGCTGGAGATGGGTAGAGGAGGAGATAGATGGAGGAACCTATCCTTTGTCACAGTGGAGATGTCACAAGGCAAACTCAGCATCTCAAGGCAAGCTCAGTGGGCAATCATTCTTCTAAGGTCCTGTACATGAAGCCAAGGTGGGTAACTCGACCTAAGTGTCAATTGTCGTGCAGCCAAGGAGGAAAACTCCACCTAGGTCCTGTTATTTTTGGTCTATTGTGGTAAACAAGGTCTTTCAAGCCTGCTCAAGGCTAGGGGGAGGGCACATTTAATCATTGTGAATTTCATAGAAACAAGACTTTCCATATGTTTGGGTGTTTTTTATTTATATGACCATTTTACTTGGAAACACTCAGAAGCTCAAGAAGCTCCTTAAACTACAAGATACTCTAAAGTGTAAATACCTCAATGTTCCGTTTTCTGGAAATGACTTATGATCGTCTCCTCTATGGTGTCTTGCAGCACATACAACTTATATTCCAGGCTCTACACAACTTCTGCTGCTGTTCTTGGTGGTCATCCCGTGTCAGCCATCTCCAAAACTAATAAGGTCCCTTGCTGCAGCTGGACTGCAATTTTAAAAATATCTTCTTTGGGTTCTCTTCAGGAGACTCCAGCCCTGCCACACTGTGTCAAGCCTCAGCTGCTCTCCACAACTCCTTTATGCCTTCAAAATCGATACCACCTGGGGGATTCTGAACTACTAAGTTCAGATGCAAGTGGGAGGTACAACCTCGTCTGCTTCTGGAACATAGCTTCTATAAACTGACTCTGAGGAAGTTTCCCCCAAAGACTTCACTTAATAGTGCTGATGAGTCTTAATAAATCTTCAGCCTGAGCTGAACAGCAACTATTTCTCTTGCAAGGCAAAAGATTTACTTTGGTGGTTCTGATCCTAGGTGATCAGTCCTTGGTGATTTTTCTGTCCCAGCTGACCAGAATCTATTGACCCAGCCAAGTGAAAGTTTTGTCTCCTGTTTAATCATAGACATTTCGTCAGTTTCAGTTGTCCAGATACCACAGATTCTTCACATAAATGGCCCACTAGTGTCTTCACTTCCCTCTGAAACTTCACAAGCTACATTTCCATTCTGCATTGTTCTCAACATTTTAATCTTACAGATTCCTATATAACAGCTCACTGAACTCTTAATACTTAGTGGTTCTTCTATCCCAGAATTCCACAGTCTTTCTCACATCCTTCAAAAACAACATGGTAAGTTCTTTCTCAGCAATTCCCCACTATACTGGTACCAATTCATCTTAATTAGGTTTACTGTTGCTGTGATGACACACCATGACCAAGCAACTTGAAGAAGACAGGCTTTATTTGACTCACCCTTCCATATCATCATGCATTATCAAGGAAAGTCAGGACAGGAACTCAAACAGGGCAGGAACCTGGAGAAAGGAGTTGATATGGAGGACATGGAAGGGTACTGCTTCTTGCTTGGGACTCTAGGCTTGCTCAGGCTGCTTTCTTATAAAACTCAAGACAGGCCAGGGATGGCACCACTTACCAAGACCTAATCCCTTAACCATCAATCTTTAATTAAGAAAATACCTCAAAAAAAAAAAAGAAAAGAAAATACCTCATAGCCAGTTCCTGTGGAGGCCTTTACTCAATTGAGGTGTTTCGCTTTCAGATAACTCTAGCTTGTGTCAAGTTGACATAAAACTAGCTAGGACATATAGTGACTTAATTTTCCCCTGTTGCTGTGATAAAATTATGATTAAAAAAAACTTGGGTAGGAAAGTGCTTATCCTATAGCTTATAGCCCACCATGAAGGGAAGTCAGTGCAAGATCTTAAGACAAGACCTGCAGCAAGAGCTGAAGCAGAGAATATGGAGGAATGCTGCTTATTGGCTTTCTCTACTTGGCTTGGTTAGTGTTCTTTATTGTATAACTCAGAACAATTAGGGTGTGGCACACACATAGTGGGCTCAACTCTTTACATCTATCATCAATTGAGAAAATGTCCCACTGAGTCTCATATAGGCCAATCTGATAAAGCCTTAATTGAAGTTCCCTCTTCTCAGATGACGTAGACTGTGTCAAATTGAACACAAAACAAACAAACAAACAAACAAACAAAAACCTAACCAGCAAAACTTGGATGAAGACAAGAGTAATAAAGCCCTGAAAAACTAAAACTAGCCAATGAGATATTCTTAAAAGTATTTGGTTATCATCCTGTGTTGGAAGTTATCCCAGCAAGCTGTAGCTATAGATGTCAAAGATAACTTGCTGATTACCTAATAATTCTCATAATTAATTAAAAGTGAAATTTATCTTCCACATATTTATAATGTTTAACTACTTTTATGCTCCTAAAAACATCTGATATGATTTTTCTTTACCAAAAAAATATTACCCAATGTAAAAAAATATTATCCAATCATTTAGCTGTCCAGCGTTTTAAGGTCAAGCAGGGATCTCCTTTGATCAAAGCTTAAAGTTTAATAATCAACACAGTGCTTGAAAAGGGAAAAACCACAAAACCCAAGTTCAGAGCAGGGTGTAATGCAGGATAGCAACAGCACCACAGGCAATCTGATAAGTGTCCACCACTCAGTAACCACTATTTCCAGTAAGTCAAAACTTGCAGCTGAGCCAAGGCAAATTTATCTGTCCAGGCCAGTAAGGCTGTTGTGGCAAATGTTCTACGTCTGTTTAGCCTGTGGAGGCTGAAGAGGTCACAGTATCACAGGTGAGTTCAGTTTGCTTAGAACACTTGCATTTGGTCAAGATAAACATGGCAGGGAATATTTATACCTCAGCTGCCCATCAATTCCTGCTTCTCTTAACATTTCATCAGAACTGGTTTTGCTTCACCAGTTCATCTGCAAACTGTGAGTAGAACAGAACAGATTCAGAAAATAACAAGGTTCTTCCTTTCTGCACAATGTATGCACAGTCTGTGGATGGTGGTGCATGATTCTAATCCAAACACACTGGAAGAAGAAGAACTCAGTGAGTTCAAGATAAGCCTGGTTTCTATACTGAGTCTCATGATGGCCAGGGCTACATGAGGAGACTTTGTCACAGTATTTTTCTCACTAATGTTGTTTTCCTCCTTTTCTTGAGTTTCAGTGAAAAAGATAAGGGTACATATACTTATTTACCTTCTCTTTATATAACCATTTTTCTTCCATCACAAAAATTCTCTGATGTCCATTTTCAAAATGAACCTTCTTCACTTCCACTTTCCACCCATTTTAGAGAATGAAATTCTCCCCCTCCTGTCACCCTACTTCCTTCTACCCTCTCTCATCTCTCCTTCGCTCTCTTTCCTTTTTCTTCTTCTCCAACATCTCTGTCTCCCCATTCTCTTCTTTCTTATGAAACACAACGTATTGTGACTGAACACAAAAAATAACAAGAGAAAATTTCATTTAAAAGCATTCAGGCACTCCTATCCAGGAATGTCAAGGTAAAATACAAAATGGGTATTTACAGAGTGTGTGGAAGGTATTGTGAGTAATAGGTGAGGAGTGATAGTGACTCACTTCTATTTCCTCTTCACTTCAGCAATATTCTCTATGAACGGACTCGCCATTGATCAGTGTTACATTTTGTTTATTCTTTTTAACATACTTTAAGAGGCAAGTTTAAGTTTTCTTTTTCAATATCAATGTTTTCTGTTATATATGTCCACCAAAATAATAGTGTGTGTTTGTGTGTGTGTGTGTTCTTTCAGTCTAGCCTTTCTATCTCTAATACTCTGTAGTCAGGATGGGTAGATTTGAGTTGTCAGGGAGGAGGGCCTCAATTAGATACTTTTAGTTGTGTTCTGTACCCACAGAGATTTACCCAGGTGATTCTAATGTAAATGATTGTCTATATGATAAATGTTTGTAGAGATATTAGTCCAGTATGTTACACATGACTGTAATCCCAGTATAGGCAAGAGCATTCATGCATATTGAGGGTAGGTTGATCTACATATTAAGTTCTGGGCCAGCCTACACTATATGGAGAGTGCTTGTCTCACTCAGTTCATCCACACACCAAATTATGTTGTTTATTAACATGTTATTGAGTGAATCCTATATTTTCAGATTTAATGAAATTGAATTTCTTAGAAACAGCATTTTTAAAAATAAATATCCAAGAGAATACCACTAGTGCTAAGGTAATATAAGAACTGTTAGCATTCCCTCACTATTGTAACCTTCAAGTAGAGGGAGACTTCTTTGGAAGATCCAGATCAAACTCTGAGAAGATCAGGTAAGTCTTAGGATAGTTTGCTGTATATTTTAGTTCATTTATTATTTAGACTTCAGTTACATTTCTGATGTCAGATTCTTTGAGTGGAAACTGAAATTATGAAAAGTTTTATAGGAGACCTTATAAGTATAAGTGAGTAACCTATCAGAAGCACACACATTGGCATTAGTAATTTCAAGTAGCCACTCAGTAGCTAAGTCCCAGAAGCCTCATTCAGAGAGATCAGGTTATTCAAACTCTACATTAAAGACAAAAGACATACCTTAAATAAATAATTTCTTATTTTTTCAGAATGAAAATATGCAGGTAATAAAATTAAAAAATATTCTAGATTAAATGCATTGACTCTGTGCCCAAATTTTTGTTATGAATCTTCTAGAGGGGCTAGCTCTGTGACTTTGGAAATTTTGGTTGACATCTGTGTAGCCACATTTCCTCTTCTGTATGTGTAGAACTATAATCCTTTCCACATGGAATTATAGGAAAACATATTTCACCTATTACTAGTTGTTTCCTCATGTATAGTCAGGTGATTTATGGCTACAATAAAGTATTATAGTATTTAATTAACACCATTGTTGTTATTTGTTTCTTTAGAGTAAATATTTGTACAAATAAGATGCTTAGATGGTGCTTGGCACTTATTGACTTCTCGGTAATTAGTGTTCAGGATTGCAATAAATACTTAATTCACGAAATGAATTCTGTGTTTTTACTTCTAGGTAAATAATTATGGATGATATGAATGAATATTTGTTTAACTTTAACGGATATAATTTTGAGAAAGCTTTTGTGAACAATGAGTTTTTAGAAAAGATGGAAGATTTGGAAATTAGAGATGATGATGTCTTCATCATCACGTACCCAAAATCTGGTAAGTGCCATCAATGTCTCCTTTGGTTTAGTACTATGTGTGTAAAACTGGTTCCTGTCCACTCACTAAGAGCAGCAAAAACACATTTACATAAGAATTTATGATCACCTAGCTTCCATATATGTCTCTGACAAAGTCCAGATTGAGTCTTCCAAAAGTAGACTGTTATTTCCCATATTGGATTGATTTCAAGACCAGTACATGATTGAGTCCTAATAGCTGAGCACCTTTAAGAAGAATACAAGACACATAATTTCTCTCTTCAATTCTCTATCCCACAAGTTCTAAAAACTTGAGGCAAGGCACCTTGTCCCATCTGGGATATAGTCAAGCAAAGGTGGGTCAGGAACATATGTCCAATACAGTTCCCCAGTTACCCTTGTCAGGGCACTCAGCAAGGAACATATGTCCAATACAGTTCCCCAGTCACCCTTGTCAGGGCACTCAGCAAGCTCACAGGTCGGCATCATTCTTTTTCTCAGCAACAGTATGTCTCACCAATCTTTTTAAAGTTCCATGGGCCTCTTCCAGAATACCTTGTCCTTGAGGACTATACGAAATCCCCATAATATTGTTGACAAAAAGTCTCCACTGCTCTACTACAATTGCCAGACCCATTATCTGTTTTTTTAAATTGGATATTTTATTTATTTATCTTTCAATGTTATCTCCTCTCCCTTTCCCCCCTAAAACTTCTCATCCCAACCCCCTCCTCCTATTTCTATGAGGGTGTGCTCCCACCATCCTCTCATTCTCACCTCCCTGCTCTCGAATTCCCCAACACTAGGGAATCCAAACTTTCAGGAACCAAGGCCCTCCACTTCTACTGATGCCTGACAAGGCCATATTCAAATACAGGTGGATCCATGGGTCCCTCCTTTGTGTTCTCAGCCTAGAAGTTTTAGAATGGACGCTCCAGCTTGTTTCTTTGGACCATTTGCTTGAAAAATTGTTTTCCAGCCTTTTATTCTAAGGTAGTTTCTGTCTTTGTCACTGACGTGGGTTTCTTGTATGCAGGAAAATGTTGGGTCCTGTTTACGTATCCAGTCCATTAGCCTATGTCTTTTTATTGGGGGAATTGAGTCCATTGATGTTAAGAGATATAAAGGAACAGTGTTGCTTTCTATTATTTTTGTTATTAGAGGTGGAATTATCTTTGTGTGGCTACCTTCTTTTTGATTTGTTGGAAGAGGATTTCTTTCTTCCTCTGTCTAGGGTATAATTTCCCTCCTTGTAGTGGAGCTTTCCTGCTATTATCCTTTGAATTGCTGGGTTTGTGGAAAGATATTGTGTAAATTTGGTTTTGTCATGGAATATCTTGTTTTCTCCATCTATGGTAATTGAGAATTTTGTTGGGTATAGTAGCCTGGGCTAGCATTTGTGTTCTCTTAGGATCTATATGACATTTGTCCAGGATCTTCTCGCTTTTGTAGTATCTGGTGGGAAGTCTGGTGTAATTCTGATAGGTCTGCCTTTATATGTTACTTGGCCTTTTTCTCTTATTGGTTTTAATATTCTTTCTTTGATTTGGGCATTTAGTGTTTTGATTATTATGTGATGGGAGGTATTTCTTTTCAGGTCTAGTCTGTTTGGTATTCTGCAGGTTTCTTGTGTGTTTATGGGCATCTCATTCTTTAGGTTAGGGAAGTTTTCTTCTGTAATTTTGTTGAAGATATTTATTGGCCCTTTAGTTTGAGAATCTTCACTCTCCTCTATACCTATTATCCTTAGGTTTGTTCTGCTCATTGTGTCCTAGATTTTCTGGATGTTTTGTGTTAAGAACTTTCTGCATTTTGCATTTTCTTTGACACTTGTGTCAATATTTTCTATGGTATCTTCTGCACCTGAGATCCTCTCTGTGTCTCGTATTCTGTTGGTGATGCTTGCGTCTATGACTCCTGATTTCTTTCCTAGGTTTTCTATCTCCAGGGAAGTCTCCCTTTATGATTCTTTATTGTTTCTACTTCCATTCTTATGTTCAGGATGGTTTTGTTCAATTCCTTCACTTGTATTGTTGTGTTCTCGTGTAATTCTTTAACAGGCCTCTACCTATTTAAGTGTATTCTCCTTAGTTTCTTTGAGAGTGTTATTTATGTCCTTCTTAAAGTCCTCTATCATTATCATTATAAGTGATTTTAAATCTGAATCTTGCCTCCCTGGTAACATGGGGAATTCAGGACTTTCTAGTGTGGGAGAACCAGGTTCTGATGATGGCAAGTAACCTGGGTTGTTGATGCTTATGTTCTTGCACTTGCCTTTTGCCATCTGGATCTCCTTAGTGTTACCTGCCCTGTCTCTTACTGGAGCCTGTCTTTCCTATTATTTTGGTTGTGTCAGCACTGTGTGAGGTGGGTGTTGCTACTGGGGTTAGAGCTGAGCCCCAAGATCTGCTCAGTGCTTGAGCCCAGACCAGAAGGAACCAGTGCTCTGGGCCAGGAGTGAATTCCTGGGTCCCAATGGGACCCATTTACTCCCTGTTTGGGCCAGGTGTTACTGTAGCCTTACCTAAGATATGGCCCAGGTTAAAAAAGGGGGAGAGCTGGAAAACCTTTGGGGCTGCTCGGCAAGAAGCTGACATGGGCCAAGGACAAGGAAAAAGGCTGCTTGGCAGGAACATGACATTAGCCAAGGACAAGGAAGTAGGCTTCAAGCAGTAATGTTGTAAGGACCCAAAAAGAGGACCCCCAACTCAAGTCCCGATCAGCACGCACCCAAGGAGACACGAGAGGCTGACTTGATGCAATGGCAAAAGGCAGTTTACTAACAAGGGCCCTTGGATCGAAACTCATCCCACACAGGGGAGAGAATTTCGAAGAAGACCCCAAGAAGTTTAGAACTTTTATAGGGGGAGACACAAAGGGGAAGGGAAAAGCGGGAAATTCTGGCGCGGTTACATATGATTGGATATTTCAAACATCAGCACTTTGTGTAAGCAATCATTTTGACAGGCTGGATGGCCCACTATTTTTGACCATGAAGCCTCAGACCTTCTAGGATAAACACCAGGTGGCCCATTACTTACTTGGGCATGTTTAGATTGGTCAAGATATGTCTTTGGTTGTTTCTACATTTCTGGTCACCTCGTCCCTAGAGGGGCTTGATATTTTTATTATGGCTATTCTCAGCAAGCTCAGCAAGCCGTCCTGCGGTCTTTGCCAAGTTGCTTGTGGTCTCTGCTAAGTTGTTTTAATTCTTACCCTTACATTCCCTACTCTTTCTATTTGCAAAGGATTTTAATCTTAAAATCACAGATTAATATCATCTTCAGGTTCATCTCTCTTAAATCCCATGTCTCTATCTTGTCACCAATAGCTGAAAGGTGTCTATTCTGTATTTAATAAAAGCTAATATTTTATTTATCTGTTTTACCTGTCCTGAACTCTGGAGCCTATGTAATTTCTAATTAATCTCTAGCTGTGTGGCCAGCCCCTGACTTATCTGGACAACAGAAGGTCTATTAACAGACCCACTTACCTTGGGTATTCCAAACCTTGAAAAGATTTCTTCCACGATCTTCTTAGTCACCATGTTGGCAGTTTCATTCTTCCTGAAAAGGTGTCTATAAAAACTAAAAGATATTTATTTTCATATTTTGTCAGCTCAACTTCTGTGAAGTCCATCTCTCAGTAAGCACTGGGCCAGTTGCCCTTCAGTCTCTTTTCCATGGTATACATGGAAGGCCTTGCATTGATTAAGGCACAATCTCACCACAGCTTTCACCAAATCAGACAGTCTTTCTTCTTGTGGGAGGATTAATTTACAAAAGCCCAATTTGTCTATCACTTGATGGTCGTTGGTGGGATATCTGAAACTGCTATCTCAAGTGTCAAAATAGTCTCTGGAACCCTTAACTGCTAGAATCATTGTTCCCTGGGCAGCTTTTTTTGGCAGTCATGTCTTGAGCCCTCTGGTGCCCAGGGCTGTAGATAACAGCCACTTTCTTTGGTTCGAAGAGGCTCTCAGTATTTCTGCAGATGTCAGCAGTCCTCTTTGTCTATAGATTGCACCATGTACTCACTTTCTATCTACCACCGCTGCTCCCACCATCCGCTTACCTTCTGTTGTCATCTGTATACCAGTTCAACACAGTGATGGATGGGAGAAGAGTCATCAGTCACAGGCAGCAAGGTGACAGGATTCAACATGGCCGGTGGTGAAAAGCTCATCCTTTCAGTCGGCAACAGGCTCATCTATTGGTCAGGGGGCTGCTGAATAGTTGATGATGTTAAAAGTCTTCTCTGGTGGGAGCAAACTGAAGAGGTTAAATGTCTTTGTGGGAATTCTGTTAGCCATTCACTGATATCTGGGACTTCTGGCTGTTTTTGAAACTCATGAAGCTGGTA
The DNA here is from genome assembly GCF_004785775.1 of Grammomys surdaster. NCBI lineage: Eukaryota > Metazoa > Chordata > Mammalia > Rodentia > Muridae > Grammomys > Grammomys surdaster. The sequence continues at coordinate 645,700 of NW_021605261.1, read as the reverse complement.
CTCTTTTTCTCTAGCTTTTAGGCAAGTGGGGGGTTCTCCAGGTCATCTCTGGTCCTGTCTGGGCCAACTTAATCTGTGCCTTCAATTTTGTCTTCAGGGGGTTTGTCTTTTCTCTTTACAGTAAGCACACTGATCTTTTTCCAGTAAGCATTGCTGTATCACTCTTCTTCCACTTGGCTTCCACCTTCAGTCACCCAGATTTCCTGTCTGTCTAAGTACTATCTTACCTCTTGTCTTTCTCTCCTATACTTTGGCCACAATCCTTCTTGCCTGTAATCTCGCCTCTCTAGCTTTCTTTTAACTTTCTCACTCACCTCTCTCTGGACAATGTTTCTACTTACTTATCTCTTTCTTTGCAAACTTTCTCTTTAGCCTTTCTTTCTTTTTTTCCTTCCTCTGTCTCTTTCTTATGATAAACTTTCTCTGTCTCTTTCCCTTATATCTTCATCTTCTCTCCTTTCTCTTTCACTGTCTATACTTTCTTCTTCTCTTTCATGTCTACACTTTCTTTTTCTCTTTCACCTATCTCTACACTCTTATTGTACCTCACTGAAGCCTACCACACACCAAGTTAAAGGGGAACACCCTCTTCTTTTTCTAGAACTCAGCAGAGCCTATTTTCTAAGTCTTATAACCCCCAGAGCTGGTAACGATTACTGTTTCTCTCTAGGACCCTGGCTCAGTTATAATATTCACACTTAAGGGTGGTTCATGACATTCTGTAACACTGGTTTTAGTTAATCTGCAACCTTCTCTGTCTGAAATTCACAGATATACATGTAAGTAAAATTTCCATAGGCATACAATATAACCAAACAATTCAGAAAGAACTGAGGCTCAGTGTATAAGGAGATAACATCACAGATATAGTACAGTATGTGATTTCTCAAACAAGCACAGCATTGTAACTTAAAATCATTTCAACAATGGCAGAGTAAAAAACACAGCTGAGGCTTGGATGTTTGTAGATGTCCATAGTTGTCTTCTCTCATCTCTATAATAAAACATTTTCCCTCAAACATGTCTTTCTCCAACCCTGGAGAAAGAGGTAAATCTTGTCTGAAGCAGAGACTATAAAAAAGAAGTTTCTTTCTGTTGTTAAAGATACATTGTTAACAAGCAAATGGTATTTCAGTTAGTAACAGTTCCTGTGTTAAAGCTATGTCTCCCTGTAAATATTCTCCTCTGGCCGGCTGCACTTTCCTATCGAGCTGCTCCCTCCCCACTCAGTTCTGAGTTCTCTGGGGAGGGAAAAGTGGCTCTGGCCCCGCCCCCTGCATCTAGTTTGTGAGACTTAACTTTTTCACATGGGTGATCACATGATATCTCTCCTTCTTTTATCACTCTGAACAGTATTACTGTCTATTCTTGAAAAGCTAGGTCCGAGTGGAGGCAATCTCAGGACCTGGAAGCGGTACCAATTCTCAGGAAGTAACAGATAGGAAGTTTGCCCCGTTGCATCCTGGGAGATGTAGTCTCCCAGCCGCCACCATCGTGGCTTGTTGGAAAGCCTCTCAGCTCTGCCAGCATCTATATCCAGTGTTTGGAAAATTGCACTCCGCTCTCTCTCTCAAACTCAAAGCTGGCCTGTCTTTCTCAGCAAATCTTAACAGTGTCTTACCAGAACTGGCCCTTTGCCACCATCCTGCACTGCAGGGCCCTCAGACTCCACCTCCTGTTTTCAGATGGTCTCTGTGTGTCTGTGACCTCCAACCCAGACCAGGGGCCTGAGGGTTCCTCTCCCTCTGGCCCGTGTGGGGCTGGACTCACTGCCCCTGAGCCCATGCTCGCATGCATGCACTCTCTTCCTGCACGCATGAGAGGGAACAGCAGCGCCCAGACCAGCCATGCTGCAGCCCAACCCCAGAGTCAAGTTACAGATCTCTCGCCTCTGTTTTTTGTTCCTTTTTCCGTCCTCTCACCCTACCGTCAGTTCAAAATCAGAAACAAAAGAAAATCCTCAGTCCAATGGTCTACAGTCAAAGATAGTGATGCCGTCACAGTCTGTTTGTCCCATGTCAAAACTCAACAAAAACTTACAACAAAAATGCAAACACACACAAGACTAACGCAGTCAGACACACTCTCACTCCAGCTGAACACAACTTCAGATGGGAAGGATTCCACGTCTTCCCCCAGAGAAGGAGCACTCCGTCTCCTCCATTCAGAAACAGCAGTCTGGCTTCCCAGACTCCCTTCCACTCTTGAAGTGTCCCCCAAGAGTCACAGCTTGTGGTTTGAGGCACATCTGCCCCCTACCAGCCAACTAAGACCTCACAGTCTATAGTGAGAGCTGCAATACAGAAGCAGCAAAGGCTGCCTAGATACAGACCAAAATACAGAAGCAGCAAAAGCTGCCCAAAACTGAAACCAAAATACAGAAATAAAGAAACAGCAAAAGCATCGGCGCCTTACTCACTCACTCAGACACTCAGACACATACCATTCCCATTCATACAGACCTGCCTCCAAGGGTCTTCGGGTGTCCTGGGTGGTCATGCAAATCCTGGACAACCCCCCAAATGTAAGGACCCAAAAAGAGGACCCCCAACTCCTGTCATGATCAGCGTGCACCCAAGGAGACACTAGAGACTGACTTGATGCAATGGCAAAAGGCAGTTTACTATCAAGGGCCCTTGGATCAAAACTCATCCCACACAGGGGAGAGAATTTCGATGAAGATCTTAGGAAGTTTAGAGCTTTTATAGGGGGAGGCACAAGGGGAAAGGGAAAAGCATGAAATTCTGGCGTGGTTACATATGATTGAATATTTCAAACATCAGCACTTTGCGTAAGCAATCATTTTGACAGGCTGGATGGCCCACTATTTTTGACCATGAAGCCTCAGACCTTCTAGGATAAACACCAGGTGTTCATTACTCACTTGGGCATGTTTAGACTGGTCAAGATATGTCTTTGGTTGTTTTTACATTTCTGGTCACCTCGTCCCTAGAGGGGCTTGATATTTTTATTATGGCTATTCTCAGCAAACTCAGCAAGCCGTCCTGAGGTCTTTGCCAAGTTGCTTGTGGTCTCTGCTAAGTTGTTTTAATTTTTACCCTTACAATGTGATATTAGACTAGAACAAAGAAGTAATTTCAGGTAGGAGTCTAAATTGTAGGCTACAACAAAGAAGTAATCTCAGGCAGGAATCTAAATATTAGGCCAGAACAAAGAAGTAATTTCAGACAGGAATCTAAATTTCAAGATAGAACAAGAAAGTAGGCTTCAGACATGAAAATGACATTGGGCTATGATAGGGAAGTAGGCTCAGATACTTTGGTCATCCTGATAAGCCTTTAGAAACAGTGATCAAGGGAGTGTTCATGTAACTGGGTTTAATGGCTTGCTTTTTACTATTTGTGTTTATTGTATTGCCTGTTCCTTGACTATTTGCATCTATTGTATTGATAGACCCCCAACCTAGAACTGACCTTAATACATGCATGTAATCATTTTTTTTTTTTTTTTGAGACAGGGTTTCTCTGTGTAGCCCTGACTGTCCTGGAACTCATTCTGTAGACCAGGCTGGCCTCAAACTCAGAAATCCACCTCATGCATGTAATTAAAATGGTATAAAAGCATAAAGGAAGAGGGGGTATAGGATAAGGGGTTTTAGAGAGGGGAAATAGGGAAAGGTGATGACATCTGTATTGTAAATAAATAAAATATTCAATAAAAAAGAATTTACGATCAGATAAAATGTAAATGAAATTTCAATCTGTATGATAGAACGCTACTTTCAGTGTATATAGTGTACACTATGATGGGAAGTTATGGGAATGAAATGTGAAGCATAGAACCAAAAGCAGACACTTGTTCAGCACTGACCTGTTCTGGCAGACAGGAATGATACAGTCTGAAATCTTTTCTTCTGATTGCAAATGCTTCATGACTTAGTATGAATTTTATACTGAATATCATTTACATTAAAATTATTCCACAGAAACTGAGATCTACTTAACACAGTTTAAGAAGCACGTGTAAAATTGAGCTTTTTCTTCTGGCCCTAGGCCCCTAGAATAATGGCTTGGAGACTCAAAATGTATCTCCAAACACTTTGGCCATAAACTTTGGTTAGTTGCTTGATTAGATCATAACTTAATATACCATTTATTTGAATCTACGTTCTACTACATGACCAGTTACCTCTGTTCAACTCCCGTGCTTCAGGTCTTCTCCATGTTTCTGGACTCCTTCCCCACCCCACTTGAACGTCTCCCTCTATCTCTGTACCAGATTTACAAGCTTCTATTACTTTGGATGACATACATTCACGAACCATAAGACAGTTCTTTCTACATCTTCTTCATTTCATGGGAAACTTTTCCCCTGAGTCATTATTATTATTATTGAAGAATATATCCTTAGGATCGGTTTGTTTACAGTCCTTTAGGGAATGATTTGATTGTCTACACAGTGACAGTAATGGAATTTTTGTGCTGTAATTGTCCAACCATAATTCAATTGTGAGCAGTAAACTCCATGTCCTCAGGAGTTTTAATCCATTTATAAAGAGGTGTGTTATTTGACCCTTAAAGGTACAGCAGCCTTTTTGTATTCAGCATTAACATCTTCTAAAGCTAAAGATTCAATTAAATTTTCTTTAGCACTTGGATCGCATATTGCTTTATTTAGAGCTGTAGTTAGACTTTGTAAAAAGATTTATTTGAACCCTGGGTTATCTTTGTATACAGTTCAGTTTGTCCCTGTTGTTCAACCTTATCCCAACCACTTAAAGCTATGTTGCATAATACTGTTCCAGGACATTGTTTTAGGACATCATCATCAAAGGTAACCTGTATTCTTAATTCAGAATATTGACCTTCACTTAGTAATTGATTCTTGACAATATCAATGCTTCTAGCCTTATTTTGTAGCTCCATGAATGAAGCCTCATCTTTCTACAATATCAGCCATTTTAACTGAGGGCCAAGCCATAGAGTGGTTATTATTAAATCTCACCAATCTTTTGGAGTTATATGATTATGTGGCCCAGTTATTAAGTATCTGTTTGATCTATGTTAAGTGTAGGCCATAATTTGTTATTGCTTCCTTAAATCTTTTAAAATCCTGTGCTTCTATAGGTTGCCATTTGAATTCTCAATAAGGTTGTGGGTTTCTCTCATCTTCTGATAATTCCTTTATCAATGCTGGGAAAATCATTTTAAGTTTCTTAACAGATATAGATTATCCTGAAGTCGTGTTACAAGATGGTGTAATATGTTCTGACCTTGCTTCTTCTGTCTCTATCTTTGTGTTTGTTTCAATTTTTATTTAGACTTGTTTGTAAATTTTCAACCTTTCCTTTATGATTATCATCTTTGTATATTTTCCATTCTTTTTTTCTTTCATTGATTGATAAATTAATTCACTTTACATCACAATATCATCCCCCACCTAACAGGACCCCCTTCACACAGTTCCTTCCTCCACTCCATTGTCCCCTTCTTCTCTAAAAAGGGGAACTCTCCCTGTCCAGCATATCACCCTACACTGGAAGATAAAGTTACTGCAAGACTAAATGCATCCTCTTTCACTTTGGACAGACAACACATCCCAGTTAGGGAAACAGGATCCATAGGCAGGAAACAGGTTGAAGGACAACTATCACTTCAGTTGTTGTGTGACCTACATGAAAACCAAGATGGATATCTGCTACATATATGTGGGAAGCCTAATTCTAGTCCATGCTCACTCTTTGATTGTAGTTTAGTGTCTGGGAGATCATAAGGGTCCAGGTTAGTTGACTCTGTTCCTGTGGAGTCTTTATCATCTTTGGGTTCCTCAGTTCTACTTTCAACTGTTCCATAAGATTCCTTGACCTCCATCTAATAATAGGCTGTGGGTTTCTCCATTTGTTTCCATTGGCTGCTGGTGGAAACTCTCAGGGAACAGTTATGCTAGGTTCTTGTCTACAAGAATAACAGAGTATCATTAATAGTGTCAGGAATTGATTATAGCCCATTTGTGTAGGTTTCAATTCAGGCAAGTCATTCAGTTGGCCAATCCTTCCATCTCTGCTCCATCTTTGTCTTTACATATCTTCTCTGGCCAGTGGTATGTGGGTGTGTTGCTGTCCATAACACTTCACTGGGAGTATTTCTTGGCTACAGAAGATATCCATTTTAGTCTCCATATCCCTGCACTGCTAGGAGTTTCAGGTAGAATTACTTTCAGACTCCCTGGCACCTCCCCCTGTCCCAGGTTGCTGGCACATTCTAGAGATGGCCCACTGCGCAGTGCTGATTTCTATTTTCTCTCCTGTACTCTTCCTACACCCGATCCCACTGACCCCATTCCCTTCTTCATCTCCTCTCCCACCAAGATCCCTCTATCCATCTACCCCCAATATCTATTTTATATGCCCTTCTGAGAGAGATTCAGTAATTTTCTCTTGGGCCTTCCTTGTTATTTGTCTTCATTGGGTTTGTAGATTATAGCATGGTTATCCTGTATTTTATGATTTATACCCACTTATTACATACCATGTCTATATTTTGTGGGCCTGGATTACCTAATTCAGGATGATAATATATAGTTCCATCCATTTGCCTGCAAAATTCTTAATGTTCTTATTTTTAAAAGCTGAGTATTATTTCATTGGGTAAATCAACCATATTTTCTTTATCCATTCTTCAGTTGCAGGACATCTGGGTTGTTTACAGTTTCTGGCTATTATGAATATAGCTGCTATGAATATAATTGAGCAAGTGTCCTTCTGGGATAATGGAATGTCTTTTAGGTATATGCCTAGGAGTGATATAGCGGCATCTTGAGGTACAACTATTCCCAATATTCTGAGACACTGACAAATTGATTTCCAAAGTGCTCATACAAGTTTGCACTCCTAAAAGCAATGAAGGAGTGTTACTCTTGCTCCATATCCCATTCCTGTTCCTTGGTGTGTGTGCTGTTCCTTGAGTTTTTATGTTAGTCACTCTGAAGCATGTAAGGTGGACTCTCAGAATCATTTTGATTTGTGCTTCCCTCATGAATAAGGACATTGAACATTCTTTAAGTTTTCTGGCCCATTAGAGATTTCTCTGTTGAGAACTATGTTTAACTCTGTACCTATTTTCAATTGGGTTATTTGGGTTGTTGATGTCTATCTTCTTGAGTTCTTTATAAATTTTAGATATTAGCCCTCTGTCAGATATCAAGTTGGTGAAAATGTTTCACTAATTTGTAGGCCATCATTCTGTTCTTTTAGCAGTGTTCTTTGCCTTAGAGAAACTTTTCACTTTCATAAGGTTGCATTTATTAATTGTTGAACTTAGTGCCTGATCTATGGGTGTTCTGTTCAGGAAGTTGTCTCCTACATGAATGAGTTCAAGGCTACTCTCTACTTTCTGTTCTATTAGGTTTAGTGTATCCAGTTTTCCTTTGAGATATTTGATCCACTTGGACTTGAGTTTTGTGCAAAGTAATAAATATGAATCTATTTGTATTATACTATATGCAGAATCCAGTTAGACAATCACCGTTTCTTGAACAGGCTCTTCTTTTTCCATTGTATGGTTTTGCCTTCTTTGTCAAAAATCAGGTGTCTCTAGCTAGGTCGGTTAATTTCTAGGACCTCAGTTCAATTCCATTGATCAACCTGTCTGTATACCAATATCATGAAATTTTCATAACTATTTATCTGTAGTATAGCTTGCAGTCAGGGATGGTGATAAGTAATATTTCCAGAAGTTGTTTGTTTTGTTTGTTTGTTTATTCAAATTATTCCTATAATTTCTCTGTATTCTGTGTTCCATGGAAAGTCTTTTTCTGGTACTCTAAATTTCCTTTGGTTAGATAATATTTGTAGATGTTAATAGATACAGTCTCACTAGACCCTACATGTATATGTATGTAGCTAAATATTCTGGGTTTTGTTGTCTTTCCATATAAAGATGAGAATTGTTCTTTCAAGATCTGTAGAGAATTGTGTTGAAATTTTGATGGGAATCCCATTGAATCTGTAGATTGCTTTTAAGAATATGTCTGTTTTCACCATGTGAATCATACCAATTCATAAACATGGAAGCTCTTTCAAACTTCTGATACTTTCTTCAATTTCTTTCTTCATAAACTTGAAGTTCTTGTCATATAGGTCCTTCACTTGCTTTGTTACAGTTACACTAAGATATTTCATATTATTAGTGGCTATTACAAAGAGGATTTTCTCCCTAACTCCTTTCTCAGTCCATTTATCATTTGTATAGATGAGTGCTAGTGACTTTTTTGAGATAATTTTATGTCTAGTCACTTTGCTGAAGTTGTTTATAAGGTGTCACAGTATTCTGGTAGAATTTTGTTGGGTCTTTTATGTATACTATCATGTCATCTGTGAACTACAATACTTGGACACTTTTATTGACAATTTATATCCCCTTAATCTCTTTTAGTTGTCTTATTGCTCTAATTAGGACTTGAAGTACTATGTTGATGAACTTCAAGGAAGTCTCAAAAAAATTACCACTGCCTGTGATGCACAGTATATGGGGACCCAATATACAAAATCAATATATTCCTTAAGATCAAGAAAAAAATGTGTCATCACGCTCCAAACAACAGTAATATATAAATGCTACTAACCCTGGTGTAAGCTTAGCCAAAATATACATGTAGGGTCTACTAAGACTGTATCTATTAACATCTACAGATAGTATCTATCCAAAGGAAATTTAGAGTACTACAAAAAGACTTTCCATGGAACATAGAACACAAAGCAATTATAGGAATAATTTGAATAATCATCTATCAAGAAATCAGAACAAAAATTTCCTATAAAATTAAAAGTGAAATCAGGGTTGTTGTTTTTAAAAGAAAATCCCAATCATCCAGTTTTACCAAATGAAGACTCAAGAGCCAGATGATGGGTTGAAAGCCTGCCTAGCTTAGAGAGACAGAGAAAGAACCCAGCTGACATTCCTCCTCAATCGTCTTCCCAGAAAGAGAGTCTGCTTTCTTTCTCTGCACTGTCTTAAAAACCCTTCAGATCGAGTGTTCCGCTTTTCTGCTTCCTATGTCTCTCTATTTGACTTCTTGACTTCATCCACTCTATTTGTTTTTTCCGGTGTTAACTCCATGTCAAACAGCTGCTTGCTCTGCTTGTTAACCTACTGTTGACTTTATTTAATCTTGTTTACAATTATCACAGAGCTCTAGGATAAAAGGTAGGTGCTAGGATAGAGCCACAGTATAACCAGAGACAGATTTTTCTAGTATACAATCTCACTATGTGATCAAATGTCCTGCAACATAGGGCCTCTGTTTATATCTTTTCTAGTCTTATCTAATTATACAGAAAAACGAAGCAAAAACTCCATATGCACATTAGTATGCATGGAGTATTTTTAAAAAGCATCAATGACTTTGTGATGGATGGCATTACTATGGATATTTATTATTTAAACCCACCTCAGGATTGTTATCTATTTTTACAGGTACCATCTGGACTCAGCAGATCATCAGTTCGATTTATTTTGAGGGTCACCGGAACAACACTGAAAACATACCAACAGCAGATAGAGCACCGTTCTTGGAGTACAATAATTATAATTTAGACTATGCCAAAATATCATCACCTCGCATCTTCAGTTCCCACCTTCCATATTACTTAGTTCCAAGAGGTCTCAAGGAAAAAAAGGCTAAAGTATGTAAGAGAACTTACTACTTTTTGCATAGATAAAATACTTTAACTATTGGATAATATCATTACTTCAGAATTTGTTCTTAGCATTCTTCTGACAGCTTCCCTAGAATCTATGTCATGAATGGAACTGCAGAGCCACACATAGCAGAATACTCAACTGAAGGAGGTGGTGTTGTGTTTCTGAAGAAAATGAATAACCATGTATTGCTAAAATCAGCAAAGGATGAATTCTTATGTCTTCTTTTAGTAACTTGACACATCATGCTTAAATTTTTGTCAGCATGGTAGTTATTGGATGATGACTCACACTGGTTTTAATGTGCATAGCTGTACTCAATAATGAGATAAAATCTGTTTGATATTTATTAGCCATGATCAGTTATGACTCTGTGAAAAGACTCTACTATGTACCTAGATTTTTCATTACTATAAATTTAGTATAATTTTCCTACTGATTTAATTCTGTCACTTTCAGATACTAATATAGTTATGCTTGTGACATTTCTTATGTTTTATAAATCTTTATAATTTTGTGCTTTAATTTGACTAGAATAGTCTTATTTATAGTATCAATCATATCGACTTTTTAAAAATATAAATTCATTACTTAACTATTTTCTTTTTATCATATTTTTATTATTTAAACCATTTTAAATTAAATATATTTTGGCCATTTTTCTACCTCTTTCCCAAGTCCTTTCAGATTCTTTCCCCATCCCTCCACCCAACTTTAAGTTCTTCTTAAAAAACAAAACAAAACAAAACAAAAAAACAAAGAAAATCCTAATATAATATCAAGACTCTAAGAAATTTTTCCTTGTTTCAAGACTTGAACTACATCTATTATTGATCTAATACTTGTAATATTCTTGTTAATGATTATTCATTTCCCACATCCTTCCAGATCCTCTCCCTACTCCTATCCTCTCTACATTATTTCTCAAAAGAAAAACCCAAATAAAAATCTATTAGAACAAGACCTCACTTAAGAAATCTTTCCTTGCTTCAAGACAAGAAATGTGATTATTTTTGGTATAATGCTGTTAATATACTAATTAGTTATTATGCATAACAGTATGAATGTTTAAAATTAATTATTAATTAATATGACAAATACTGTGCCCCTCCCATTTACCCCATTACAGAGTCCCTTCCCATCCTCCTTCCCCTTCTCCTCTGAGAGGGTGGCCTCCTTGGGTATCCCAAAACTCTGGTGCATCAAGACCCATATGGTTAGGCACATCTTCTACTGAAGGCAGAAAAGGCCACACAGTATACTTATGGTTTGGTTCAGCATGTGTATGCTCTTTGGTTGGTGTCTTAGTCTCTGAGAGCTCCCAAGACTCTAGGTTATTTGATTATGTTAGTCTTTCTGTGGAGTATCTATCTCCTTCAGGACCTTCAATCCTTTCTACAACTCTTCTGTAAGAGTCTCTGATATCCTTCCAGTTGTTGGCTGGGGATATCTGTATCTGCTTTAGTCAGCTGGTGGGCAGAGCCTCTCAGAGGACAATTATGCTATGCTCTGCTTTTCAAGTTTAAAAGAATATCACTAATAGTGTCAGGTATTTGTGCTTGCCAGTGCCATTTTGGATGGAAAGTTTTGTGGGTGGGTTGGTGTTCCTATCCCTCACTGGAGGTCCTGCCAGGTTATGGAAGGTAGCCTCTTCTGGTTTTATGTCCTCACTCTCCAAACAAATTCCCTTCCTCTTTCTGCCTCCTATGACTATGTTATTGCCCCCCCCTTATAATTGAGACTCAAACATCCTCGATTGTCTGAGCCTTCCTTCTTTTTTAACTTCTTTGAGTCTGTGGGTTGTATCCTGCACTTCCTGGCTAATATCCAGTCATCAGTACGTACATACCATGCATGTCCTTATGGTCTGGGTTATCTCACTCAGGATGGTATTTTCTAGTACCATCCACTTGCCTGCAAAATTTATGATGCCCTTGTTTTTAGTAGCTGAATAGTACTCCATTGTATAAATGAACCACATTTTCTGCATCCCGAAACTGGGTCTTTTCTATTTTCTGGTTATTATGAATAAAATGAATTATAAATGGTTATAAATGAATAAATATAGTGGAACATGAATCCTTGTGGAGTATCTTCTGGATATTTGGCCAGGAGCTGTATAGCAAGGTCTCTAGTTAAAACTTTTTCCAGTTTTCTGAGAAACTGCCTGATTGATTTCCAGAGTGGATGTGCAAGTTTTCAATCCTAACAGTAATGGAGGTGTGCTGCTCTTTCTCCACATCCTCACCAGGATGTGCTCTTGCTTGAGTATTTGATCTTAGACATTCTGATTGTTGTAAGGTGGAATCTCAGGGTCATTTTGATTTGTATTTCCCTATTGGCTAAAGATGTCAAACATCTATTTAAGTGCTTCTGAGCCATTTGAGATTCCTCTGTTGAAAATTTTCTGTTTAGAGCTGCACCGTATTTTTAATTTGATTTTTTTGGTTGGGTAGAGTCTAACTTCTTCAGTTCTTTGCATATTTTTGGATATTAGCCCTCTGTTGGTTGTAGAGCTAATGAAATTCTTTTCCCAACTGGTAGGTTGCCATTTTGTCCTGTTGACATTGTTCTTTGCCTTACAGGATCTTTTAAGTTTCCTAAGGTCCCCTTTATCAATTGTTGACCGTAGAGCCTGAGACATTGATATTCTGTTCAGGAAATTGTCTCCTGTACAAATGCATTCATGGCTATGTCCCATTTTCTCTTCTATGAGATTTAGAATATCCAATTTTTTTGTAAGGGACTTGATCCACTTCGACTTGAGGTTTATGCAGTTTATTTATTTATATGATAAATATGAATCTACTTGTATTTTTCTACTTGCAGACATCCAGTTAGATATGTACAATTTCTTGTACATGATTTTTTTTCCAATGTATGATTTTTGCTTTTTTTTGTCAAAGATCAAATGTCCTTAGGTGTGTCAGTTTATTTCTGGGTCTTCCATTCAATTTCATTGATCAACCTGTTTGTTTCTATGCAGACACAATACAGTTTTTATAACTATTGCTTTATACTACAGCTGGAAATCAGTGGTGATGATGCCTCCAGAAGTTATCTTATAATTGAGGATTAGTTTAGCTATCCTGGGTCTTTTGCTTTTCCCTATGAAGTTGAGAACTTCTCTTTCAAAGTTTTTAAAGAACTGTGCTAGAATTTTGATGGGAATTCCATTCAAACTGGAGATTTTGCTTTTGGTTAAGATGGCTATTTTCTCTATGTTAATCCTACTGATCCATAAGCATGGGATCTCTCTCTATCTTCTGAGATCTTCATCAGTTTCTATCTTCAGGGAATTGAAGTTCTTTTCATACTGAACTTTCACTTGCTTGATTGAATTTACAACAAGATATTTTATATTATTTATGGCTTGTATGAAGAGTATAGTTTCTCAATTTCTTTTTCAGCCCACTTATCATTTGTGTAAAGGAGGGCTACTAATTTCTTTGAGTTAATTTTATAACTAGCCAATTAGCTGAAGTTGTTTATCAGCTATATTTTCTGGTAAAATTTTGGGGTTGCTTATATATACAATCATATCATCCATAAATGGTGATACATTGACTTCTTTTTTTCAATTTGTAACCACTAGATCTCATTTTGTTGTTTTATAGCTCTAGCTAGTATTTCAATCCCTATATTGAATAAATAGGGAGAGAGTAGGCAGCCTTGTCTTGTCATGATTTAGTGGGATAGCTTTGTTTCTCTACATTTAATTTCATGTTTGGTATTGTCTTGTTGTATTTTGCTTTTACAATGTTTAGGTGTGTGCTTTGTATCCCTGATCTGTCTAAGACTTTTAACATGAAGTGGAGTTGGATTTTGTTGAAGGGTTTTCAGCATCTAGTGAGATGATGATGTGATTTTTTTTCCTTTCAATTTATTTATATAGTGGGTTACGTTGATAGATTTTCATATATTGAACAATCCTTGTATTCCTGGGATAAAGCTTACTTGATCATGGTGAATGATATTTTTGATGTGTTCTTGGATTTGGCTTGCAAGAATTGTATTGAGTAGTTTGACATTGATGGTCATGAAATTTGCTTTGTTGAGTCTTTGTGTGGTTTAGGTATCAGGGTGGCTGTGGCCTCATAGAATTAGTTAGCTAGTGTTCTTTCTGTTTTTATTTTGTGTAGTAGTTTGAGGAGTTTTGGTATTAGCTCTTCTTTGAATGTCTGGTAAGATTCTGCACTAAAACTATCTGGCTTTGAAATTGTTTTGATTGCGAGATTTTTATATCACTGCCTTTATTTCTACAGGGGTTATAAGACCGCATAGATAGTTTACCAGATCTTAATTTACTTTTGTTAAGGTGCATCTGTCTAGAAAATCATCCATTTCATTTAGATTTTCCATTTTTGTCTAGTACATCAGATTTTTGAAATAAGACTTGATTTTTTTTTTCTCGGTTTTGCTTATAATGTTTCCCTGTTTATTTCTAATTTTGTTAACTTGTATATTGCCTCTGTGCCTTTTGGGTATTTTTAGCTAGAAGTTTGTCTATCTTGTTGATTTTCTTAAAGATCCAACTTTTGGTTTTTTAGATTCTTTTTATTGTTCTCTTTGTTTCTAACTGATTGATTTCAGCTCTGAGTTTGACTGTTTCCTGCCATCTACTCTTCTTGAGTTTGTTTGTTTCTTTTTGTTCTAGAGTTTTCAGGTATGCTGTTAAATTGCTAGTAGGAGACTTCTCCAATTCTTTATGAAGGCACTTAATGCTATCAATTTTCTTTTAGCAGTGCTATTATCATGTTCCTTATACTTGGGAATGTCATGTATTTATTTTCCTTGATCTCTAGAAATTCTTTAATTTCTTTATTTCTTCCCTGACCAAGTTATCATTGAATAGATAGTTGTTCAGTTTCCATGAATATGTGGGCTTTCTGTTGTTTCTGTTGTTAAATTCCAGCCTTATTCTATGGTGATTTGATAAGATGCAAGGGTATATTTCAATCTTCTTATGTCTTTTGAGGCTTATGTTGTTCCTAAATATATGATCAATTTTGAATAAGGTTTCATGAGGTACTGAGAAGAGGTATTTTGTTTTGGGGTGAAGGTTTCTGTAGATATCTGTCACTTCCATTTGAATCATAGCGTCTGTTAATTTAATTATTAGTCTGCTTAGTTTCTCTTTCAAGGACCTGTCCATTGGTAAGAGTGGATTGTTGAAGTCCCCCTTATTATTGTAGAGGGTTCAATGTGTCATTTGAGGTTTAGTAATTTTTTTTAATGAATGTGGATACTATTTCTTTTGGGATATAGATGTTCAGAACTAAAATGTCATCCCGGTGGATTTTTTCTTTAATGGGTATGAAGTGTCCTTCCCCATCTCTTTTGATTATTTTTGGCTTGTAGTATATTTTATTAGATATTAGAATGGTTACTCCAGTTTGTTTCTTCAGTCCATTTGTTTGGAAAACCTTTTTCCAGCCCATTGTTCTGAGGTACTATCTGCTTTGTTGCCGAAGTATGTTTTTTGTATGTAGTAGATTGATGGACACCATTTAAGTATCCAGTTTGTTAGCCTGTGTCTTTTTATTGGTGAATTGAGTCCATTGATGTTGAGAGATACTGATGACAAATGATTGTTAGTTCCTGTCATTTTGTTGTTGGTGGTGATACTGTGTGTGTGTGTGTGCGTGTGCGTGTGCATGTGCATGTGTGTGTGTTTCCCTTATTTTGGTTTTGGTGTGAGATGATTAATTTCTTGTGTTTTCTTGGATGTCGTTACCTTCATTGTATTGGAATTTTCCTTTTGGTTTACTCTACAGGGGTGGATTAGTAGAAAGATATATTTAAACATTGGTGTGTCATGAAATGTCTTGGTTTCCCCATCTATGGTGATTGAAAGTTTCACTGGGTATAGTAGTTTGTGTTGGCATCTGTGGTCTCTTAGGATCTGCAAGACAGATGTCTAACATTCTCTGGCTTTTATAGTCTTTGTTGAGAGGTCTGGTTATGTTCTGATAGGTATGCCTTTGTATGTTACTTTGTCCTTTTCTTTGTGATTTTAATATTCCTTCTTTGTTTTGTGCATTTATTGTTTTCATTTTATTATGTTGCAAGAGTATTTTCTTTTCTGGTCCAATTTATTTGGTGTTTTGTAAGCTTCTTGTATGCTTATAGCCATCTCATTCTTTAGGTTAGGGAATTTTTTGGCCTATGATTTTGTTGAAGATATTTTCTGGTCCTTTAGACTGGGAATCTTCACCCTCTTTTAGTTTCATTGTTCTTAGGATGGGACTTTTCTTAGTGTCCTTAATTTTCTGGATGTTTAGTGTTAGAAACTTTTTACTCTTTCATCTTCATGACATACAATTTAAGATTTTGCTCTTCAGGTATGTCAGAACATCCACTGCTTACTGTAGTAGGAGAGCTAGCTTCTGATGGTGTAATATTGCAGTAGCGTCTGTTGATTGGGTTTTTATAATTTTGAGCATTTTCTTTGACAAATGTGTCATTTTCTTCTATGGTATCTTCTACACCTGAGACTTTCTCTTCCATCTTTTATATTCTGTTGGTGATGCTTCAGTCTGTAATTCCTGTTTGATTTCCTAGGTGTTCCATCTCCATCATTGCCTACAGTAGTGCTTTCTTTATTGATACTCTTTCCATTTTTTTAAGTCTTGGACTGTTCTATTCAATTCCTTCACCTGTTTGATTATATTTCTCTTTATTTCTTTAAGGGATTTATTTGTTTCTGTTTGATTATGTTTTCCTGTGTTTCTTCAAGATATTTATGTATATCCTCTTTAAAGGCCTCCATCATGTTCATGAGATGTGATTTAAGGTCAAAACCTTGCTTTTCAGGTGTGTTATAGCATCCAGGGCTTGCTGGGTTCTGATGATGCCTATTGCACTGACTTTTGTTGATTATGTTTTTGCACTTGCCTTTCAACATCTGGTTGTTTTTGGTGTTGGCTGGTCTTGTAGTCTCTCTGGGAGTAGTAAGCCTCTGGGATTGGTTGTCCCAGATGGCTGCAGGTTTTCCTGGATGTAGGCAGCACTGTGAGTTGGTATGTGGGTTGCTGATCCATGGTTGCAGGCGGATGTGTGGGCGGGAAGGAAGATGGACCTCTCAAGAATTTTCTTTCTATATGTGGGTATAGTTGATGCTTATTCCAAGATAATACTTCATTTAAAAATGTTTTCTACTTATTTTCAGTGCTACCCTCACTATATATCAAATATATCAGATAACTCAATCAATGTCATTTGTTATAGCCTCAATAAAAATGTGCTTACTTTGTTTACCAACTTTACAAATAACATAATTTCTAGAAAGCTGACTTGTTTTCTTGTACATGTATGAAATATCATGTAAATAAAAATATTAATTCATGTTTTTTAGTATGAAACAAGTTCATAACTAACAAAACGTTCATAACTGTTACCTGGATGAATATAAAAATTTATTTGAAAATAAATTATGTAATTATTCAGAATTTATTAGGATAACTAAGAATTACTAAAGCAACTTTCTGTGTTTTTTTTTTCTGCAGATTCTTTATATTTACAGAAATCCCAAAGATGTTTTGATCTCATATTTTCATTTTTCAAATTGGGTGGTTACCCTTGAAACTACAGATACCATAGACCTTTATCTGGAAAAATTTCTAGATGGAAAAGGTAACAACATTTATCCCTCTCACTAATTTAAAAAGGAGAGGTGACACTTGAACCATCTCAATGTAGGGAACATTTAGCAAAGAGATCGGGGGGCCAGTGCGATGCATATAATAATAATAATTTTGATCAACCCAACCTAATGCAGAACAGTTTTTCAGCCATTGGTAGGACCATGTGACAGATGTTAGCTTTACAATGCTGTGTTTTTTAGGAGATATTTTGTAAGATCATAAGATGTTTACAAATACTTTATTCATTTTCCCCTAGCTTATGACATAGGAAGAGTTATACAGATAAAGTTGAGAGCGAATGTGTGCTCTATATGACATATACTTGGACCAATACTGAGGCTTTCATTTTTCCTTTAACTGGAAATCAACAGTGAATTAATCTGGCAGTTGTATTTCTTAACCAGATAATTCCCCAATAACCTCTCAGAAAAACTAAGATTTATTAAAATTGTCTTGAAAAAACTACTGAGCAATTATTACTCCATTCTAAAACTCCAAGTTAGTCAGGTTTCCTCCCAGACTATATTCCCATCTTGCTAGAAATTTATCATCCTTTCTTGATTCCATTCTCTTCTCCACATGTTTTCTTCACTTCCCTTGTACCTCCTTCCTCCTCTCCTCTTTCTGTTTATAACCATCTTAGAATCAGAAGTCTCACCTATTCTGTTTCTAAAGCTTTGTATTGACTAGGTAGATTTTATTGGCAAGGCAGAGAATGAAAGAGAAGGAAAGTTCATGCAAATTTGATGTAGGAGCTTCTAAGAATTAACATAAAAAGTCATATTTAAGAAACACAAGAGTTAACTTTACAAAATATTTGAAAATATTGTGCCTACACAAATAATTTCTTTAAAGTAGTCATATAGACATTCAATTATAGGGATTTCATTTTATTTCCCGACGGTCTAAACAAGCAAAGAAAACAAATTGAGTTTTGTGTTCAGTATGCATAATGCCTTCACTTTGGTACTCAGTAACTTGTCCTTCAGTTGTAGGAAGCCGTTGGTTTGATCACATTAGAGGGTGGTATGAGCACAGACATGACTTCAATATAATGTTCCTGAGCTATGAAGATTTGAAAAAGGTAAGATGCGAAAGCTGTGTCAAAATTATTTCTCATCTTCGAGTTTAAGCAACACAGTACCAGGTATCCTCATTGCTTGTGCTCCTTGGTCTTCCCGTTGAAGGAGGTTCCTGACACCTACGTCTTCTTTATTGACTGGTGGGTTTCTGGGCTCTCTTCTCTCTGTAGCCATCCATTGGGATTCCTACTAATGTCAATCAAGACAATCTTATTTATTTAGTGTAGGCTTGTCTTTTTCAGAAATTATCAACCTTTATTTGTATTAGTAGATTTGGTGTGGTATTTCCATCTATGAACATAGCATGCATTGGCAATCACGCTCTTACACTTTCACTCATTCTTTGCTCAGGACTCTTCATAATTACTAATAATCATAGTTCAACATTAAAATGACAAGTTTTTTGTTAGTTTGTCTGTCTGTCTGTTTGTTTGTTTTTTTGCTTTTTGTTTTTCTACATTGGAGAGAGATGTGGCAACTATTTCTCTTCATTGGCTGGTTTCACTTAATCTGGTCTTTTATGGTGCATCTATTTGCATCAATGGGTATTTACCTTTCTTTGTGTATTTTTAAATAATACATATATATAGCATTTTTTTCTATATCAAACCATTGCATGTCTTGACTATAGAGAAAGTCCTTAAATCATCATTTTCTTATAGCTAGTTCCAATTTGTTCTCCAGCCAGTCCTGCCACTCCTGCTTGCTTTCTTACTATGTGTGTTCAACAACTACCTTTATTCCTCACTTTCCACAATCCCTTCTCATGAGCTCCTGTCTATTTTGTGATCAAACCCACACAGAAATGCATACTCATGTATATAATTTCATGTATGATTTCCACATTTAAAAGAAAACTTGGAGTGTTTTTCTTTCTGAATCTATCTTATTTCAGCTAACACATTGATATGCAGTCCTATCCATTTACATATAAGTGTCCTGTTGTAATGTTTCTTATATTTGTACAAAACTCCACTGTGTACCACATCTTTCTCTATTCAATCAACTATTAATGAACTTCTTGTCTATTTTTTTTGGCTACCATGAAGATTAAAGCTACAAAAACTGACACATGGGGTTAGTGAGTGGACTCAGATGGTAAAGATAATTTTCTGACAATGTGAGTCTGATCCTTGGGACCCACAAGGTGGAAGAAACTCACTATGAGATATTACCCTCTGACCTATATAATCATTCATGTGTGTATTCAGAAACAGATGTAACAAGCATATACACGTACTTGTACAAATTTTAAAGATATAAATGGGTGTCTAAGTGTTTATATGCTGTGCTGACTTAGAAAACACTGTCACAAGGTCACATAGTAGTTTTATTTTAAGATTTTAAAAAAATGAAACCTTCATGTTGAATTCTGTAGTAAATGCACCAGGTTATAATCTTATTGACAGTGTATGGCATTCTCTCTGCATGCATATTAGAATATTTTTTCTTTTTAAATACATATTTATATATGTTTATTTGGTTACATATGAAGGTAATAATAACAATTTAACACAAAGAGGCCATGAGTTTAAAGGGGGAATTATAGGAGGGGCTGGCAGGAGGATGAGGAAAAGGGAAAACAATGTTACTGTATTTTTAAATAAAATAATATAAACTATAATAAAATAAAATTTAAATATATTAAAATTAAATTTAAATTTTTTTGCCTTGTTGAAAGCTTTGCAGAGGTACAATTTTCATTCTACAAAATGTGCCCATTTTAACTGTGTAAGTTCACAGTTGTTTGTGACTTCATCATGTTAAGAAATAATCGTTACAATTTAGTTGTAGAACAGTCTCATAATCTGCGGGGCGCCCCCTTGCTGATAAGGAGAACGCCACACTCAGGCGTTCTTCTGACAGCGGTTTATTGTTACAGCTCTTTTAGATGGCAGTGAGGCGAGGGACGCCAAGCCCCAAAAACCTGTGGTTTATATAGAGCTTTAGGAGACGTGCCACACACTCATTGGCTCTTATGATATCGCCAAATTAGCATACTGGTTTTCACGCCTTACGCAGGCGCACATTCAAGCAAGGCTCGCAAGAAGAACCAGGAAGCAGGAAACCGGTGCCATGTTGCAATGGCGAACGCAGCTCCTAACATCTGCCCCTTTTTTATTAAATTGCTGATACAATTTTCCAACTGTTATTTCGCCGATCAAGCCCACCGTTCTACCAGTAAGGCGTTCAAGGCAGTTAAACAGTTGTGAGACCCTCCACACTTATCTCCAGTGCAATGGGAACCCGAGCCCTGGGAAGTGTGGAGGACTACCACTCAGGATTCCTGGTGCAATGGGAACAGGAGCCCTCAGGGTATCCCATTGAATGATAGTGTCTCATTGTTTAAGCATATTCAACCAAGCTTGAGGGGATGTTCCCTGCTCTAAGGCAAGCAGTGCTTGAGTGATAAGTACTTTATCTCTACGATGTTGTTTTTTAAATTTGCAGAGCAACCAGAGTGTGATCAGCACTCCCCCAAAGATCATACAGCCAAACATTCCCACCCCCACCCACTCCTTAAAAAAGGAGAAGGCGGACGTGAGCCAGGAAGTGAAGTCTTCAACATCAATCGGGTTTATTCTGGTCCCATTCAAAACAGCAATCGTGAGCAGGAGTTCTTCTTGTAGCTCCTCAGCCTGTTGTGACCAATTTCCTTGTAAAAAATTAGATAATTTAGTACTTTCTGTAAAAGACTCATTGTTATATTTCAAGGGTGTGATACACATGTGTTTAGTATGACTTACACAGCTTACTTGAAGAATATCAGCAATTTCTTCCATTTTGCTTTGTAATAGATCTACTTGCTGATTAGCAAGCAGTATCCCAGAAATCAAATGGCTATTCATTTTATGCTGTTTTACCATAGCATCTGCTGAGGCATTCACTATATTATTTATTGTTTCTGCTGCTTGAACTTGATTGGCTAGGGCAATACCCGCAGTCACCGCTGCAGCAGCCGACATTGCAATGGCCGTCACAATGGCCGCCGTGATGCCAAAATCTCTCTTTTCTCTAATTAAAGAGATTGTTGGAAATTTATCGGGATCGGCATCCACCAGTATAGGGACAAAGGTCGGAAGCCGCACCAGCAGTGCTAAAGATGCGGACCCATTCCAGCATTCTGTCAAATGGCAGGTGACATTCGCACAATCTAATATGCTGCTTTTATTTTTAAATTCTGCTAAAATAAAAAAAAAGGGAGCCAAAACACAAACTGCTGCCCTTTTGGCTGAATAATTTGCCAACAAGTTATTATATTTAATATCATTCAATATCACTGGTGTAGTATTAGTTCTGGTTGCTGATACATTCCAAATGTCATGTTGTGACTCACCTAGAGTTGCAAAGGCTGATAAACTGGTAGCAGCCCCCACTAAATTTGTCAACACCCATTGATAAAATGGCCATTCGTTTACATTCCCTGTTTTATTTCCTGTCATAGCCATCCTTTTTAGAGGTGGCGATAAGGTGAACCCTCGAGATACTTCTACCTTAGGCATCCTTTTAGATTGGCAGTGCGTAAACAGTGGTGGAAATGACTGATCTGGAGGGCACCATGGCCACACTCTGACATTAGTGGCATTATTGGTTTGCCAATATGATCGTTCAAGTATGGTTACCTTACTTTTTAGCAATAATGTAGTGATATTCACAGGGGACTGTTTTTTGTTAGATGTATTTCCACTGGCCTCAGATTGTCCTGCCACTATGTTATTGAGTACCTCGAGCAGGACACCAGTGCCTATTTGGGAATCTACAAGTGGATCAATCCAGTGTCCCAATGTAGCATTGCGAAGTACAACGCATGGGGTCTCTGCCCTGTTTGTTATGGTGAAACACAAGGTATCATTTAATCTAATTTTTGATGCATTATATTTGACAGTCTCTTTGTTTAAAGGTATGGCACATGGTGCCTCCAGCTGACAGCTCGATGATGTAAACATTGGCAGTACTTTAGAGTTGGAATGTACTGGGATGGGAACTGGCCATGATCTTACCACAGCCCACAATGGTATACTTATCGCTCGCTCAAGCAGGCAGATCATCAGCAGGATCTTTAGCATTTTCTTCAGGGGTTGGTGAGTCCTCTTTCACAGTTCTGGTCAGTCTGCTTGGTATCCAGATTGGATTTTCTTGATCCTGTGGAAAAACACAGATAGCTCCCCTGGATCTCACTAAAACTGGATCTGGGCCCTTCCATTGGTTAGTTAAGACATTTTAACATATTTAACATATTCTTTTTGAGGACTTGGAGCCACATGTCTGTCAGCAGCAGATTGTCCATCAGAATCCAGATTTAAAAAATTTAAGGTAAATAGGGCTAGGGAGATAGATGTCTTAGGTCCCATGTTGGGGCCTATTCCTCCCTTTTGTTTTTGTAAATAAGTTTTCAACGTGCCATTGGCACGTTCCACAATCCCTTGTGCCTGAGAATTATATGGCAAGCCAGTTATATGACGGACACCAAGCCTCAGACAAAACTGTTGAAAAGTTTTAGACGTATAGGCTGGTGCATTATCAGTCTTCAGCTGAAGGGGCTTGCCCCAAGCAGCCCAGGCTTCAAGACAGTGAGTAATAACATGTGACACCTTCTCTCCAGCAAGGGGGGTGGCATGAATGATGCCAGAGCATGTATCCACAGATACATGAATAAATTTTTGTTTTCCAAAGGCATTGCAATGTGTAACATCCATTTGCCAGATATGAAGGGGTTGTAGACCTCTGGGATTAACTCCTATAGATGGAGAGGGTCTGAATTCTGCACAGGAGGTACATTTCAGAACAATATCTCGCGCTTCTGCACGAGTTAAATGAAACTTTAATCTTAGGGTATTAGCTGGTACATGATAGAGTTTATGGAATTCAGCTGCGCCTTCTAATGGTGAGCTTGCCCAAAATAGGTTTTTAGTGGCTTTATCAGCAATAGCATTAGCCTGAGACATAGGTCCAGGAAGCAATGAATGTGCTCTCATGTGTTGAATAAAAAATGGGTGACACCTATTGCGAATATGGTGTTGAATATCTTTAAATATCTCAGCAACCATGCTTTTAGGGTGGATAAAATCAGCCACTTCTAATTGTTTAACAGCTCCTACAACATAATGCGAATCTGAAATTATGTTTATAGGCTCTGAAAATCTTTGCAACACTATCGCTACAATAGCACATTCTACTAATTGGGGAGATGTATAATCAAACTGAATTCGAGTAGAGACATTATTAACCACATAACAACCAATGCCTGTCTTAGAACCATCGGTATAAATATCCAATGCTTGATGAATAGGATGTGTCTTAGTAACTTTGGGAAATATAAATGAGTTAGAAAGAGTAAATTGTAACAAGGGATGTTTAGGATAATGATTATCAATATTTCCAGGGAATGAGCATTTTAAAATTGCCCAAGCATCTTGAGATGCACATAAAACTTGAATTTGATACATAGTTTAAGGACATACAATTGTATTAGGATATTGTCCAAAATGCATCACGGACAGTTGAAGTCCCTTTAAAGCCAATTCTGCAACTAAGGCAAGATAATAGCCTAAAGTCTTTCCAGGAGAGCTATGTGGGTGAATCCATAGCAAGGGTCCCTCTTGCCACAGTACTGCAGTTGGTTGTTGAGGAGAGGGAAGAATACATAACTGGAAAGATAATTCGGGGTTAAGTCTATCTAGTTGAGCATGTTGTATGGCCATCTCTATTTTATCCAATGCTTTAGACGATTCAGGGGTCAAAGTTCTCAATGAAGTAATGTTAGAATCTCCCTCAAGTATTTTAAATAAGGGTTGAAGTTCAGTTGTAGTTAATTTCAAATAGGGACGAATCCAATTGATATCCCCTAGTAACTTTTGAAAATCATTTAATGTTTTTAATTTATCTCTTCTAATAGTAACCTTCTGTGGTTTAATATACTCAGGAGTAACTATCGCTCCCAAGAACTTTCCTATCTCTCCTTCTTGAACCTTTTCAGGCGCTATAGATAGTCCTTTCTGTTTTAAAGTAGAAACTAACAGAGAGAACGCTTGGTGTAAAACTTCTTTGTTATTGGTACACAAGAGTATATCATCCATAAAATGACAAATTCTAACCTTAGGAAACTGTTTTCTAACTGGTTCAATACCAGAAGAGACATATATTTGACACATAGTGGGACTATTGGCCATGCCTTGTGGCAGGACCCTCCATTGATATCGGTGGTCTGGTTCCTCATGATTAATACTTGGGAGAGTGAAAGCAAACCTAATTTTGTCCTTGGGATGTAAAGGTAAGAGAAAAAAACAATCTTTAATATCTACTATTATAATCTCCCAATGTCTAGGCAAGGCTGTCAGCAGTGGCAGACCCTTTTGAATTGATCCTAATAATTGCATCTGATTATTAATAGCTCTAAGATCATGTAATAACCTCCATTTACCTGATTTTTTCTTAATCACAAATATAGGCGTATTCCATGGTGAGTGAGAACTCTCCAGATGTCCTAGTTTTAGTTGCTCTTTAACTAGAGCTTTTGCAGCTGCTAGTTTTTCAGAGGTTAACGGCCATTGAGGAAACCATACAGGTTCCTCTGACAACCAAGGTATAGGCAATGCACCCTCAATGGCCCCTAGGAAAAACCCAGCCCTTTCCTGTCTTGTTTTTCTGTAATATAAACAGGGCTGATCCTGCCTTGTAAGGCCTTCCCCAATCCTTTTCCAGGGACACACCCCATTTTTTTCATCATTTTTTGACTCTGTGTAGAATAATCATTAGTGAGCCTAAATTCCAATTGTTTAAGGATATCTCTTCCCCATAAATTAACTGGAAGTGGCAAGACATAAGGAACAACTGTCCCTCGTCTGCCTTCGGAATCTTCCCAGTGCAATACTCTTGCACTAACATCAGGAGCAGACTCATATCCAAGACCTTGTAAGGTTTGTGAAGAGCTATTAACAGGCCAGTTCTTTGGCCACCAATTGGTAGAGATAATGGTAGTATCTGCTCCTGTGTCTAGGAGGCCTGTGAAAAGCCTTCCTTGAATTTTCAACTCTAAGGTGGGGCGTTTATCTAAATCTAATGAAATAAATACATTCTGTCCACCAGAGGAGCCAAATCCCTTCATGCCCCTAGTTAAACCTTTACTAGGAAAGAATGAATGTAAACTAGGGAGGACTAATAGCTGTGCAATTCTATCACCAGGAGCTATAGAGCTAATCCCCCTTGGTGATGAGCACATGATTTTTATTTGTCCCTCATAATCTTGATCTATGACTCCGGGGTGAACAATTAATCCTCTTAGAGTCGTAGACGATCCTCCTAGCACTAGTCCTACTGTATTCTCAGGTAAAGGTCCTGAGAAATCAGAAGGTATAGGCTGACACCCCATGGTAGGTGTTAGTACTGCTCTGGCGGTTGCACAGAGATCCAGTCCTGCTGAGCCTGCCGTGGCTCTCCTGATTGTCTTATCCTTTGATGTTGTTGAGGATTGTTCTGTAAGCTCTCTATTGTCCCATACATTTGTGGGCCCTGGGGATGTGGGCCCCGTTGCCCGTTTTTTGGCAGAGGAGAAATTACACATCCTCTGTCGTCTTTAACTGACCTACACTCATTTGCCCAATGTTTTCCTTTATTACACCTAGGACACATTCCAGGCACCTTTGGATGATTGTTATTAGTAGTGCCAGGTGCTCTACATTGTCTTTGTATGTGTCCCAGTTTTCCACACCTGAAACATTTAACATTAGAGGCCCTCTGAGCCGCTAAAACAGCAGCTGCCAATCCGGCATTAGATAGAGGTCCTCCTATTTCTCTACAAGCCTTCATCCATGCATTTAGTCCTTTTCCTTTCCAAGGTGTAATAGCATTTCTGCATTCTCTAGTACACTGTTCAAAAATTAGTTGTTCTATGAGAGGCATGGCCGTCTCAGGATCTCCAAAAATCCTTCCTGCCGCCTCCATCATCCTTGCCACATAGTCTGAGAACGGCTCATTGTTTCCTTGAATAATTCTTGTCAAGTTTCCTGAAACCTGTCCTTTGTTAGGGAGACTTTTCCATGCTTTTACAGCTGCCTTATTAATTTGCTCATATACTTCTACAGGGTAGGCCATTTGATTGATAGCCCATTGTCCCTGCCCTGTAAGCATGTCAAAGTTCCATTATGGATGCCCCTGAGCTAAATTTTGTCTTGCCTGTGAAGCACAAAGCTCTTGGAAAATAGATTTCCAATCTAGATACTGTCCCATAGTCAGGCAAGCCTTAACAGTATTATACCAGTCATCTGGTGTCATGGCACTGACCATCAGTCTTTCTATTAATGCCTGAGTAAAAGAGGCATTGATTCCATAAGTCTATACTGATTCGGCTAGCGCTTTTAATTGTTTTAAATCTAGCTGTGAATGTTGTCTGGTTTGGTTAGCATCTTCCCATACGGGAAAGGCTACTCTTATCTTTTTTTCTTTCCTTAGCTGTAATAAGAGAATTGGACGGCAGTCTTTCCTGTCTCTCTTTTGGTTTTTTCTTTTTAACTCTAACTACTTCCTCCAATGGTGGGGCAGATGGGGCATACCCCGGTGCATAAGGCGAATCCAGCCCGTATCTTTCAGACTCATAATGAGCTGCTTCTTTATCTAACTCTGCCTGTTCCTCAAGATCTAACACACTATCAGAGGATGAAGTGTCGGTATCCTCTGTGTCTTCTTCATCCCCCGAGGACGTCTCCTCAGAGGCGGAGTCATTAACTCTTAGAGTTTGAAACTCAGTTAACACAGGATATAGTTTTCTCTTAGGCTCTTCCTGTTTTTTATGTTCCTTTTTTGCAGCTACTTCTTTTTTAATTTCCTCCTTTTTCTTTTCCTTTTTCTTCGTTCTATTCTTAGCACTCTTTTCCTTTTCTGCTTCTGATAGGCTATCCTGGTGTTCTGCTAAAGCTCTTTGTCCCTCTCTTACCTTATCTTGGCATTTTGCATCCTCTATACAGGCTCTAACCATTTTGTACAGCGGCCATGTGCCTGGTCTTAACTTTCCCTTCTCCTTTTCATTAATCAAGTCGCCGCCGAGCTTGTCCCAGGAGCCCTTTGACAAGGACCCCGTGGAAACAAAACAAGGAGCTACCCAATCCACATCTCGCAGAAAATTACACAACACTTTCTCGGGAACCTTTAAACCGCGCTCACGCAGCAACGCCTGCATTGCTGAGAGAAGCAGCTTCATTTAGTGGTTACCCATACTGCTTAGAGGGAACGAACTTACACAGTTATCTACCTGTGACTCACAGCTTCTGAATACACAGAGAACAAGTACACTCCTTTCCTTGTGTATGGCAGTTAAAACAGAAGCAGAGCACAAGAACTACCATGGCCCAAACGGGGAAAGCAATAGCAAAGTAGACAGGATCCACCATACCTTGCAGAAAAGCGTCTAGACTTCTCGCGCCATCAGTTCTGAACCCTCTGTTGAGCCAACAGGTTCCCTCGAAACTGGATAAAACACCGAGACGTTCGGCTTCGTCCCCGGGTTTCCGGCACCAGTTGCGGAGTGCCGCCTTGCCGATAAGGAGAACGCCACACTCAGGATTCTTCTGACAGCGGTTTATTGTTACAGCTCTTTTAGATGGCAGTGAGGCGAGGGACGCCAAGCCCCAAAAACCTGTGGCTTATATAGAGCTTTAGGAGACGTGCCACACACTCATTGGCTCTTATGATATCGCCAAATTAGCATACTGGTTTTCACGCCTTGCACAGGCGCACATTCAAGCAAGGCTCGCAAGAAGAACCAGGAAGCAGGAAACCGGCGCCATGTTGCAATGGCGAACGCGGCTCCTAACAATAATCCCCTCAAGAATCTTTTGATGAAGTACTTATTTAAAAACGGCTGCTGGTCAAGCTGACTATGTAAGCTGTGGCAGCTCTACCTAGCTCAGCTACTATGTTTGTGGCCAGAGGCCACCTGAATGCTGCAGCTAGAAACAGCCAGCTAAAAACACCAGTCCTGACACCCAGGAGACACCAGCATGAGAGACAGCTCTGCCAATCTTCCACACTGTCTCCACAAGGCTGGGCATTGCCCAGACCATCCTTCCATCTACACAGGCCCAGTAGAAAAAAACAAAACCCTAATGACTATAGATTAATCAAACGCTTATATATTTGGTAATGATCAGTAACAATATGGCCATACAAAGAGAGTTGTTTCCCAGTTAGCTAACCTAAATGAAAGTTGTTACCTGTGATGGCTCTCCATACCTGAGTGGCTCTCCATAGCTTCAACATCTCTGCTCTCCATAGCTCCTCCTCTTCCTCTTCTTACTTGGCTTCTCCTACAATCTTTGTGTCCATTTGTGGTGCTATCTGCTTCCAAACACCACTCCCCATAAACCATTATCTGCCTCTGTTTCTGTAGGCTTCCCTGCTCTGGTTATTTCATACAAATATAACCATATGTGTTGGTTGCTCTTATGTCAGCCTGGCATACAGTCTAGAGTTTCTTGAAAGGAAAGAAACTCAATTGACAAAAGCTTCAAAAAGATCTAGCTGAAAGTCATTTTCTTAAGTAGTAATTGATATAGGACAGCTCACATCCAATTTTTGGCTGTGAGCATCCACCTCTGTATTTGTCAGGCTTTGGCAGAGCCTCTCAGGGGACAGCAATATTGGTCTCCTGTCAGCATGCACTGCTTTCTATCCACAATAGTGTGTGATTTGGTGACTGTATACAGGATGGATCTCCAGGTGGGGCAGTCTCTGAAGAGCCTTTTCTTCAGTCTCTGCTCGACACTTTGGTTCCATATTTTTTCTCATGAATATTTTGTTCCCCCTTTTAAGAAGCACTGAAGAATCCACACTTTGGTCTTCCTTCTTCTTGAACTTCATGTGGTCTGTGAATTAATTGTATCTTGGGTATTCCAAATATTTGTGCTAATATCCACTTATCAGTGAGTGCATACTATTTGTGTTCTTTTTTGACTGGGTTACCTCACTCAGGTTGATATTTTCAAGATCCATCTAATTGCCTGTGAATTTCATGAAGTCATTGTTTTTATAAGCTGAGTCGTACTCCATTATGTAAATGTACCACATTTTCTGTATCCATTCCTCTGTTGCAGGATATCTGGGTTCTTTCCAGCTTCTGGGTATTATAAATAAGGCTGCTATGAACATAGTGGAGCATGTGTCCTTGTTATATATTTGAGCATCTTCTGGGTATGTGCCCAGGAGTGGTATAGCTGGGTCCTCAGGTAATACTATGTCACATTTTCTGAGGAATCACCAGACTGATTTCCAGAATGGTTGTACCCATTTGCAATTCCACCAACAATGGAGGAGTGTTCCTCTTTCTCTACATTCTTGCCAGCATTTGCTGTCACCTGAGGTTTTTTTTTTTTATCTTAGCCTTTCTGTCTGGTGTGAGGTGGAATCTCAGGGTTGTTTTGATTTGCATTTCCCTGATGACTTTGCATTTCCCTGATGATGTTGAACATTTCTTTAGGTGCTTTTCTGCCATTCATGTTTCATCAGTTAAGAATTCTTTGTTTAGCCCTGTGCGCTATTTTAAATAAGATTATTCCATTCTCTGTAGTCTAACTTCTTGAATTCCTTGTATATATTGGATATTAGCCCACTATCAGATGTAGGACTGGTAAAGATCTTTTTCCAATCTGTTGGTTGCCATTTTGTCCTATTGACAGTGCCCTTCGCCTAACAGAAGCTTTGCAATTTTATGAAGTCCCATTTGTCAATTCTTGATCTCAGAGAATAAATTTTCCCCTGAGCCCACATGTTCAAGGCTCTTCCCCACTTTCTCCTCTATTAGTTTCAGTGTATCTCGTTTTATGTGGATGTCTTTGATCCAATTGGCTTGAGCTTTGTAAAAGGACACAAGAATGGGTGGATTTGAATTCTTCTACATGCTAACCTCCAGTTGAAAGAGCACCATTTGTTCACAACGCTATCTTTTTTCCACTGGATGGTTTTCGTTTCTTTGTCAAACAAAGATCAAGTGACCATAGGTATGTGACTTCATTTCTGGGTCTTCAATTCTATTCCATTAATCTGCCTGCCTGTCTCTGTACTAACACTATGCAGTTCTTTCACTATTGCTTTGTAATATAGCTTAAATATTGTAATTCCTTGAGAAGTTCTTTTATTGATTAGAGTAGTTTTTGCTATCCTGGGTTTTTGTTATTCTAAATGAATCTTAGAATTGCTCTTTCTAACTCTATGAAGGATTGAGTTGGAATTTTGATGAGGATTGCATTAAATCTGTAGATTGATTTCAACAACATGACCATTCTTACTGTATTAATTCTTCCTATCCATGAGCATGGGAGATTTTTCCATCTTCTGAGATCATCTTTGATTTCTTTCGTGAAAGACTTGACAATCTTGCCGTACAGATCTTTCATTTGTTTAGTTAGAATCACACCAAGATATTTTATATTATTTGTTACTATCATGAAGAGTGTCTTTTCTCTAATTTCTTTCTCAGCTTGTTTATCCTTTGAGTAGAAGAAGGCTACTGATTTGCTTGAATTAATTTTATATCCAGGCACTTTGCTGAAGTTGTTTATCAGGCTTATGAGTTCTCTGGTGGAATTTTTGGGGTCAGTTAAGTATGCTATCATAACATCTTCAAATAGTGATATTTTGAGTTTCCAATTTGTATTAGTCTGGCTAGTGGTTTATCTATCTTATTGATTTTCTGAAAGAACCAGCTCCTGGTTTTGTTGTTTCTTTGTATAGTTCTTTTTGTTTCTACTTGGTTAATTTCAGTCCTGAGTTTGATTATTTCCTGCCATTTACTCCTCTTGGGTGTATTTACTTCTTTTGGTTATAGAGCTTTCAGAAGTGCTGTCAAGCTGCTATTGTATTATCTAAACAATTTCTTTTTGAAGGCAATTAGAGCTATGAGATTTTCCTCTTAGCACTGCTTTCATTGTGTTCCATAAGTTTTGGTATGTTGTGCCTTCATATTCATTAAATTCTAAAAAGTCTTTAATTTCTTTCTTTCTTCCTTGATCAAGTTATCACTGAGTAGAGTGTTGTTCAGCTTCCATGTGTATGTGGGCTTTCTGGTGTTTTTGTTGTTATTAAAGGCCAGCCTTAGTCTGTGGTTTTCTGATAGGATGCTTGGGATTACTTCAATGATCTTGTACCTGTTGAGGTATGTTTTGTGACCAATATATGGTCAATTTTGGTGAAGGTACCATGAGATACTGAGAAGGTATATTCTTTTGTTTTAGGATAAAATGTTCTATAAATATCTGTTAAATCCATTTTGCCCATAACTTCTATTAGTTTCACTGTGTCTCTATTTAGTTTCTATTTCCATGATCTGTCCATTGACGAGAGTGGGGTGTTGATGTCTCTTACTATTATTGTGAGATGCAATGTGGGCTTTGAGCTTTTGTAAAGTTTCTTTTATAAATGTAGGTGCCTTTGCATTTGGAGCATAGATGTTTAGAATTGAGAGTTCTTCTTGGTAGATTTTTCCTTTGACGAGTATGAAGTGTCTTTCCTTATCTTTTTTGATAATTTTTTGTTGAAAGTCAATTTTATTCCATATTAGAATGGCTACTCCAGGTTTTTTCTTGGGATTATTTGATTGGAAAATTTTTTTCCAGCATTTTACTCTGAGGCAGTGTCTGTCTTTGTGACTGAGGTGCATTTCCAGTATGCAACAAAATTCTGGGTCCTGTTTACATATCCAGTCCATCCATTAGTAT
>NW_021605261.1:428565-608610 GCF_004785775.1 Grammomys surdaster | reverse complement strand
TGTGTGTGTGTGTGTGTGTGTGTATGTGTGTGTGTATACATATATGTATATATGTGTGTGTTATGAATATTTATATTACATATAATATATATCAATATTTTAATACAACTCACTTAGTTCTACTATTATGGCTTGTACCTATATAGTTTTAGGGCTAAATACTTCTTTTATAAATTGAGTATTTTCTTTATTTAAATTTCAAATGTTACTCCCTTTCTGGGTTTCCCATCCAGAAACCTCCTATCCCATCCCCATGCCCTTCTATGAGTGTGCTACCTCACCCACAAGCCCACTCTTGCCTTCGTGCCCTGGCATTCCCATACACTGAGGCATTGAACCTCAACAGGACCAAGAGCCACTACTCCCCTTGATGTCTAACAAGGCTGTGCTTTGCCACATATGCAACCAGAGCCATGGGTCCCTCCATGTGAACTCTTTGGTTGGTGGTGCAGTTCCTGGAGGCTCCAGGGGATATGGCTGGTTGAAACTGTTGCACCCCCACATGGGGCTGCAAACCCCCATCTCCTTCAGTCATTTCTCCAACTTGTCCATCAGGGACTCAAAGGCTCAGACCAATGGTTGGCTGTGAGCTTCCACCTCTATATTTGTCAGGCTCTGGCAGAGCATCTCAGGAGACAGTTATATTAGGCCCCTGTCAGCAAGCACTTCTTGGCATTTGCAATAGTGTCCAGGTTTGGTGACTGTATATGGGATGGAATTTGAGATGAGGCAGTGTCTGGATGGTCTGTACTTCAGTTTCTGCTCCATACTTTGTCTCTGTATTTTCTCCTGTGAATATTTTTCCCCTTTTATGAAACACTGAGGCATCCACACTTTGGCCTTTCTTCTTCTTGAGCTTCATTTGGGCTATGAATTGTATCTTGGGTATTCCAAATATTTGTGCTAATATCCACTTATAAGTGAGTGAATAGCATGTGTGTTCTTTTGTGATTGGGTTACTTCACTCAGGATGGTGTTTTCAAGTTCCATCCAATTGCCTGTGAATTTCATGAAGTCATTGTTTTTAATAGCTGAGTAGTATTCCATTGTGTTAATGTACCACACTTTCTGTATCCATTGCTTTGTTGAGGGACATCTGGGTTGTTTCCAGCTTCTGGCTATTATACATATGGGTGCTATGAACATAGTAGAGAATGTGTCTTTGTTATATGCTGGGGCATCTTATGGGTATAGTTTGGCCCTCAGACAATACTATGTCCAATTTCATGAGGAACTGCCAGACTAATTTCCAGAGTGGTTGTACCAGCTTGCAATTCCACCAGCAATGGAGGAGTGTTCCTGTTTATCTAAATCCTTGCCAGCATCTGGTGTCACCTGAGCTTTTGAACTTAGCCATTTTCACTGGTGTGAGCTGGAATCTAAGGGTTGTTTTGATTTGCATTTCCCTGATGACTAAAGATGTTCAACATTTCTTTAGGTGCTTCTCAGCCATTTGAGTTTCCTCAGTTGAGAATTCTTTGTTTAGCTCTGTTCCCCATTTCTAATAGGGTTATTTGGTTATCTGGAGTCTGACTTCTTGAGTTCTTTGTATATATTGGATATTAGTCCTCTATTGGATGTAGAATTGGTAAAGATCTTTTCCCAATCTGTTGATTGTCATTTTGTCCTATTGAGAGTGTCCTTTGCTTACAGAAGCTTTTCAATTTCATGAGGTCCCATTTGTCAATTCTTGATCTTAGAGCATAAGCCACTGGTGTTTTGTTCAGGAACTTCCTCCCTTTACCCATTGTTTGAGGCTTTTCGTCCACTTTCTGTTCTGTTAGTTTCAGTGTATCTGGTTTTATGTGGAGGTCCTTGGTCCACTTGGACTTAAGCTTTGTACAAGGAGATAAAAATGGATCAATTTGCATGGTTCTGCATGCTGACCTCCAGTTGAACCAGCCCTATTTGTTGAAAAAGCTCTCTTTTTTTTCCATTGGATGGTTTAAGCTGCCTTGTCAAAGATTAAGTGACCATAGATGTGTGGGTTCATTTCTGGACCTTCAATTCTGTCCCATTGATCTACCTACCTCTCACTATACCAATACCATGCAGTTTTTATCACTATTGCTTTGTAGTACAGCTTGAGGTCAGAGATGATGAGTCCAGAAGAAGTTCTTTTATTGTTGAAAATATTTTTTGCTTTCCTGGGTTTTTTTGTTATTCCAAATGAATTTGAGAATTACTCTTTCAAACTCTATGAAGAATTGAGTTGGAATTTTGCTGGGATTGCAATGAATCAATAGATTACATTCAGCAAGATGGCTATTTTTATATATTAATCCTGCCAATCCATGAGCATTGAAGATCTTTCCATTTTCTGAGGTGGTCTTCAATTTCTTCAGACACTTGAAGCTCTTGTCATACAGATATTTCACTTGCTTGAGTAGAATGACACCAGCATATTTTATATTGTTTGTGACTATTGTGAAGAGTGTCATTTCCCATATTTCTTTCTCTGCCTGTTTGTCCTTTTAGTAGTGGAAGGCTAATGATTTGAAGTGATTTTATATTCAGCCATTTGCTGAAGTTGTTTATCAGCTGTAGTAGTTTTCTGGTGGGATTTTTTTGGGTCATTAAAATATATTCTCATATCATCTGAAGACAAAAATATTTTGACTTCTTTTTTTCCAATTTGTATCCCTTTGATATTCTTTTGTTGTGTAATTGCTCTGGCTGGGACTTCAAGTAGTATATTGAATAGATAGGGAGAGAGTGGGCAGCCTTGCCTAGTCCCTGATTATGATGGGATTGCTTCAAGTTTCTCTCTATTTAATTTGATATTAGCTACTGGTTTGCTGTATATTGTTTTTACTATGTTTAGGTATGAGCCTTGAATTCTTGATCTTTCCAAGACTTTTAACATGAAGGGATGTTGAATTTTGTCAGATGCTTTTGCAGCATCTAATGGAATGATTGTATTTTTTTCTTTGAGTTTATTTATGTTGTACATCACATTGATGGATTTCAGTACACTGAACCATCCCTGCATCCCTGAGATGACACCTACTTGATCATGGAGAGTGATCATTTTGATATGTTCTTGGATTTGATTTGGGAGATTCTTATTGAGTATTTTTGCATTGATGTTCATAGGGAAAATTGTTGTGAAGTTCTCCTTCTTGTTGGGTCTTTGTGTGGTTTATGTATCAGTGTAACTGTGGCTTCATAGAATGAATTGAATCCTTCTGGTTCTATTTTGTGGAATAGTTTGAAGAGTATTAGTATTAGGTCTTCATGAAGGCCTGAGAGAATTGTGTACTAAACCCACCTGGCCATGGGTTTCTTTTGGTTGTGAGACTTTGGATGACTGCTTCTATTTCTTTAGGAGTTATAGGGACTGTTTAGATGGTTTATCTGACCCTGATATAACTTTGCTATTTGCTATCTGTCTAGAAAATTGTCGTTTCATCTGGATCTTTCAGTTTGTTTGTTTGTTTGTTTGTTTTGAGTATAGGCTTTTATAGTAGGATCTGTTGATTTTTTTGTATTTCCTCAGTTTCTGTTGTTGTTTCTCCCTTTGTGTTTCTGATTTTGTTCATTTGGATACTGTCTCTGTGCCCTCTAGTTAGGCTGGATAAGGGTTTATCTATCATGTTGATTTTCTCAAAAAACTAGCTCCTGGTTTTGTTGATTCTTTGTATAGTTCTTTTTGTTTCTACTTGGTTGATTTCAGTCCTGAGTTTGATTATTTCCTGCCATCTACTCCTCTTGGGTGTATTTGCTTCTTTTGGTTCTAGAGCTTTCAGGTTTGTTGTTAATCTGCTAGCGTATGCTCTCTCTAGTTTCCTTTTGGAGTCACTCAGAGCTATGTGTTTTCCTATTAGAACTTCTTTAATTGTGCCCGAAAAATTTGGATATGTTGTACCTTCATTTTCATTAAATTCTAAATCAGCATTAATTTCCTTCTTTCTTTCCTTCCTTCCTTCCTTCCTTCCTTCCTTCCTTCCTTCCTTCCTTTTTTCCTTCCTTCCTTCCTTCCTTCCTTCCTTCCTTCCTTCCTCTTTCTCTCTCTCTCTCTCTCTCTCTCTCTCTCTCTTTCTCTCTTTCTTTCTTTCTTTCTTTCTTTCTTTCTTTCTTTCTTTCTTTCTTTCTTCCTTGACCAAGTTATCATTGAGTAGGACCTTGTTCAGTTTCCAGGTGTATGTAAGCTTTTTGATGCTTTTGTTGTTATTGAAACCCAGCCTTAGTCCGTGGTGATATGATCAGATGCATTGGATTATTTCTATATTCTTGTATCTTTTGAGGTCTGTTTTGTGTCTGATTATACCATCAGTACCATGATGTACTGAGAAGAAGGTATATTCTTTTGTTTTAAGATGAAATGTTCTATAGATATCTGTTAAATCCATTTGGTTCATAACTTCTGTTAGTTTCACTGTGTCTCTGTTTAGTTTCTCTTTCTATGATATGTCCATTGATGAGAGTGGGGTGTTTGAAATCCCCCACTATTATTGTGTGAGGTACAATGCGTGCTTGTGCTTTAGCAAAGTTTCTTTTATGAATATGGATGCCCTTGCATTTGGAGCATATATATTCAGAATTGAGAGTCCTTCTTGGAAGAATTTTCCTATGGTGTATATGAAGTGTCCTTTCTTATCTTTATTGATAACTTTTTGTTCAAAGTCAATTTTATTCAATATTAGAATGGCTACTCTAGATAGTTTCTTGGGATCATTTGCTTGGAATATTGTCTTCCAATTCTTTACTCTGAGGTCGTGTCTGTCTTTGACAACAAGGTGCATTTCCTATATGCAACAAAATGCTGGGTCCTGTTTATGTATCCAGTCTGTTCGTCTTTGTAGATGCCCTCGGCCATGAGTCAAATGAGTTCACCTGAAAAGAGGGCTGGGAACAAAGGGGGACGGAGAGCAAGAATAGATGAAGCCAAGACAAAGTTCTCTGATCAAGGCTCGATGCTTTAATGTTCAGCTTTCAATTTAAAGGGGAAGACCCTGCTCTAACCCTTCCTAGTTTCAGCTGGGAGAGTTGGGTGGGATAATCCATTCTTGGTCATGGGTCATGGCCAGAGATGTCTCAAGGCAAGCCCAGGGGCTGTTCTTCTTTGAAGTTCCTAGAGCAGGCTGTAAATGAAGCCAAGGTGGGTGACTCCACCTAGGTGTCCATTGTCATGCAGCCAAGATGGCTAGTTCCACCTAGGTCCTATTATTTGGTCTGTTGTGCTAAACAAGGTCTCTCAGGCTTGCTCAAGGCTGGGGAAGGGCACAATTCCTCCTTTTTAGTTTTATAAAATATGAGCAGTACCAGCAGCTGGATGGGGTACAATATTTCATCCCATCTGGGGTACAGAGTGGCTCGGCAACTGTGCCTGGCTTAGGCTGGCATCTATATTGCTTCCTATATTACCCATCTCTGAGGTAATACACAGCATATTGGTGTACCCCTCTGTCTTAGGTTTATAGGAGCTCAAGACACTCTTACCCATCTTTGACTAACCAGCCATCATTGGCACACTCTTTCTCAAATATAGACCAAAGCCACATTCAGACCAAGGACCTGTGGGATTGCAATCGATGTAGTTCTTCATAGCGATGGATAACTGCCATAATGAATAGCTAAGCTTGCCTAGAGTGATCTTGTGTGAAGGCAACCTATCTGCTTGAGACACAAAGTTCAAAAGGTTAAAAGCAACATGATTTATCCAAGCAATATAGAAAATAAGGTTGGAAGCGGAAATGTTCCAGTGTCTAATCCAACTCCTGGTTGACAGAGATTTAGACACAAAGTCTGACCACCACATATAGTGAGTGGCTTTAAGTATAAATGGAGACTACATGCCAAGTTAAACCAGCTGGCAGATAAGGATTTTGAGCCATCTCCATCATCAGAATCACAATTATTAGGCTCAAGATCTGTGTCCACTTGATGGACCAATCTTTCAGGCAGCCATCAGGCTCCATTTTCTTTTTCTGAGAAAATGCAGACTGAGCCACAACCCCAAATTAAAACAGGGTCAGGACCATTCCATGTATTAGTTAAAGGGTCTCTTCATTTGACCCTGGCAAATGAGCTGGAAGTGACTGGATGCCAGTGGCGATCTGCTGCAGACTGACCCTTAGCACCAGTTTGCAGAAAATTCAAAACAACACAAAAGCAAGATGTGCTTTTGGTGACCTTGGAGGGTATAATTCCCCCCCCCTTTAGTTTTAAGGAGCCAATTTTTTAGAGTGTGATGTGTACTTGCAATAATTTTTTGTCCCATTGGGTTATAAGGAATTCCAGTTTTATGGATAATATTATATTGTCAACAAAATATCTCAAATGTTTAACTGCAATAGCGAGTCCCATTGCCTATAATCTGATATGGAACACCAAGCATAGGAAAACAATGTAGGCAATAACTAATTGTAATTTTTAGTTGCTTCTCTTGTTAAAGCAGTTTCAACTAGAAAGCCTAAAAGGTGTTAAGTCACATGTACATATTTTAATTTTCTCTATTTGCCAAATTGATTACATGTAAATCCTCAAGGCTTAACACCATTATGAAAAATGAGGACACTGAGAAAAAGTTTTTGCAATTTAACTTGCACACTTTCTAGAAATGCCAAATTATTGTCTCAAGCTATTACTATTTTGACAATGTAAAGAATAAGATTGTATGGTCAATTGTTTCTGTAAGGTCTATAATTTGACTGGTATATAAATCTGCTCTGGCATTGCCCTGGGGTCCAGGCAATCCAATATGAGCTCTTAAATGTCTTATAAAGTTAAAGAACAGTACATGTCTCTTAAATTAAGCTGTATTTGTATAAATAATTGTAAAATTTTTGAATTAGCAATATCTAAAAAAGGAACAACTTTAAGCAATTTTAAACCATGAGCCATATACTGGCTATGAGTATACAAATTGAAAGCTTGATTTTTCAGGATATCAAACAGTGGCTACAGCACGTAATTCAATTTTTTTGTGCTGAAGCAAAGGGAAACTCAAGAGAGTGAACATGTGATATATCTACATATACTGTCTTCTCAATAGATGAGGCATCTGTAAATATAGTAAACATTTTTCCTATGGGCTTCACGCAAATTTATAGGAAATACAAAAGAATGCATAGAGGAAAACTGTAACAATTTGTCTTATGGATAATGATTATCAAATTTGCCTTTTAAAAAGTTTGCTATGTAATAGGCCAAATATCATTCTCCAATAACCAACTTAGTTTTTATTTGGAATTAAGAATAAACATTTCATCTAAAATACTTTCAGGATTCTATCTTACAATCCTGTGTTAACACTGTAATGGTTTCATAATAGGATGTTCAAACTTTACTTGTAGATGAAGAAGGATGAATCCACATTAATGGTTTCTCTTGCCAAAGGGCTGCTATGAGCACAAGAGTAGCAATAATGCAAACAGCCAATTGATCACAGTCTATATAATGTATCTGTTGATAACTAACAGCTTACTCTATACTTTTTACAAAGCTATTCCTCCTTCATCAGTAGAGGGGAATGAAGATTTGCATCTCCCTTGAGAATATCAAACAGAGGTTCAAGTTCTCCTATGGTAAGCTTAAGATAAGGTTTTAGCCAATTAATATCTCTTAACAATTTTTGAAAATCATTAAAAGTAACCCCCCATTTTTGCATGTTTATCTGCAAGCCAGAAGAGGACACCAGAGCCCATTACAAATGGTTGTGAGGCACCATGTGGTTGCTAATATTTTTAATTGTGAGTCTAGCCTTTAACGACTGAGCCATCTATCTAGCCCCAATTATTTTTCTTGGAAATTTTCTGTGTCACAATCTGCTTAAGATATAACTGAGGTCCCAAATATTAAAGATATTGCCTTTGAATCTTTTTCTGGATCAACAAGCACTCCAAAATTTTAAAGCTCATTGTATTAGAGCAAAGGCTTGCAGAAAAACTCCTTCAGAGAGATCAGCCAGTAAAATATACAATGAATAATATACACTGAGAGATGCAAATGATTAACTTTTTGTATTAAAGCAACAACAAATTTTTTAAGGCCATTAATCATTATTTGAGGGAAGCTTTCTAATGATGTCGCTTCATGGGCTCTCAAAAAATCACAAGCAAATTCACTTAATGCAAACCTCTCGCCTTTACCAGGAGGTAAAAGAACTGTAAAAAACAATCTTCTAAATCTATAATAATTTTATATACATTTACTGGAATGGCAGCTGGAGTAGGCAAGTTAGGCTGTAGTGCCCCATTAGTTTTATAAATCTTAAGTTTGAACTTGTTTTGGATTAATTGAATAACCAATTTCTTTTTAACTGAGTGAGAATATCAGATAAAAGCCAATCTTGTCCTCTCTTACTCTAGAGCAATTCTTTTGTTAACAGGCACAACTATAATGCCATGGAGGGAAGCAGGCACAGTTTTAATTCCTCCAGCATAATTATCTCTAACTCCTGGCCCATAAGTGGTTGTGAATGTCTTTTGAGTCTGAGGCTGATGCCTCCCTAAGGAACAAACAAGGCAATAAACAAATTCTAGAAAACACCCTTCTCGAGGCAGGTCAGGACAAAAGTAATGTCTGAAACACAAGCTTCTGCTGCACCCACTCTGTACATAGTCTAAATTCAAATGTAAATGTTTTTAATCTCAGCCTATATCCTGAGGCCTGGCCCAAAGATTATCCTTCCTGCACCAAGGACAAATTTCTGTCAAGCAACCTTGGTCACTTGACTGTTGTTCAAGCCTTTGTTCCTGGAACAGTCATTTTAAAAATTATCTAAATTTCGACATTTAAAACATCTTTTATCTTTATGGTTCTGTGCAAGCTATGGCCAGATCCTGATTGTATGAGGGCCCAATTTGAGCTCAAAGATGAATGTATCTATGTAAGTCTGTCTTTGCTTGTATGGTCTGATAGCTGTGTAGGCAGTTCAACCTGATTAGCATTGCCTTCACACTGACATTCTCCGAGAAGCATGTTAAGATCCCAATCTGCATTGCCTGCCTGAGCATTCATCATGGCACTATGATTTTTACTAGCATCACTCCATTCTGAGCTCCAAATCAAGTAATCTTCTACTGACAAAAAGCTTTACTAATCAACTTTGCTCTATCCTCTTCTCAACCATAAACATGGTTGAGTCAAAGAATTCTAAGCTCACAATTGAACTGCCAACTGTAGCCAGTGGAATACTGGCAGTTTAACTATATTTTTAAGTTTCTTTTGTAACATTAGAGTATATCCATAATTTTGAGAAGCAAAAACAAAAACAATGTAAACAATCTACTTTCTCTAAAATCAATACCAAATAGATTACCTTTTTGTTACAAAATTTTGCTGACAATTCTTATATATGAATGCATGATAGTGCAACTTTTAATATCTCATTAAAGGGACATTGTTTTAAATCTTTTATACATCTGGTTTCTGAATGACTCCAACCCTGAGTTACCAGTTTTAAGCCCACTTTCTGTCATCAAAGTTGCAAACTTTTAATCAAACCCAATAACTTCTAAGCCAATAATCTATAACCAAGACATGTAGAACATATTTACACTTTTAAAACCAATTAGAAACAAAAATGAAACGGCTACACATCTTATATATTTAGACCAAACAAAATTTCTTGCATTTTTTTGCTCTAATTTCAAGAGAAGGATGCCTTGTCACAATGATTTTTCTAGGACAAAACAACTCTTAGCTCCCTTATAAAATCCAAAAAGCTACTGGTCTCTTTTAAAAGCAGCTTATGCCAACACTCAATTCCTGGAAAGGCTTTTTCAGCTCAGCTCAACTCTTACCTACAGGTGTAGGGTAACTTATCAACCTCTGCTGTGCATATTAAGACTACCTTTAAAACCAAGTTAAACTAGTCCAAGGGGTGGATATGTAGCAGCTTTAACCGTTTCTGTCTTTTGAACATGCAACATAGAACAAACATTTAGACAACGAAACAAAAACCAAACAGTTGACACATGTGGACGTTGGTGCACCAAGGACAGACAATAGACAAAGACATCTAGGAGTCAAAAAGAAACTCAGGGCATCTCCTGACTTTCCTCCTGTTCCTAGGCGATCTCTGAAACAGCCTTTCCATTCTTTTTTGCTGACACAACTCAGAGAGAGGACAACTGCTTTTCTGGAACCTTTTCTTTCTCTCTCTCATATTCAAGATCTAACTCTTCATCTCATTCTTCAGGAGATGTAGCAGGCAGCTATTGTAACACCTCAGTGTCCTGCTTTCTTCGTTTTCCAGTTCCTTCTAACCCTGCTCTTCTCGCCTGAAGCAGCTTTTAGGCCATGGCAAATGTCTGTCTGGAAATTCTCCTGTCCCATAATTGCTGTCACCTCCTAGGTGAAATAGACGTTGGGTCAACACCTAATCGTCCTAGACTGTACCCCTTTAAACACACTTCCTGCAAACATGGGCTCCAAAAAATAACTACCACTAGTGCTAGTATCAATGTTGTTTGCTCCTTACTAAGTGTGCGGGATACTCTTTTTCCAAGACAGCTGTTTGTCAGTTGCTCCCTCGTTTTCTGGGTCCCACATTCGGGTGCCAATCTATAGCCACCTGCAGCCACAAGTCCAACACGTTCACCTGAAAAGAGGGTTGGGAACAAAGGGGGACTGAGAGCGAGAAAAAATGAAGCCAAGACAAAGTTCTCTGATCAAGGCTCAATGTTTAATGTTCAGCTTTCAATTTAAAGGGAAAGACCCCGCGTGAACCCTTCCTACTTTCAGCCAGCAGAGTTGGGTGGGATAGTCTGTTCTTGATCACAGGTCATGGCGGAGATGTCTCAAGGCAAGCCCAGGGGCAGTCCTTCTTTCAAGTTCCTAGAGCAGGCTGTAAATGAAGTCAAGGTGGGTGACTCCACCTAGGTGTCCATTGACATGCAGCCAAGGTGGCTAGTTCCACCTAGGTCCTATTATTTGTTCTGTTGTGCTAAACAAGGTCTCTCAGGCCTGCTCAAGGCCGGGGACAGGCAGAAGTCTTTGTCTTTTTATTGAAGAATTGAGTCCATTGATGTTAAGAGATATTAAGGAACAGTGATTGCTGCTTCCTGTTAATTTTGTTTTAGAGGCAAAATTATGTTTGTTTGGCTATCTTCTTTTGGATTTGTTGAAAGATGATTATTTCTTGTTTTTTCTAAGGTGATGTTTCCCTCCTTGTGTTAGAGTTTTCCATCTATTATTTTCTGTAGGGCTGGATTTGTGGAAACATATTGTGTAAATTTAGTTTTGCCATGGAATATCTCATTTTCTTCATCTGTGGTAACTGAGAATTTTGCTGGATATAATAGCCTGGGCTTACGTTTATGTTCTCTTAGGGTCTATATGATGTCTGCCCAGGTAGCTTTCATCATCTCTGGTGAGAAGTCTGGTGCAATTTTGATAGGTCTGCCTTTATATGTTACTTGATGTTTTTCCCTTACTGCTTTTAATATTCTTTGTTTGTTTTGCACATTTGGCATCTTGATTATTATGTGACAGGAGTTATTTCTTTTCTGGTCCAGTCTATTTGGAGTTCTATAGGTTTTTTGTATGTTCATGGGCATCTCTTTCTTTAGGTTAGGGAAGGTTTCTACTATAATTTTGTTGAAGACATTTACTGGCCATTTAATTTGGGAATCTTTGCTCTCATCTACACCTGTTATTTTCAGGTTTGGTCTTCTCATTGTGTCCTGGATTTCCTGCATTTTTGGGGGTTAGGAACATTTTGCATTTTTCACTTTCTTTGACTGTTTGTCAACGTTTTGATGGTATCTTCTGCCTCTGAGATTCTCTCTTCTATCTCTTGTATTCTGTTGGTGATGGTTGCATCTATGACTCCTGATCTCTTTCCTAGATTTTCTATCTCCAGAGATGTCTCCCTTTGTGATTTATTTATTGCTTCTATTTCCATTTTTTGATCCTGCATGGTCTTGTTCAATTCCTTCACCTGTTTGGTTGTTTTCCTCTAATTCTTTAAGGATTTGTATGTGTGTGTGTGTGTGTGTGTGTGTGTGTGTGTGTGTGTGTTTCCTCTTAAGAGCTTCTCACTATTTACCTGTGTTCTTCTATATTTCTTTAAGGTAATTGCTTATGTCTTTCTTAAAGTCCTATATCATCATCATGAGATATGATTTTAAATCAGAGTCTTGCTTTTCTCATGTGCTGGGGTATCCAGTGCTTGATGGGGTGGAAGAACTGGG
Source organism: Grammomys surdaster (assembly GCF_004785775.1). NCBI lineage: Eukaryota > Metazoa > Chordata > Mammalia > Rodentia > Muridae > Grammomys > Grammomys surdaster. The sequence continues at coordinate 596,467 of NW_021605261.1, read as the reverse complement.
TTCTGATAATTCCAAATAGCCTTGGTTTTTTTTGCTTATGTTCTTGCTCTTGCTTCTTGCCATCTGGTTATCTCTGGTGTTAGCTGGCCTTGCTGTCTATGACTGTGGCTTGTCCCTCTTGAAAGCCTGTGTGTCAGCACTACTGGAAAACCAGTTCACTTCGAGAGGATTTTGGTATGGAGAGCTCCATGGGTGCAGATAGAAACTGGAAGGACGCTGTCCCCAGCTGTTCCTTGGTTTCTGTGTCCTGATGTCTCTGGGCTTGTCCTTCTTGGGCCAGGAATTTGACCAGAAGTGGTGGTCTCACCTGTACACAGAGGTGTGTAGGCACCCCTGAGAAACCAGCTTTCTCCCAGCAGCATTTGGGTATGGAGAGCTGTGGTGCAGGGTCAGCTCTGGGTGAAGAGAACAACTGGAAGGATCTTATCACACAGTGTTCCTCGTTTCCTGTGTCCTGATGTTTCTGGAGGGTCCCTTGGAGTAAATGTGGTAGTCTTACCTGTGCTTACAGGTGGGTCAGCACTCCTGAGAGACCAGTTCTTTCCTTGCAATATTTGTGTATGGAGCTCTGTGGCACAGGATCAACTCTGCAGGAAGATAGAAAACTGGAAAACTGGAAGGATCTCTCTCTCTCTCTCTCTCTCTCTCTCTCTCTCTCTCTCTCTCTCTTTCTCTCTCAAACACACACACACCACACACACACACGCACACACACACACACACACACACACAGTCTATTGGTTATACCATTCTCATTCTGCCCTCTGATATTTCCCAATCCTGTTCCTCTTTCCCTATATCCCCCTATACCTCATCTGTACCCCACAAAACCTCCCCAATCCCTCAGGCCTCAAGTCTCTCAAAGGTTAGGTGCATTTTCTCTCATTGAGACTAGGCCAGGCAGTGCTCTGCTGTGTATGTGTTGGAGGACTCAGATCAGCTAAGGTATGCTATCTGATTGTTGCCTCAGTATCTGATAGACCTCAGGGGTCCAGGTTAGTTGAGACTGCTGGTCTTCCTATAGTGTCCTCTCCTTCTTAGCTTTTTCAAGCTTTTTCCTAATTCAACCATAGGATTCCCTGGCTTCTGTCCATTGGTTGGATGTAAGTATCAGCTTTCCTCTTAGACAGCTGCTGATTGGCCCTCTCAGAGAGCAGCCATGCTGTGCTCCTGTCTATAAGTACATCAGAGTATCAGTAATAGTGTTAGACCATGGAGTCTCCTCTTGAGATTGGTCTGAATTTAGGGTGGTCAATCTACCTTCTTTCTCTCATTCTCTTCTCCATTTTTATTGGATATTTTACTTATTTACATTTTAAATGTTATTCCCTTTCCTGGTTTAGTTTCCCCTCAAGAAACCCCTACCCTATTCTCCCTCCTTCTGCTTCTATGAGGGTGCTCTCCCACCAACCCACCCACTCCTGCCTCCCTGCCCTGGTTTTCTCCTACACAGGGGAATCCAGCCTTCCCAAGACCAAGGGCCTCTCCTCCCACTTAGACTGGGACAATCCTGAGTAAGAGGTTTTGACTGTGGGATGACATCAGTACCCCTCCATTTGATGCCCTGTCTTTCTACTAGAGGTGGACTCTACAAGTTTCTTCTCTCCACTGTTGGGCACTTCATCTAAGGTCCTTTCCTTTGAGTCTAGAGATTCTCTCACCTCCCAAGCCTCTGGTACATTTGAGAGGGTCTCTTCCACCTCCTAACTCCTGAGGTTGCATATTTCCATACATTCTGCTGGCTCTCAGGGCTTCACTTCTGGTTCTCCCCACATACCTGACTATGATCCTCCTTTCCCTGGCATTCCCCCTCCCCTCTTTCACCCATTTTGCTCCATCCCTCTGCCCTCTGGGTTCTTCTCCCTCCTTAGTGGGATTGAAGCATCCTCACTTGGTCACTAAGGCTTGGTAACCTTTTTGAGTTCTGTGGATTGTATCCTGGGAATTTTGTGCTTTTTTGGCTAGTATCCACTTATTAATGAGTACCTACCATACATGTCCTTTTGGGTCTGAGATACCTCACTTGGAATGATATTTTCTAGTTCCATCCATTTGCCTGCAAAGCTCGTGATGTTCTCACTTTTAATAGCTGAATAGTTTTCAATTGTATAAATGTACCATATTTTCTGTATGTATTCTTCCATTAAGGGACATTTAGATTGCTTCCAGGTTCTGGCTATCACAAATAAAGCTGTTATGAACAAAGTGTAACATTTGCCATTGTGGCATGGTGGGACGTATTTTGATTATATTCCCAGGAGAGGTATAGCTGGATCTTCAGGTCAATCTATTTTCAATTTTGTAAAGAAATTGATTTCCAGAGTGGTTGTACCAGTTTACAATCCCACCAGCAATGAGGACTGTTCTTCTTTCTCTGCATTCTTGCCAACAGGTGCTGTCACCTGAATTTTTGACCTTAGCCATTCAGATTGGTGTAAGGTGGTATCTCTGAGTTGTTCTGATTTGCATTTCCCTGATCATGAAAGATTTTCAACATTTCTTTAGGTGTTTCTCAGCCATTCGAGATTCTTCTGTTTTGAATTCTCTGCTTAGTTCTATACCCCGTTTTTTGATTGGGTTGTTTGGGTTTTTTTGGAGGTTAGCTCAAGGAGTTCTTTATATATTTTGGATATTAGCCCTCTATCAGATGTGGGGTTAGTGAAGATTTTTCCTAATCTGTGGGTTGCTGATTTGTCCTAATGACTATATCCTTTGCCTTACAGAAGCTTTTCAGTTTCTTGATGTCCCGTTTATCTATTCTTGATCTTAGAGCCTAATCCATTGGTGTTCTCTTTAGGAAATTCCCTCCAATCCTACCCCCAGTCCATAGTTCAAGGTTCTTTACCACTTCCTCTTCTATTATATTCAGTATATCTGTCTTTACTTTGAGCTTTTTGATCCGCTTGGACTTGAGCTTTGTGCAAGGTGACAAATATGGCTCTATTGTCATTTTTATACACACTGACTGCAAGTTAGACCATATCATTTACTGAAGATGATTTTTATATCATTTCAAATACTAATACTTGACTTCTTCTTTGCCAATTTGTGTCCCCTTGATCTCCTTTTGTTGTCTTATTGCTCTGACTAGAACTTTGAGCAGTATATTGAATAGATATGGTGAGCGTGGGCATCCTTGTCTTGTCCCTGATTTTAGTCTGGTTGCTTCAAGTATCTGTCCATTTAATTTGATAATGGTTGTTGGTTTGTTGTATGTTGCTTTTATTACGTTGAGGTATAGACCTTGAATTCCTGATCTGTTCAATACTTTTAACATTAAGGGGTGTTGTATTTTGTTATATGCTTTTTCAGCATCTAATGAGATGATCGTGTGATTTCCTTCTTTGAGTTTGTTTATATAGTGGATTGCATTAATGGATTTTCATATGTTGAACCATCCATTCATCCCTGGAATGAAGCCTACTTGATTATGGTGAATGATCATTTTGATTTGTTTTTGGATGCAGTTTCTGAGAATTGTACTGAGTATTTTTGCATCAATTTTTGTAAGTGAAATTGGTTTGATCTGAAGTTTTCTCTCTTTGTTAAATATCAGTGTGGTTTAGGTATCAGAATAATTTTGGTGTCATAGAATGGATTAGATAGTGTTCCTTCTGTTTCTATTTTATGGAATAATTTGAGGAGTAGTGGCATTAGCTCTTCTTTGGAAGTCTGTAGAATTCTATACTAAAGCAGTCTTGTCCTGGGCTTTTTTTCCCCCATTGGGAGGTTTTTAATGAATTCCTTTGTCTCTTTAGGGAATATGGGCCAGTTTAGATAGATTTCCTGCTCTTTAACTTTGATACATGGTATTTGTCTAGAAATTCATCTAGAAATTCATTTGTCTAGAAATTTATCTATGTTTTCTAGTTTTGTTGAGTATAGGCTTTTATAGCAGGATCTGATGAATTTTTTGAATTTCCACATTTTCTGTTGTTATGTCTCCCTTTCCATTTCTGATTTTGTTAATTTGGATACTGTCTCTAGACCCTTTAGTTAGTTTGGCTAGGGGCTTTTGTATCTTGTTCATTTTCTCAAAGAACCAGCTTCTGGGTTTTGCTAATTCTTTGTATTATTCTCTTCATTTGTATTTCTTTTTCTTCTAAGTCTTTCAGGTGTGCTGTTAAGTTGTTAGTGTAGGATGTCTCCAATTTTTCTGTGAGGGTACTTAGTGCTATGAATTTTCCTCTTAACACTGTTTTCATTGTGTTCCATAAGTTTTGGCAACTCCTAGTTTCCATAAGTTTTTAAACTCCTACTTGTTTCTTGAGAATATTTGCTTGGAAGATTTTTTTCCAGCATTTAACTCTGAGGTAGTGTTTATCTTTGTCATTGAGGTGTGTTTCTTGTTTACAGTAAAATGCGGAATCTTGCTTGCATATACAGTTTGTTATCTTATGTCTGTTTATTGAGGAGTTGAGTCCATTGATATTGGGAGATATGAAAGACAGATGATTCTTAGTTGCTGTTATATTTATTGTTTTAGGTACCATTATGTTTATGTGATTCTCTCCTTTTGCTTTTGTTGTGAGGTGATTAATATCTTCTTTTCTCTTTGGAGTAGATATCCTCCTTATATTGGAGTTTTCCTTCTAGAATCCCCTATGGGGCTGTATTGGTAGATAGATATTGTTTAAATTTGGTTTTATTCTGGAATATCTTGGTTTCTCCATCTATGAAGATTGAGAGTTTTACAGGGTATAATATCTTGGGTTGGCATTTGTGTTCTCTTAGATTCTCCATGACCTCTGTTGAGGCTCTTCTGACTTTTAGTGTCCCTGTTGAGAAGTCTGGTGTAATTCTGATAAGTTTGCCTTCATATGTTACTTTGCATTTTTCTCTTACATCTTTTAATATTCTTTCTTTGTTCTGTACATTTGGTGTTTTGAGTATTATGTGACAAGAAGAATGTCATTTCTGCTTCTATATTTTCTTTTAGTGTTCTATAGGCTTCTTATGCATTTACGGTCATCTCTTTTCTTAGGTTGGGGATATTTTCTTCAGTGATTTTATGGAAGGTATTTTCAGGTCCTTTGAGCCATGAATTGTCACTCTCTTTTATTCCTATTATTCTTAGGTTTGGTCTTTTCATTGTATCTTGGATTTTTTGGGTGTTTTCAGTTAGAAGTTTTTTTCTGTTTGGAATTTTCATTGACAAATTTATCAATATCTTCTAAGGTATCTTCTACACCTGAGATTCTCTCTTCTATCTCTTGTATTTTGTTGTTGATGCTTGCAAACTTAGTTCCTGATCTTTTTCCTAGGTTTTCCATTTCCAGAGTAGCCTCCATTTGTGCTTTCTTTATTGTTACTACTTATACTTTTAGGTCTTGGACCACTTTGTTTAATTTCTTCCCCCTTTTGATTTTTTTTTCTGTGCTTCTTTGAAAGATTGATTTGTTCCTCTTTAAGGGCTTTTACCTGTTTACTTGTATTTTCCTATGCTTCTTTCAATGACTTATTTATATCCTCCTTAAAAGATGTTATTATCTTTATGAGATAGGATTTTAGGTCAGCATCCTGGTTTTCTTTTGATTTGGTGTATCCAGGGCTTGAAGTAATGTGAGACCTGGGTTCTGATGATGCCAAAATATATTGGTTTCTGTTGTTTATGGTCTTGTTCTTTCCTCTCACTATCTGGTTATTTCTGGTGTTAGCTGGTCTGGTAGTCTCTGTCTGGAGCCTGCCTCCTGTGTCCCTGGGTTGCTGCAGGTCTTCTGGTAGGCCTGTGGCCTTGGCTTTAACAGGCTTTCTGGAGGACCTTCAGACTGTGGGGTCTTCAGAAGAACAGACAAGATGATGGTCTGCACATCATCACAGCCCAGAAAGTGGGTAGGGATTGTGTAAGGGTTGAAGGTTGTGGTGAAGGTGGGTTCTGAATCCACTGGGCTCCTCAAGGTTTCCAGCTGCTGTGGTTAATTGCTAGGATCCCTTAACTGTGGCCTGGCTGTAGCAGACCTCCTGGGGGGCCATCGGACTGTGGGATCTTTAGAAGAGCAGACATGCTCATGGTCTGCCCAGGCAGTCAGCTAATTACTTTGTATTCCTTATCCAAATATGAGGCTCATTATTAGGAGAGGTGAATTCTTCTTTTAACAGTAGTTAATAGTTGCCTTTACCTCCTTTTTTATAAATCTTTTTTATCGATTCTTCATGAATGTCATGTGATGCTTCCAAATTCAAATCACAGTTATATCTGTTTGTATCAGTTAAAAGAAGAAAATAAAGCTTTTCATGGAAGCTGTAGTGTGTCATGGTATTTCATACAGTATTCACTTTTGTCCAAACAGCTGTACTTGAAAATGTTCATTGCACTGAGTCTTTGGTCTGGTCTGAGAAATCTGGTTTCTGGTGTATTATCAATACTGGATTCTCACCTAGATTCCTTTCAGATATTCTGTTACTACCCTATGTCATGGAGATCCTATATGTTTGGATCTGCAGCAATAGCACTGTTATATTCTACAGCAGTTTGTAGATGGGGTAGATGTTGGGGTGGACTAACTCAAAGCCCATGATAATCATCTCTCCTGTACCCAACCACTAGCACCAACTCTACTATATTGTCTTGCTGAGGTGCAAGCTTATTTTCCCAAGTAGTGCAGCCAGTTTAGGGCAGGGCTAGCTCTTGTGTGCTCACATCTTCAACAATTCACCTCAGCTACCACTACCAGGGTCAGGTTTCCTATGCTGCCCATGAAGTGCATGCTTACTGTCCTGAGTGCTGAAGCCAATGAAGGGTAGGAATAGCTCTTCTGCTCTCATGTCCTTGGGGCCAACTCACCCACTTGCTGCTGATGTGAGAAGGGGTTATAGCTCTCCTGTATCCAAACCTACTGGACAGATTAGGAACTGCTGGCTCACCAGCAGCCTTCCCACTAGAGCCAGCTTTACTGTGCTGTGCAGGTGGGGTGCAGGCTTGTTCTACCAAATAGTGTAGCTGAATCTTGTGTGGGATGGGGCCAGTTCATTGATACTCAAAACACATGTGTCAGCTTTCCCATGCTGTCCAGGTAAGGGGTGGAACCATGTCTTCTACTGCAGGCAAGGGGGCCTGTAGTTCTTGATCTAGAGGTGGGACCCTTGAAATTTCTTCTTTTCTTGTTAGCACATCTATTGATATTATAATTGCTCAGGTGTTTCCATATGCAGCTATGCTGTTGAAATATCATGAATATTTCTTCTCTTATAGCTTCTCTGTTATTTTTAGGAGGCACAATTATCACTCTTAAACACTTTGTTCCACCTTTCACAATGCACCCTGAGTCTTAGATATAGGAGTCTTGTTATATGTATGTTCATTACGCATGAACACAACAGTAGCCTATGATTTCTGCATTATGGACTATTACAGTTTTCTATAATAATCTCTGTTTGCTATAGAGAATATCCTATTTGTAAGAGAAATTTCTTTGGTGACTGGTGAGAGCTACACTTATCTATGTTATATGGATATGCTTTATATTTTGAGTATGAATTTTTCTCATGTATTAAATTGGTGGCATTGGTTCTTTTCTAAGAACCATAACCTTCCTTATCAGGGTGTGACATGCTTTTGATCCCAGCACTCCAGAGGCATAGGTAGGCCCTTCTCTGAGCTCAACACCACCCTGCTCTACAAACAAGTTCCAGGATAGCCAGATGCACCCAAAATAACCATGCCTGAAAACCCAAGAAGTAAAAAGTAATTTAAATTCCATTGCCTTATAAGTCGCAGGAAGTTAGCTCCTCACAGAAAGCAGGGCTGATTCAACATACATAAATTTATAAATGTAATCAGTCATATAAATTAACTTAGAGAGGAAAACCACATGATTATCCCAATAGTCACGAAACTGAACATGCTTTCATGAGAAAAGCTATATAGAAAGGGTAGGACTGTGGCTGGAGAGATGGCTCAGTGGCTAATAGCACTGACTGCTCTTCCAGAGGTTCTGAGTTCAATTCCCAGCAACCAAACGGTAGCTCAAACCATCTGTAATGGGATCTGATACCTTCTTCCTGTGTATATGAAGATATATACATTAAATAAATAAATGTTTAAAAAAAGAAGGCATAGAACTTTTGGGAACAGACTTCAACTTAATAAAGGTTATATATACCCAACTCAAGCCAATATCCTAAATTGAGAAACATTTAAACTATTCTATTAAAATAAAGGATTACACAGAGCTGCCAACTGTACCCACTGCTTTTACACATAGTCCCTGAAGACCTAGCTAAAGCACTAAGACAAGAGAAAGAAATTAAAGAGATGTAGAAATGGGGAAAAGAAGTCACATTATCCCTATTTATATGATATGATATTGTATCAAAAAATTATATCAGAAAACCTGTATTAATAAAATTTTCAAGAGTTATAGGAGACAAAATCAACTCACAAAAATCAGTAGCCTTTGTATATAACACCAACAAAATCTTGCTGAGAAAGAGATTATGGGTATAATGACATTTATATGAGATCCAAAGGCAATAAGCCATCTTGGAAAGAACCTAACTAAGAAGATGAAAGAGCTTTGTAGAAACATTTAAATCTGTGAGGACTTTAAGGAAAATATTTGAAAATAGAAAGACTGCCCATGTTCATGAATTGGTAAAATTAATATAGAGAAATGACCATCTTACCAAAAACAGTGTTTAGATCCAATGTAATTTCAATCAAAAGTCCCACAACTTTCTTCTCAGAAATGTACAAAAGGACATCTTAAAATTAATATGTTACTAACAAATCTTAATAGTTAAAGTAATCATGACTACCATCACCAACAATAAATTAATGGAGGGATTTCCATTTCAGACTTCTAAGTACATTATAGAAATATAATAATAAAAACAGTATGCCACTTGCCCAAAATAGATATATGAACAAAAGATACAAGAAAGAAGACCCAAACATGAACATGTACAACTACAACCATATGGCCTGTTATATTTTATTGGTTAAAACGTGTGGTTAGTATGATGCTTGACATATGGTAAAATACACTTCAAAAATTTTCATGTATTTATATTTGTTAAGGTTTTTATTTCTTCATAAAGATTGGTTGATTGGTCAGCTGACATATGGGACAATCAAGTGCTAGAGTGTTTAATGTGTTATGGCATATGTTTCTTTTATTGAACATTCTTGTACTAAAAAAAGTGAGGTATGAAACTCCACAGAGAAGTCATAGTTATTTTATATGGGTAGGAGAATATACTGATGTTGATAAGAGTGACCTTTGCTTTGAATGTTCTATTTACTTACCTCTATGCGGTCCCTGTCCTTATCTTATTAGGTACCATTGGAGACTGGAAAAACCATTTGACTGTGGAGCAGAATGAAAGATTTGACATGATATTCAAGAGAAATATGAAAAAATTTCCCTTGAAGTTTATCTGGGATATAAATGAACAATAAAAGTCTAATGTCAGCATAAAATAAATTAAGAAAAATCCATTCAGAAGAATACTTGCTTTAATATCAATATTAATATCTTCAATATTTTAATCATTAAATGCCAAGCTTTATTAAGGATCAAAATGAACAAACTATATAAATGTTAATTACATTGAGATTCAGAAATGATTTCAAATTTCAAAATTAAAATAGTTTGGGTTCTAGTTAGCAATTGTATTGTGCACTAATGTCATAAATTATGGTGCTTTCTGATATAGAAAAATGTCTGCAAGGAGTAGCCTGCAATGCACAGTTTTTTCTTCTCACATACAATACAATTCTGGATGAAGAAACACTAAACAACTTCTCATTATTACAATAGAACTTTAACTTTCCTTGAATGAAGAATGTGTGAGGAGTGTTAGAATTTTTAATTTGGAAAACTAAACCTGAGCATTGAATGGAGGCAGAATAACCATTTAGATTAAGAACTAGAAAAGAAGGAAGATGTATTCACCTCCTTAGTAAAGTATAAACTTTTTATTGATGAATTGAGTTCTTTGATATGTTTTGTATTCATACACAATGGATGTTATTACTAATTTTACCAAAATTTGTGACTGATGCACTTAAGATTTAATTTTGTGATTCGCCTCCATTCGCTGCATGCTAGCAGGGAGTCTCTGCACCTGGTGGTGATGGTGGCAGTGGAGGAGGCAGAAGGAGGTGGAGGTGGAGAGAAGCCTGCAGCTGCTGTGGTGATAGCAAGATGGCTGAGACCATAGCAATTTTTGGGCTTCAGGGAAGCACTGAGCACTGTTCTGGGAGTGGGAAAAAGCAGTCTAAGATATGGGAAAGCTGAAGCTGGTATTCCCAAACTCACAGATGTCTAGTTGCTGCTTGAAAACCACACAGAGAAGTCAGTGACAAATTGTCTGGTGTCCATGAACCCACAAGAAATCTGTGACCAGGGGCTCCCAAACTCCTGGACATTCAGGAGCCTCTGAGATATTCAGGCGCCTAAGAGTCATGAGGAGTTGAGAGTAGAGTCTATGACACAGGCTGGGGATGGTGTCTAATCTGAGGCTGGATGTAATGGTAGCTCTGGCTTTGCTCATTGGTGAAGCCCTAAGCTTGACAGCAGTTAAGGCTGGGAGTGCATATGAGCCTTCCACGGGTGATTTATGCAGTGGTTCTATAGCAAAGTCCTGCTTCATTCTCCCCACAGTGGTTCTCAATGAAAGAGACAGTCCTTGATTCTAAACTGTTTATTGATTGTTCATCATAGAAAAAGGATGCTTACCTTACAAACTTCTCAGTGTTGACCTGAGATTAAATACCTACTGGAGAGAGGAATGTCTGGGAAGGGAAGCTTATTGGCTAAACCTTCAGTGCCTCTAGGACCTCATTAGCATGGAGAACTCTGTTCTGGGCCTACATGACTACAGGTCACATTTCCTTTTATGGGAAAGATGGTTTATATTCCAGGCCAGGAATTTGAGAGGGAACAGGGAGGTGCCTACAGTTGCAAGTGTGAGTTTCTGGGGTCTCAACCCACTCTACCCTCCAAGCTTCCTGTCATGATTTACCATACCACATCCTTGGAAAAATGAGCACCCAGTAGCAACGATAGACAGATCTCAAAGGAACACAATATTTCTGTCCAAAAAAGCATAAAAATAAGAGAAAGCTAAGAAAACAGGAATGATCCTTACTTTGAGAAAGTAGTAAAAGTTCCAGGCCGTGGGATAGGATTCAAATGGGTATAGATCTTTTAGCCACCTTCAAACACTACAGTGGTAGACTCCAACAATCCAAATATGTACTTACTTTAGCTTTAATGAACAGATGTTGTGGTGCTCATTTATATATTGTCCTCATCAATTACTTCCTTTAATCAGAAGGTTTGAACTGTGCAGAGGGCAGTAACTGGGTTCAGACAGGTAAGTGGTCTCTAAGTAACTTTTAATTCTATTTAACACATTTAATCACACTTTTTCTCCAGAAATGAACAAACTTTTGATCACATAGCAAATGTAAAGGAGGAAAAAGAGTCTGAGGGAAAATCGTGTCAGGGACATATTCTGTCATCCCCTGAGCAACCATCCTCATGAACAGAAGTATTGAAACACCCTCCCAAGTGTCTCATCTTTCTCTGGCTTCTTTTTCTTGGCCAATTGAAGCACAAGAAATTAAATCAAATATGCTTTTTTGAAAGTCATGATGTTGGGATGGTGTTTCTTGAGTGATCCATAAAGAGTTTAGAAGCAGGGGTAGTTATGATCAAACAAAAAAGTACAGGATAATAAATGCATTTAAGAAGTTCTCCAGTTTTTGAGAAAACTGTAAGGTGAGAAACAAGAGCTCTGCGATCATGATCCAATTTTACACATCAAATCAAGGAAAGAAATTTGTACCAATGGTTTAATTCACAGAGTAAAAGAAGGAAGCCCAGGAAAAACTGTAAAAACTAATATAATCTTAAATTTGTTGATTAACTTGCATATGTAAATTCTAATACCCATAGTTATAGGGTGATTACTTAGTACTGATCTTAGAGCAGCTGACCAGCTTTTCTTTTGAATTCTGTAATTACGTGTAACTATGGGAGTGATGGTAGGGCCTGTAATGATGAGAAGAGGGTATGATGCTCCATGGAGCTGGGGTTCCAGGTGAGCTGCTTCAAGTGGATGCTGGAAACAGAACTCAGGTCCTCTGGAAGAGCGAACAAGAGCTCTTGACCACTGAACCTTCTTTAAAGCCTTTAGCTTTATTGTTTTTAGAAATGAATTACTCATTATCTTCCCCTTACAGGCCAGGAAACTAAGAATCAGATACTCAGTAAGTTCACACTCCCATGGCAGTTGTTTCAAAACTAGAGGATGTTAGTCCAATTCTCCACCATTTGAAACAATCATACATTTTCTTTTTTAAAATGTTTGCATAGCCAGGCAGTAGTGGCACAGACCTTTAATACCAGCACTAGGGAAGCAGATGAAGGTGGATATCTGTGAGTTCAAGGCCAGCCTGGTCTACAGACCAAGTTCCAGGACAGCCCAAAATATCCCCCAAAACAGAACAAAACCAAAAAAAAAACCCTTTGCATTTGTACAGTATGTATACATATGTTCATGTTAACCAGGCATATGCATATTACAGCACATGTGTGGGAGTCACCTACATGGATTTCCATCTCTCTATAGGAACACTGGGGTTACATCCATGTCTGGCTTTACCAGAGTCCTAGGAATAAAACTCAGGCTTCATGGTTATGAGACAAGGTATTTTACTGGCTGTGATATCTCCCCAGTCTTCACAACTGAATCACACATATGTATGTGAAAAAAATGTATCAGATATCACTGGTGAGTAAAAATGTTAAGCATCTAATCTTCACTATCTTGTTTTTCCTTTATGCTTAGTTTCCAAGGGCTGGTTCAAAATGCACAGGTTCATAATCAATCAAGTACCAATGGTAGTCAAAGCAAGTGACTTTGACTGAAAGGCAAAAACCATTGAGTAATCACTGATCACTTCCCATTTTCCTGTCACTGATTTTGCAGGGGCTGGTAGGACTAGAGAGTTTCAGTATGCTGCCCTATCACAAATAAGTTTTCAAACTCTTCAATAGTTTATCCTTCACTGTTTCCCCCTGAGACTTGGCTTCTCTTCGTACCTCTGTCCTGAAACTTGTTCTGTAGGCCAGACTGGCCTGAAACACACAGAGATCCAACTGCCTCTGTCTCCTGAGTACTGGGATTAAAAAGTATGTACCAACACTCTTCAGCTTAATCTCTAAACATTTTTTTTTTTTTGGTTTTTCGAGACAGGGTCTCTCTGTGTAGTCCTGGCTGTCCTGGAACTCACTTTGTAGACCAGGCTGGCCTCGAACTCAGAAATCCGCCTGCCTCTGCCTCCCAAGTGCTGGGATTAAAGGCGTGCGCCACCACAGCCCAGCTTATCTCTAAACATTTTAAGAAATAAAAAGACCTATAAAAATTCAAGGAAGTTCTGTGAGTAGTGAATCCCACTGTGTACTATATGTTGTTTAAAAGTCAATAGCCAGATGCCCCATACATGGCTTTCCAAGAAAAATGTTCTCCTTTGTGGAGAAGAAAACATCAAAAACAGTAACACAATAAAATGCCCAAGAATACACTTCTCCCCAGTTCTGGCTGCCTTCTCCTTACTAGCTCTCTTTACAAGGCTGTGCTTTCCCATTAGTATTTGTGAATCTGTCTCTCTTATTCCTTCAACTTCCTTTTCTATCTACTGCATCCTATCTTCTTCTTTGGCTCCATGTTCCTGAAATATTTACGTAGATCATACACTTAAGGAAAACAACACAATTTAACATTATGATTCAGGAGCATGGACAGTGCTACTAGTGTGAACTGTTCAGAGACCAGTTGAAAATTTACTATATTATTAAACATATTTGTTGTCGTAGTTACAAGTGGATAAGATTCTGGTCACAATAGTAAAACTCTGGACTGAACTGGTTTATTTCTCTTCATGGAGAAGGACAAAACAGTAACACTACCACAAAGCACAAATGGCATATAACACCTGTCCACTGTTACCAGTTATGGAATTTTTAAGTGACTGTTCCCAGTAAGCAACTGGAACACAAATCTGCATGTTTTATACAGCACATCTACAATGTCTATGCAATTAGCTGAGGTTGGATCAATGATAAGAATTGGGTGGCAATTCAGTCATTCTCACTAGAGAATCCAAAATTAGTTCTTGATATAAAATGAAAATCAGCATAGGTCATTTTTCCTTGATGTTATAAATAAAAAAGTCCTTTGATGAATGTGTCCTAACAATTAAAACAATCTCTTTAGCCATCCTTTGATACCAGTAAACTGACAAACAGGTCACATGAACTTTTACCTTAACGGCAGCAGTATGACAATTTACTATCTTCTTGGCAGTATGTGTGTCTGCTACCCAGGCAGTGGTTATGCCACCTACCTGTGGGCAAACTGCATGACAAGCTAATGCCACTTGCCTGTGTACACACTACATGTTCCACAGCTTCTGAGAGCTTCACCTACTACTGATAGTTCCTTCAATGTTAGGAGGTGATCGCCTTGACACATACTCCTGCCTTGTCTTCCAACCTGACACAAAACATTTCAAGTGATGTCAGATAGCTCACCTCCCTACATTTGAAGCCTATTGTACCAACAGTGGGCAAAGGGCACATGTTAACAACTCACAGGCGTCTTCTGGAATCTAAGAGCTCATCTTTGGCTGCTTACACATATTCTAGACACACAGTTTGTGAAGAGTAATGAAGTTTTTTCCTCTTTTCAATGAGATAACACTGAAACTTCCTTTTAGTCTGACCTCAACTGAACAATATTCAATTAACCCTTTACATGCTGCCTCAGTTAGTACTTTCTCAAGATGCCCCTAAGTATCTTTGCTGGCAAAAAAAGAGCATGAAGGAATGAGAGGATGAGGTCTTATTCAAGAATGTGGGTATAAAGAGAAGACTGGTTTGAACACTCCTGAGAATTCTCATTCTTCTCATAATTTACATATTTCCTCCACAGTGCTCCTGTGCCAAGGGATCCAACATGATGATGTGTTTCCCTTTTTATCTTACTAATATTTTCATATGTCTTAGCACAAAAAAAATAAAAAGCCAAGCAAGTTTCCCCACACCTACCAGTCAGCCTGCTACACAAGTGGAGTCATGGGCTCTCACCCAGAATGTGAATTCAACTGGGATTTATATTTTTGTGAGAAATTGTGAAGATTCAATAGAAGTAGCCAGGTTGCCTTTTTTCATTGCTTTCCCTACATTCTAGAAAGACCAAGGTGGAAACCCACTTCATTACCAAAACATCTAAAAATCTTATAATCACATGAAGAAAGAGGGACTCCTTGGCACTTGGGTCAAAGACTGACCTTGGCACACTGTCCTAGATGCTTAGTTCCCCCAACTGAACAGCTTCTTCCAGGTTCTTACACATCTACTGATCAGCATCTCAATATCTCTTGTATGGAAAAGAAAAGCTCACATACACAAGCTTTTGGCTCTCTGCATAGAAGTGCAGAAAGTTATTGCTATCACCTGGCAACAAGACCAACTTAAAAAAAATCTTCAAAAATTATTAAATTCTATAATGACAATTTTACTTTTTTGTTGCTTTATTGTTTGTTTGTTTTTTCCATAACAGACTTTCTCTGTGTAGCCCTGGCTACCCTGCAACTCACTCTGTAGACCACATTGGCTTCAAACTCAGAGATCCTCCTGCTTCTGACTCCCAAGTGGTCGGATTAAAGTACAATGCTACCAAATCCCAATATGATAGTTTTATTTTAAATAGTTTGGTTTTAATCATATGTCTCATTCCAAAAATAACTATGAGGTTAAGACTGCATTTGTGGGTATGTGACAGAGATTTTTGAGTGAAGGTAGATACTTGAAATATTACAAGTGATTTACACCAGAGTCAAGTCAACCTTTTAAAACTGTAGTGACTGGGTAGCTTGCAGGAAGCTTAGCTCACCTACCTGATGCACCAAGCAACCATTTCAATTTACTATGTACAGGGCATCCCATATGTATGTATCTAGATGTATTTCTCTTCTAATAATGAACAATACCCAGAGAGTCTTTGGACTGGCTAACTGGCAGGAAAAATACTAACCCAGGTAAGACAAACCAATAGACCAGTGACTCAGTCAGAAATGTATGTTAGAACACCTCTAGATTTGCTGCAATTAGACAGAACTGCTTTAAAATCATGCTGAGATTCACTGTTTATGACTCTAACCCACAAAGGGCCCTGTAATGCATACCTCAAACCCCTCAAATTCTGATTCAAATACTACCACCACAGTAATAAAATATTTTATTCCTCCCTGCATAATCCTTGTGCTTCTAAATTTTTTATAACTCAAAACTATTATGCCAGGCACTAGGAGTCTATCTAGGTGGGTTACTGTTCAATTCACTCATTCTTCTTGCAAGACACTTGGAATTCAAAGTAACCACTGACTCCAGCACAGAAATCCTGGGTCACGCCAATTCCTCATTTGCAAAGCCATGCTAAGTATTGTAATCTCATGGGTGGGCAGTTTGTCTAATTAACCATCTAGAGGATCAAAGGTGAGACAAAGCTTGTGCCCTGGCATGACGGGGGTTGTATGATCTGTGGTCTGTCCCCACTGTCAGATATACAGGTGTATGCATATGGTGTTAATGGGACCTGGTGTCCACTAGGAACAATGTCATATAGTGTCAGCTATGAACAATTGAGTATTACCTGATGATCTTGCCATTTCCCTGAAAAATTCTCATTGAGAGTGCAACCGTAGATGTATATTTGGCCATCCCTAGCTCTTCCAGATTGCAGTATTGCCTGCTTCTCAGAGGTGACTCTGGAAGTTGACTCTATTTAAGGCTTGACCCAACAATTTCCTCCCGAGAATTGTGGCACACATGTAAGCCTTGTGGTTGACTCTCCAGGCTGGACCACTTCAGGAGAATAGAGTGTATCTGTGTGCTATGTGCTCCATGTTAAGTATTTCAAAACCAGGACATACTTCTCTACAGGGCTCCTGCTTGAGACCCTTCCTGCAAATCTGTGTGGTCATGGGCTGTGCTCTTGATTTTTGCTATTGGGGAGTGTGTTCCAGGTAGATGATGATTTTCCTTAATAATGTTTCTGCCACTCATTTGTGACTGAAATGAGCGTTCTGTG
This sequence comes from Grammomys surdaster, assembly GCF_004785775.1. Classification (NCBI taxonomy): domain Eukaryota; kingdom Metazoa; phylum Chordata; class Mammalia; order Rodentia; family Muridae; genus Grammomys; species Grammomys surdaster. The sequence continues at coordinate 579,361 of NW_021605261.1, read as the reverse complement.
TGACAGATTCTCCTAGTCTAATTAGGAGGAAGAAACATCAGGAAGTAAGCATTTTCAGAGCCCGTGTCTTTGAAACAAGAAATTAAAAGCCATGCAAAAGCCCTCCACATCTCTTCCTGACAAGTACTCTGAGATAAGGACAGACATTAGTGTCTGTGCTCTGGATTGGGGAGGATCTTTGTTCTGCACTGTGCTGGGCATCTGGCTCCATCCCACCATGCCCTGCCCTGTCCAGCTACCCAGGTGGGGCTCACAGATGTGGTTCTCAGCAGGCCAGGGTAAAGCATGAATTTCTAATATTAGCAGCCCCAAAGCCAGAGGTATATGAAGGTTTTTTGTTTTTGTTGTTGTTGTTTGTTTTCTGTTTTTGTTTTTGGGGTTTTTTTCCTCCTGGGTTTTAGGGACTTTGGATGAACTTTGGCACCAAGTTCAAGCAATCTGCATCTGTGACCTGCATCAAATCCCTGACTGAAATGGGTTTGCTTGTTGGCTTTGTCCACCTGACTGCACCCACCTATCCCCACATCTCTTACTGCAGGACATCTCTTACTGCAGGTGGAAAATTCATAAGTCTACACCAATAGCTAAAGAGCCAGAGCAATCTGGTCTAGGACAATACAAACAAATGGTGAAATTTACCCAGCTATTGCCAGAGATGTGGCATCACCAGAGGGGTGGTCTCACCAGAGGTGTGGCCTCACCAGAGGTGTGGCCTCACCAGAGGAGTGGCCTCAACAGAGGCGTGGCCTCAACAGATGTGTGGCCTCTGAGGTATCCACTGTGGCAATAGAGCAGAAATAAATCACAGAATTGCTGGGGAGACTGTCCAGTATAATGAAGAAAATATATGACATCAAATTCTAGTCACAGCAGGCTGGACAGCCAGTGAGAGGGAGGTCCATATGAAAACTACCTAATTTTATTCTGTAAAAATAATGTAACTGTAGATCAAGTTCAAGCCACCCTCTTTCCCAGGTTTAAAGGACACAGTGTGTGACACTTGGAAACCCCTCCAGGCTCCACTTCCTAAGTCACACACCTTCCTCAAACACCACATACCCATGGTGGGAGGTCTCTCTTGTCTCTGCTTTTTTGCCTTGTCACTTTTTAAGACACAAACAACATTGTCCCATGGATTGGGTTCCAAAGGCCAGAAATATAATTTACATGATTTATAACCTTAATACATTTAAACATTGTTTATTTACTTATTTGTAATTGTTCACTTATTTACTTACTTATTTTGGTTTTTCAAGACAAGATTTCTCTATGTAGCCCTGAAACTCACTATTGTAGACTAGGCTGGCCTCTATCCCAGAGATCCACCTACCTCTGCCTCTCAAGTGCTGGGATTAAAAGCATCCGGCTTGCTTATTTATTTATTTATTTATTTTGTTTATTTACTGAGACAAGATCATACCATGTGGCTCAGACCAGCCTGGATTACAGCTGTGTCATTATATCAGGTGGAACATCATTACTACACAAGAAGAAGGTGGTTTCCTCTTTCCCTTACACTGATGGTCTTTCTACCTCCTTAGTCATTCTCCTCAGGCAACATTTGAGCCTAAGGAGCTCATTTCTCTAGTGTTCTGGTACAGGTGTGCTGTCACTCAAGTATGATTCCACAGGGGAAAACCTGGAAATACTGTTTTATCCTCCAAGCTACCAGGCAGAGGTTTATTTACCCCGAGTGTGTTTAAAATAGCAAAGCCAGGAGGTATGGAGAGATGAGCCCTAAACTCAACAGAACTGTATTTGCCATCCTGTCTCTCAGGCCTTAGAGCCTGATCTTTGTGCTCATGTATTCACCATGACTGTGTCTACATGTTAATAACAATTCTTTCCAAGTTGGCTGTAGTGACCCATAGCTTTAATCCAAGCACTTGGGAAGCAGAAGCAGGAGGATCTCTGTGGGTTTCAGGCCAGCCTGGTCTATACATCGAATTCTAGGACAGCCAGAGTGACATAGTGAGGCCTGCGTCAGAACGATCAAAAACAATACTCGCTACTTGTATTGCATGTAATGGTTTCTCATGTCACTTTTACATGGCCTCTTTGCTTTAATTAACTCTTGTCATGTGAAATGCATGGGGCACATATTATTCCCACACCTCAGGTAGGCAACTAAGGCCCAGGTTACAGAATTTGCAGACTCTTAGAGTTAAAGTTTTTAAACTCACCTTTTGGGCCATGGCATAGACTTGGGGCCTGGCTCATTAGGGCATATACTCTTTGCTATGATGAGGGATTGTTTTTTTAGGGGTTTGGGAGACTGATAAAGATGCTACAAAAGGAAAGCATACCTGTCCCAAACTTAACTAACTAAAGGCCCACTTTTAGATCTTTTTCTTGTGACTCCACGATACCGTACATCTTGGGTGGCTAGTTTCCCCACACTCCATTGAAGGCAGTGAGCAATGTCACCTGGAGTGCTGATGGGAGTGACTATAAAGTGCAAGGTCCAGTGAACTGGACCCCCAATGGTTGGTGCGAGAAGGTACAGGGGCCATCCTTACCACAGGGAGGGGCTCAAGAAGCCAGCATCCCACCCACCCACCCTCGTGCTGCCCACGACCGCTCCCTGGAGGACATCAGTAGGTACATCACAGACTCCCCCTCCCCCCTCCCCGTGCATCCCACTGCCTGCCACTCATGGAGGCACAAGAGCAGGCACAGCAACTCTCCCAGCGGCTCTTTCCCCTCCTCTTCCCGCTTGTCGCCCCGGTCAATCCACTTTGGGAATAATTTAAGATATTTTACACTAACTTTTCTGTAATGGCTGCGGAGCCTTTGGAAATGCAGCCACCCACTTTATTGGTGACTGTGAAGCCCTGCACCAGGTGATTCTGTCAGGAGGAAATAGAAAGTGACACAGTCATTCGCTTAAATCTTCTCCACACTTTTGCAGCTTCTTCCTCCAGGGGATACCCATGAAATAACAATTATTTGAAATGTCATGTGTTTCTTTCCCTGGGCTACCAACAAATGAATATTAAATCTATTAGCAGAAAAAAATTAAATGTTTACTTTTCCAAGAAGGTGTGAGAGGCTGGAGTCAGGGAAGGGCCTAAGGACAGGGATGGAACTGGGGAGCCAGGCAGAGAAAGGAAAAGGGGTAACACAGACAAACAGATGGACTGACAGATAGATAGATGGACAGACAGCCTGGCCTGCAGAAAGAAGTGGAGAAAGATTAATATACAGAAACCAGGACCATATCAAGAGAAGTGTAAAAAGACTTCTAGAGAGATGGAAAGTCAGGACAGGAAATCACAAAAGGAGAAGGGAGAGAACACAGAAAGGCATTCGATACCCATAAGTGTCATACCTCTTACAGTCCAAAAAAGCAAAAATCCAAAAAGAAGTCATAACCACACCTGCTTTCCTCTAGACCTGGGGGCTTCCTTGTTCAGCCCACCAGGATCCTCGCCTTCAAAGTCAGATTTCCACTCTTGACCAGTTCAGCCAGGAGGGGAAGAGGGTGGGTTGAGAGTTTGAAGCTGAAGATTCTGGGGACAGCAGGTGCTTGGAGACCCTTGGGCCCCCTGCAGCTTGACACCCTGTGGGGCTACTGGCTGTCCTAGTCCATGCTGCAACTTGGTCTCCTCAAGTCCTGTGTGGACTGACAGTCAGAACTAACCCCCGAACTTGAACTTTGCAGGTCACCTAAGTGATAAAGTGTCCTAGTGAAGTGCAATGGCCTAACTGCCCTCCCTGAGGTAGGCTTGTGTGACACCGAGGGATGTCTCTGCAGGTTGCATAGTATTTGGAGTGTGTGTGTGGCCATACATTTTGGTGCCTAAAGGCAAGCGCCTTGCTGTCTGTGATGTCTCCAGAAAGAGGGCACCTCCTGTGAGGAACAGTAAGGCAGGAAGCTCTGCAAGGACGAGCATTCTGTCCCCACACATTAACCCAGGATTAGGGTTTACTGAGGCATGGGTGAGGAGGTTGGAGGACTGAGCAGTAAGGAGATTGGGGGTGGGGTCAGGGAGAGCTGAGTGAAACATTGGGGGTCAAAGTGAGGGTCCTGGGAACAGGAAGGACAGATGGAAGCAGCCAGGATGGTGTGGGTGGTCTGTTCTCACCTCTTAATCCCATCTTCCGTACCTGTCCTGGTCCCTCATAGAAAAATTTCCATTTGACACTCTCAGTTAAAAGTAGGTCAGGTCTTACCAGGGTTTGGTCGGGGTCCTGAGCCAAGTGAGCAAGGGGTCAGGCAGGCTTAGGTGTGAACACTTACTCCACACACAGCTGTCCAAGCCAGTGACTCATGCCTGAACACAGGAGCAAAGCTGTGAATTTGCTCTTACATTCCCATTTCAAAGGCACACATTTTTATCCCCACATGAACCTGTGCTCTGAACACTTCACACTCGTGTACACCTAGAGATGCATCTCCCCATCCAAACCTTCCACACTCATCCACATTCAAGATGACTCATGGTCCCTCCTCTTCTCTCTGACAATGCCTATCCCTCATGCTCCCACAAACACCAAAGGAATGACCAAAGAGAGTGTCCATCTGTACTATGGAGGCTGTTTCTCTGTCTGAATATAGACTAGCCCATGTATGGTTTTCGTGCGTGTCCAACAAAGAAAATATCCATGCATTTTTGTGTCTTTGAAAGTGGACATGTTGCCACATCCAAGAAGACTCTCTCTGTGTGTGTGTGTGTGTGTGTTTGTAGGGTTGTGTGTGACAGTGTGGTTGTGTGTGATTGGCTGAGATTGTGTGCTGGGGTGTGAGTGCTATTTAAATAAAAGAAAGGAAGTGAATCAGGGTCGTTTCCATTTTAACTGTAGAACAGATAAGCACTAAACACTTTGAAAAAAGTAAATGACTTGAGAATAATTAGTCTCTATTACCCAGCATCCCAGGGGGCAGTTGGAGGAGCCCAGATGGCTACAAAAATGGGATTTAGAAGAAAATAGAAGACATTATTCACTGCAACACATTATCAATTACATTCATATCAATTACAATAACCTTACATTAGCTAGGGGCCCCTGAGACCCTCAAGCCCTGAGACAGTGGAATCTCTGTAGCCCAGTGAGGGTGGTGTGGAAGGATGTAAGAGGATGGGAGGGGACTGTGAGGGTCCTGCTTCCTTTTCTCTCCTGGAAATGCTTCCAGCTTGGGCCTTACACCCAATTCTGAGTCTCCAGTCCCTGAATTTCTCCCTATTACCCAATTACAGTTTGGGAGTTGAGAGAAAGAGGACACAAGTTGGATTTGGCAGTGAGCTAAGGAGGTGCTGTGTGGGTCTAGCTTCAGATGGGGTCCCACAAGAATCTCTGGCTTGGCTGAGGACAGGGCAAAAAGGGCCGCTGTCTCTGTCAGCGAGCGGTCCCAGAGGGATGGAGTGCAGACAGGGAGAGTCTGCTGCTGCCTCTGCTGCTGACTGTTCAGAGAGGGGGAAAGTGTTATAGATCTTTGAAAAGTGTTACAGCTCTTGAAGTGCCCCAGTGAGGCACAGGCTGGCTGGTGATGAGGGGAGGGACAACGACAGAAGCTCTCAGACAACAGGATGAATCCTGCACACCTTTTCTTCTGAGTTGTACCCATTTGTACAGTTTTGGCTGGGTTAAGGTCCGGTAGCAGGTAACCCCTATTGGCTTGGTCTTAGAGCTTGGGGATGCCTCATCTTCATGTGATTCCTACACGACCGATGGCCATGGGCCTCTCTGTAGGAGTGACTGTGGAGGGCTGAAGCTGAAATATCCAGAGGCCTAGGAAGAGCTTGATTGTTGCTCTATGTTTCATGTTCAAAAAATAAAATGGTTAAAACTTCTAGGCATCCACCCCTTGATCTACTTTAACTTTTCTTTAAAGGTAGTCTTCATGTGCACAGCAGAAGCTGATAAATTACCCTGCACTGTAACTAGGGATGAAGCTGTGCTAGTCTTTCCAGGAACCGATTGGCTGCTTAAACTGCTTTAACTGCTTTATTGAGATCAGTAGCTTTTTGGCTTCTATGATAAGGACGGTGAGAGTTGTTTTTCCTAGAAAAATCTCAGTGACAAGGTGCTCTTCTCTTGAAATTATAGCTAGAAAAAAACAAGAAAATTTTGTTTAGTCTAAATATATAAGATGTGTAGCCACTTCATTTTTGTTTCTGACTCCTTTAAAAAATATAAATATGTTCTGCATGTCTTGGTTATAGATTATTGGTCTATAAGTTGTTGAGTATGATTAAAAATTTGCAACTTTAGTAACAAAAAGTTGACTTAAAACTGGTAACTCAGGGTTGGAATTATTCAGAAACTAGATGTATAAAGATAAGATTTAAAACAATGTCCCTTTAATGAGATATTAAAAGCTGCACTATTATGCATTCATATATCAGAACTGGCAGCCAAACTTTGTAACATAAAAGTAATGCACTTGGTATTAAGTTTAGAGAAAATGGATTGTTTACATTATTAAAAGTCGGTTTTGCTTCCCAAAATTATGGTTACACTCTAATATATGCAGAAGAAACTTAAAAATAAAGACTGGCTGCAGCTGGCAGCTGAATCGTGAGCTTGGTATTTTTTTGACTCTCCCATATTTATATGAAAGAGGATAGGACAGATAGAGTTGAATAAAAGTATTAAAAACAGCTGTGGCACAGTATCGGCCTGCAAAAAGCATAATGTTTGGGCCAGGTCTCAGGAAATAGGCCCAGATTAAGAACATTTATATTTGAATTAAGACAATGCACAGAGTGGGCTCAGCAGAAGCTTGTTGTGGTCATCCTGACCAGCCTCTAAAAAAGTGTTTTCTGGAATTTGTTTATCACCTTGCTTGTTTCTTGTGGGGGAGGAGTCAGTCTCAGACCCAAAGACATTCCCAACAGTTTATCGGCCATGAGTTATAGATAATGATTATGTTGGAGAAAGTAAAATTATGTCTATTTCCCTCCATGGCATTATAGCTGTGCCTGCTAATAAAAGAATTGCTCAAAGAGTAAGAGAAGACAAGACTGCCCTTCTACTTGGCCTTTATCTGATACTCTCACTCAGCTACAAGGGATTGGTTAGACAATTAATCCAAAACAAAGTTCAAACTTAAGATTTATGAAACTAATGAGACATTACAGCCTGACCTGCCTACTTCAGCTGCCATTTCAGTAAATGCATATAGAATTATTATAGATTTAGAAGATTTTTTTATATCATTACTTTTCATCCTGGTAAATGTGAGAGGTTTGCATTCAGTGAATTTTCTTGTAATTTTTGAGAGCCCATGAAGTGATATCATTAGAAAGCTTTGCCACAGGAATGGCTAATAGCCTTATATTATGTAAGAAATTTTGATGCTGCTTCGGTACAAAAAGTTAAGAGTTTGAATCTTTCAGGCTTATTATTCATTGTATGATATTTTATTAGCTGAACTCTCTGAAGGAGTTTTTCTGCAATGTCTTGTCCTCATACAATGAACTTTTAAAATCTGAAGGGTGCTTCTTGCTCCAGAAAAGAGTCAAAGGCAATAGCTTTTCAATATTTGGGACCTTAGTTATATCCTAAACAGATTGTGACACAGGAAATTTCAATAAGAATGGATAGCTGTGGCTAGAGAGATGGCTCACCATTAAAGGCTAGGCTCACAAACAAAAAAATAACAGTTCAATTCCCCTCTTTTGCCTCGCTGGTAAAAGCAAGATGAAGAAAGGAATGCCATCCTTCAGAAAGTGTCACAATAAGACGCACATGCTGTGCTGTCCCTGTGGCTCCAAGGCCTACCACCTTCAGAAGTCAACTTGTGGCAAATGCGGCTACCCTGACAAGTGCAAGAGAAAGTATAACTGGAGTGCCAAGGCTAAGAGACAAAACACTACCGGGACTGATCGGATGAGGCATCTAAAGATTATCTATTGCAGATTCAGACACGGATTCCATGGTGGAATGACACCTAAATGCAAGAGGGTAGCTGTTGCAGCATCCAGTTCATCTTGAGGATTTCAATCAGTCATAAAATAAATATTCTGGTTTCAAAAAAAAAAAAGAGTTCAATTCCTAGTAACCACATAGTGGCTCACAACCATCTGTAATGGGATCTAGTGCTCTTTTATGGCTTGCAGCTGTACATGCAAAAAAAATGGTTTACTTTTAATGATTTTCAAAACCTGTTAGGAGATATTAATTAGCTAAAACATCATCTTAAGCTTACCATAGGAGAACTTGAACCTCTGTTTGATATTCTCAAGGGAGATGCAAATCTTCATTCCCCTCTACTGATAAAGGAGGAATAGCTTTGTACAAAGTAGAGTAAGCTGTTAGTTATCAACAGATACATTATATAGACTATGATCAATTGTTGGCTGTTTATGGTTTTGCTACACATGTGCTCACAGCAGCCCTTTGGCAAAAGCAACCATTAATGTGCATTCATCCTTCTTCATCTGCAAGTAACGTTTGAACATCCTAATATGAAACTGTTGCTGTGTTAATACAGAATTGTAGGATAGAATCCTGAAAGTATTGTGGATTAAATGTTTATTCCTTATTACAAACAGCAATGAAATTGGTTATTGGAGAATACTAATACTTGGCCTATTACATGGCAAAAGTTTTTGGCAAATTTGACAATCATTATCCAAAAGACAAATTGTTACAGTTTTCCTCTATGCATGCTTTTGTATTTCCTGTAAAATTATCATGCAGCCCATAGAAAATATGTTTATAGTATTTACAGAAAGCTCATTTATTGAGAAAGCAGTATATTTAATTAGATCACATGCTTATTTTCTTGAGTTTTCCCCTACTTTAGCACAAATAATTGAATTACATGCTGTAGCCACTGTTTGAAATGCTAAAAACTTCAAGCTTTCAGTTTGTATACTCATAGCCAGTGTAGAGCTCATGATTTATAATTCCTTAAAGTTGTTCTCTTTTTGGATTTTGCTAATTCTCAAGTTTTACAAATACAGCTTAATTTAGGAAGCATGTACTGTTCCTTAACTTTATCAGACATTTAAGAGCACATATTGGATTTCCTGGATCCCAGGGCAATTCCACAGCAGATTTGTATACCGGGCAGATTACTGACCTTACAGAAACAATTGGCCATACAATCTTATTCTTTACATCATCAAAATAGTAATAGCTTTTGACAATAATTTGGTATTACTAGAAAGTGTGCAAGTCACATTGCAAAAACGTGTTCTCAGTATCCTCAATTTTTTCATAATGGTGTTAAGCCTTGGAGACTTATATGTAATCATTTATTGCAAATGGATGTTACTCATTTTTTATTTTGGAAAATTAAAATATATACATGTGACTTGACACCTTTCAGGCTTTCTAGTTGCAACTGCTTTAACAAGAGAAGCAACTAGAAATGCAGTTTGTTATTGCCTAAATTATTTTTCTATGCTTGGTGTACCATATCAGATTATACACAATGGAACTGCCTATTTCAGTCAAATATTTGAGATGTTTTGTTGACAATTTAATATTACTCATATTACTGAGATTCCTTATTATCCTCAAAGACAAGGAATTGTTAAACACATATTGCGAAATTTTAAAATAATATTTTCACAACTCTCTGAGTGTGGGAGGAGCAGCTACTGGTGCTTCTGTCCTGGTTTTGCAAGGAACTCTGAAAAACTGATTTTTAATAACTAATAAGAGTGGGAAATTATACCCTCCAATGTCAGCAAAAGCACACCTTGCATTTGTCTTATTTGTTTTAAATTGTTTGCAGACTGATGATAAAGGCCAGTCTGCAGCAGATCACCACTGGCATCGAGTCACTTCCAGCTCATTTGCCTGGGTCAAATAGAGAGACCCCCCTAACTAATACACGGAATGGTCCCAACCCTGGTTTAATTTGGGATCATGGTTCTGTATGCTTTTTCACAAAAGAAAATGGAGCCTGATGGCTGCCTGAAAGATTGTTCTACCAAGTGGACATAGATCTTGAGCCTAATGATTATGATTCTAAAGATGAAGATGGCTCAAAATCCTTTTCAGCCAGATGAGTTAACCTGGTACATAGTCTCCACACTTACTGGAGAGTAAGTGATTTTATCATTACTTAAAGCAACCCACTATATACCTGGTGGCCGGACTTTGTGTCTGATCCCTGTCAATCAGCAGCGGGATTAGATACTGGAACATTCCCACTTACAACTTTATTCTGTACACTGCTTGGATAATCTTGTTGCCTTTAACCTTTGAGTCTTGTATCTCAAACAGATTGGTTGCCTTCACAAAGGATCGATCTCAGTAAGCTCAGCTATCCACCATGGCATTATCCATAGCTATGAAGAATTGCATTTAGTGCATGCTCACAGGTCCTTTGGTCTGAATGTGGCTTTGGTCTGTCTGGGAAAGAGTGTGCCAATGGTGGCCAGTAGTGTGGAAAGCTTTTGGGGCTACTTGGCAGGAATCCAACATTGACCAAGGACAAGGAAATGGGCTTTAGGCAGGAATCTGACATTGGGCCATGACAAGGAAGTAAGTAAAGGTAGGAATCTAATTTTAGGCTAAGACAGAGAAGTAAGTTCAGTCAGGAATCTAATTGTAAGGCTAAAACAGAGAAGTAAGTTCATCCAGGAAACCAAGTCTTAGGCTAGAACAAAGAAGTAGGCCTTAGGCAGGAATGTGACTGTGGGCCAGGACAGGGAAGTAGGCTCAGATATTTTTGTCATCCTGATAAGTCCTTAGAAATAGTAATCATGAGAGTGATCATGGGAGTGATCATGGGAGTAATCACGGGACTTTGTATAGTGCCTTGTTTGTTCCTTGGCTGTTTGTATCTATTGTATTGTTGCTTCCTCAACCTAGAATGGACATAAATACTTGCATGTAATTAAAAGGGTTTAAAAGAAAAGTGGGAATAAACAAACCTGCCTCAGCCTTCAGCCTCAAAACTGGCTGTGGTTATGCTGCGATTTGTCTAATCACCTCTTTTCTTTTAATCTTCACCCCTGTACTGCAGAACCTGTTGACCGACTGAGTGGGCTTGGTCACAGTAGTCAAAGATGGGTAAGAGTGTGCCTGAGGTCCTATAGACATAAGACAGAGGCATACATCAATAATGCTATATATGTTGTTCATGATGAGTAATAAGGAACAATATAGATGCCAACCTAAGCCAGGCACAGTCACCAGACTACTCTTTGCCCTAGACGGAATGAAATCAGGATGAAATCTTGTGCCTTGCACAGCTGCTGGCACTGCTCATCTTTCAAAATCTAAAAAGGGGGAATTATGCCCTCTCCCCAGCCTTGAGAAGGCCTTAAAGACTTTGTTTACCACAATAGACCAAATAATAGGACATAGGTGGAGTTACTCACCTTGTCTGCATGTGCAACCTGCCACAGGAACATGGAAGAATAAACTGCCCACTGAGCTTCTGGCTGTGACTGAGGATGAGTTCCCTCACCTGTCTCTGACTGAAACAAGAAGGGGTTTGGTGGTGATTTCCCTTTAAATTTAAGAGGTGGACATTAAACTTCAAGCTTTGATCAGAGAACTTTGCCTTGGCTTCATCTTTCTCTCACTCTCTATCCCTTTCTTCATTTCCAGCCTCCCTTTCAGGAGAATCTGGTTGGTCAATGAGCGCAGGCTGCTACAACAAGAGGCTCTGCTGTCATGCAAGTGGCTGCAAGTGTCAGGTAGACAGACTACACAGCACCCATGTATGTATGTATGTGAACAAGCATAGTCATGTATGTATGAGTCTATCTGGGAGCACTCAGAGCCTTCAACCAGAGAGCTTTGCGGGAGCTAGGAGACCCAACAGCATGGTGCTCTACCCTCCTGGTCTGTGGGATGACTATCTCTAGTCTAAGATGACTAATCCTTCCACTAGAGTCATCCAGCTAGGGCCAGTCCAGGCCAGGCCAGTAGGATGTTGGGAGCAAGAGGTTTTGTGGTCTTCTGTGCACATATCAGCTCTCTTTTTTCCATGTACATTTGTAGCAGGGGCTGGGTAGAGGAAATGAAAGGAAGAAAGGAAAGGAAGTAAAAGAAGGACAGTGGCCAAAGTAGAGAGGACAGGGGTAGCAACCAGAGTCCCAGAACCTGTTTATGATGCAAAGATGTGGAAAAGCTTTGTATTGCTTCCCTGGAGAAAGGAGCCTAAAACTGAAGTCTAATTGTAAGGAATGATTGTTAATGAGTTGTCTAAACGCAATAGATGGAAAGAATTAAAAACCCAGAAGAAGCATAGTTTCAGTAATGCACAATAAAGAAACCACAAATGGGGTGAACAGCACCCTCCTCTGTCATGCAACACACCCTCTCTTTCCTCTGTGTGGACCTGGAAAGTGGCAGCAAGCTAGGTCCTACAACAAGGAACTTTGCAATTTTCAGGGGACCATGAGCATTGCAGACAATATTTGCAAGGGTAAGAATTGCCTGGGGCCATACCTTTTTTACTCTATCTCTGTGTAGGTATATACTTTATGGTGTTTATCTACAGATATACACAAGTGGGCTTTGGTTATAGCACTAGTGTAAGTGTGATCCATGTGTCTCTTCCCAGACTGGATACCAGTGGTTGATGTTGTGTGGAACCTCAGACTATAGTTGGGGAACAATCTCTGGCTTTTAGGGCTGCTGCTGTAGCCAGCCTTCTGCTCAAGGTACCTTGGATCTGTGGGAGGGGAAATAGCTGGGAGAGGACAAAGGCACTTCTAAACACACGCGTAAAACTCTGTAGGTTGGAAATCAACCACACTCACTGGAACTCAAGGCTAAAAGAACATCAGAGCTCACTTAGTACAGACCACATCAGCTGATGCTCTGAAAAGAGAGGAAATGAGTCTAAGGTCACACAGCTTCAAGCATACGTTCTCATTTTAGTCCAATATACTCTCTTTTTCAGAAGCCATTCCATACCCATGACTTGCACACCAGCTACACACACACGAAGGTAACGTTGTACTACTATATACATACTCCTCCTCAGCAACCTGGCCCCAGACTCTTCTGGATAAGGCAGAAATGTTTAGGAGGTTATGTATTGAGGTATCAGCAGCCATGTTTGCACAGGGAAAGTGCTCAAGTGGCCCCAAATGGCACAAAGTTCAGGAGCTTGCAGGGCAAGAGCTGTTCCAGACTGGAGTGGGAGAGCTAGAGAGAATCATGCTTTGACTGACAGGTAAATGAAGTGCTTTATACTGGTGGTGTAACTGCAGGGGCAGGATGAGAACAGGCTCTCTCACATGACACCCACACAAACATATACATTTCACCTCACAAGTAACATCCATAAGTGCAGAAGCCAGGATAGCCAACCTCCAGAGTAGCCTCATAGATCCAGAAGTGTGCCCTATCCATCCCTCTGTCCAGAGATCTAAGGATTGGGGGGATGGTGCAATACCAGTGGCATTGATTAAGTTTAGGCCACACAAAAATGAGAAATAGAGAAGCCAAGGGCACTGGGGTCCTTTGTGATAATAGATGGGGTGTATCACTTACAGAGGGAGTAAAGATAGGCTCAAACTGAGGGTAAGCCCCAGTATCCAGGTAAGCTTTTTGATGGGAATGGAATTCAGGGTGTGAATGAGACACTTTAACTAACTTTGCTTACAACCATCCCAGACCTTCACACTCATGACAGCTGATCAAGAGAAGGTAAGTGAAATAGTTGATCAGATAAAAATGAGAAGAGAGGAAGAAAAGAGAAAGAAAAGGAAGCATCACAGAAAGTATACCTCAAAGGCTTGTTTTTCATATTCTGCACATCTCTCTATAGCTCAGTTGATATCTAACTTTGTTTCTTTTAATACATATATATATATATATATATATATATATATATATATATATATATATAATGTGAATATACTGTCACTCTCTTCAGACACACCAGAAGAGGGTATCTGATCCCACTACAGATGATTGTGAACCACCATGTGGTTGCTGGGAATTGACCTCAAGACTACTGGGAGAGCAGACAGTGCTCTTAACCTCTCAGCCATCTTTACCCCTCAGTAGCTTTGATCTTTTTTTCCTGATAATGTTAGTCACTTGCTTTCGGAAATCACAAAAGAGAGACTAAAAGGCAAATTTTCCTAGGAGTGAAATTTTGATTGAGAACAGATGACAGGTGATTAACGGATGACAGATTGATAAATCACGCTTGTGTGAGATCAGGAAATGTAAGTGCTTCCCAACAAATCCTTTCACAGTGATATAAACAGGGCAAACTCCAGACTCTAAAGTGAAAAAGTGGTGGCAGTGTTTTAAATTGATGTGGATTAAAAGCATACTAAACCAAGAACTTTCTTAATAGTAAATAGCTAGAGAGAGGGCAATGAGTACATTGCACATTATCTTTATTGTTTTAAGTTTTGCAAGAAGACTATTTTTAAAATTTGTCTTTTCCAGAGTAAGACACTAAAATTAAATAGAGAGCTAAACCAGGCAGACATCAGTAGTGTCTGTCCATGCTTCACTGTGTGGCTGTGGGTATCTAGAAGACAATCATTTGGCTTTATTTGTTAAATCACTATCTCATTGACATGACACCCGTGTCTTTCATTTTCTAAGAAACTGTTCCATGGCACCCCTGTTAACGATTGAGAATTTCTTGAGTTGGAAGACCAAGTTTGACGCAGAACTCCAGGAAATTAAAAAGAAACAAATGAAAGAAGAGGAACAAGCAGGGAAAAATAAACTAAGTGGTGTGTATGGTGCTCCCTGCCCTGGTCAGTCCTTCTACCCCACAGCCCACGCCATCTACACAGCAGGGATGACTGGGATAAATTTCCATGGCAACCATACTTACACTCTTCACACATAGTTCATAGCTGCTGCATAGTTCATACCTACTACAGTTCTGTTTTGTGTTTGGTGAGTCTAGACTTATAATCTAAATTCTTAGACAAGAATATTGAGGACTAAAGCCTTCAGAGTGATTGAATCATGCCCATAATTTTCCAGTCCTGGGGAGCCTACGCTTTTCATGTTTTCTGTCTTAGTGTGAATACATGCCTTGCATTCTATGCTATTGTACAATTAATAAATGTATTAATATTCCCAGAAACAGAAACATTCAAATTTGTTTTCTTGGGTCTTACCCTTGTAAGTGATTATAGGGGACGAAACAATGCTATGCTATTTGAATTAAGTATATTTATTTCATTTAGGGAACAAGTTATTGGAAACAGGTCATAATCTTGATACGTCCGATATCCAATTCTTGGAGGATGGTAAGATACTGTTATACTTCCTTGTGAATGTACTATCTATGAAAAGCAGAGTACTATTTTTATTGAGTGTAAAAATTTTCTACCAACCTGTTAAAAACAGAATTTTGAAGGTTTAACAGTTGATCAATTTATACACTCAATATAAATGTTAAATTGTATAGCAATGTATGTTTTAAGTTTTCAGATAACTTAAGCTCCTCAAGGGTGACAGTTATAGTATATAAGCCTCCTCAGCTGGAAACTGGTACAGCATGACATAGGTGACCATTTTGCTGAAAGTCTGTATGCCAGGTGTGGAAGAACTGAATCCATGGTCCACTCAGGGTTTATAGAAGCCTCAGATGTGGAACTTCCATCATCCTCTGAAGAGCACCACGCCCTCCTTCTACTGTGTGGTTGTTGGAGTTTCTTGTCCTTAGGTTTCACCTCCTGTTCTTTTTGCATGTATCATGCCCACCCACAGATGCTTACCTGCTGGCCTTCCTTCCCACTTTCCACACAGCAAAGAGCAGCATGGGTCACTTCCTACCTCCTGCAGCTGATGGCCTGCTTGTGTTTACACAGGCCCCATGCTCATCACACCTGGTTGAAGTAGCAACTTTTTCAGGTTGTACATCTAATTACCCTCTTATATCTACCCTTTCCTTTTGAATTCTCTAGGCCTGGCTTCTCAAACATGCCCTGGATTATCTGCTGGAGAAGAGTAGGTACTGCTGATGTGGCCTACTTCTAAATCATTCTTCTTAACCTTGCAGGGGCCTTGACTGGCACTCGCCCTCTTCTTCTTCCTTGTGATAAGAATGGAACCTAGGGCCTTGGTATACAATACACGTCAAATGCTTTGTCATTGAGTTACACTGTTAGCCCTCAATGTGTTTTTCTCCCTTAAATATATTATTACCTTCTCAAGCTGATAGTTCTATATTTTATTTTTATAATCTTAAAAACAAAACTAGAAGCTAGGCATGTTGGCTTATCATCTGTAATCTATGCACTTGGAGACTGAACAAAATTGCCTAAGTTTGAGGGTGTTCT
This sequence comes from Grammomys surdaster, assembly GCF_004785775.1. Classification (NCBI taxonomy): domain Eukaryota; kingdom Metazoa; phylum Chordata; class Mammalia; order Rodentia; family Muridae; genus Grammomys; species Grammomys surdaster. The sequence continues at coordinate 563,168 of NW_021605261.1, read as the reverse complement.
GTTCTACACTGTGAGTTATAGGCCAGTGTGACTTACAGAGTGAGACTGTCTCAGACAACCCAAAACCAAACAAATCAGAAATTCACTAGGATATTCTCTTCTGCTTGGCTAAGGAATTTCAGCTCCCTCACTCATCTTATTCTCTTGTGCTTTAGAAACTTCATTAGTTTACTCCCTTCCTCCCTCCCTTGTTTCAGTAGTCTCTCACTGTATATAGTAGTGGCTGGCCAGGAAAATTGCTATGACTACACTGGCCTTGAACTCAGAGATCCTCCTGCGTCTGCCTCTGAGTGCTATGGTTAGAAGCATGCTTTAGCATGCTTGGTTTCAATTTTCCCTGACTCCTTTCTTCTCATGGGAAAAGGAATCTCTTCATTTCTAGTAGACTTCCCAGGGACCTGCTGAGTCTACCTTGGAAATGTACCCCAGCAATTTCCTTCTCTCATTTGAAGGTTTTATTGTTTTTGCCTGGATTTATTGTAGCCACTTAAATCCTTCTCTCAATGTCTTTATCTTTTTCTCTTTAAAGATTTATTTATTTATTTTATGTATAAAAAAGTTGGAAGGCATGTTATCGTGTACACTTCATGTGTGCTAAGTGGCCATGGAGGCCAAAAGAGTGTATTGTATCCCTGAAACTGGAGTTTTAGATCTGTGAGCCACCATGCAGGTGCTGGGAATTGAGTCTAGGTCCTCTGGAATAGCAGCCAATCCTCCGACCATCTCTCCAACCCATGAATCTCTGTGTGTTTTGGAGTCTTGAATATTCTATAGTTACTGCTCTGCTTCTGAGAATGTGAAACTCAAATTTAGCCATAAAACTTTAGAATTCTTTGATAGGGGAAAAAGTATGTAGTTCCATTTCAGTCTGGCCTTACCTGTGTTACTTCCAGATATTTTCCTCAAGGCTCTTGTCTTCTAATTGGAAATATCAAGATCTTATTGTGTTGTACGTATGTTTTACATGCTTTTAGAATTGCTTGTCCAGACATTCATGTTATGTTGGATTCAGGTGTTCCCTGAAGACGCTTGAGAAGCCTCCACTGCCCTTGACTCAGTTACTCTGTGGCCTGAACTCAGGGCATTGCCATTGTACTTCTGGCTGTGAGCCTAGCCTTTAATGGCTGAGCCATCTCTTCAGCCCTATAATATTATTTATATAGACTGTAATTTATATACGCTCTCTATATTCTCATTGGATTGAATGTCAGTAGATTAGCCTCTTAAGAGGGAAGGAAGATAATGTTTGCAAAGTTGAAGGAGTGCTGTGGTATCCTGCTGTATCTACTTCAGGCCATTTGCAGGGTGGGTCTGCTGAGGCGGAGCTTGACCAGTGCTTCTCATAGGGCTTAGACATTTAGAACCTTTGCCATCTGTTATATGTAAAGGGAACTAGGCAAGTCCCATCTGACAGTCAACTAAGTAAGAAGTTACAGCTCAGCTTGGGCTGTGGGGCTAGTCTCAGTGATGGTCCACCAGTGAGACCTCATTTTTAACTATACCTTGCTACATTGTCATTTAGTATTCTTTGAGCCTGTTTTAAAATAGCCAGACTTTAGGCTATGACTGTGAAGATTGGAGTTGCTCCTATATTGTCAGAGTCTCTGCTGATCAACTTCAGAAGGATTTGCACTGGTAGCCTGGGAGTCATCACTATCCCTGCCCCTCTCTTTTCCCCAAACACACACACACACACACACACACACACACCAGTTGTGTTTTTTTCTGGATTATAAGGTAAAGCTGTTTTACTCTTCACAGCTGGGAATAACGTGGAGGTGGATGAGTCATTGTTTCAAGAAATGGATAATTTGGAGCTAGAAGATGGTGAGGATGATCCTGACTACAATCCCGTTGCTCGAGGGAGTGACTCCTCAGACAGATAGACTGTCCCTGTCTCCAGAGAGATGTGACCACCACAGCATCTGTGACTATACTGAGAGGGTTTGGATCTTCCTTTCGTTTTTTTCTAAGAAAAAACATTTTTCAGGAGAATATTCTTCTGATAGCTTTCATCATTGAACTCAATAAACTGCCCATAAAATTGCAAATATAAAATGCTTATTTCTGCTTATTGATGAACAGTTTAGATGTTTGATCATTTAGTGTTGGAGAGAGTTCCCGCCTGTATCACTGATGTAGGCTGCTGCTGTAGATGCATGGCTTTACAAATGAGGAATTGTCTTGACTCACTTCTATGCTGGAGTCAGTGGTTACTTTGGATTTCAAGTGCCTTACAAGAGGAATGAGTCAATAGAACAGTAACCCACCTGGACTCCTAGTGCCTGGCTCAATAATTTTGAGTTATAACAAAATTAGAAGCCCAAATATTATGTAGAGAGGAATAAAATAGACTTTATCACAGTGGTGGTAGTATTTGAAACAGAATTTGAGGGGTTTGAGGTATGTGTTCCTGGGCCTTTTGTAGGATAGAGCCAGAAAAAGTGTATCTCAAACTGATTTTAAAATAATTCTGTCTCATTGCAGCAGATCTAGAGGTGTTCTAACATACATTTCTGACTGAGTCAGTGGCCTATTGGTTTGTCTTACCTGGGTTAGTATTTTTCCTGCCAGTTAGCCAGTCCAAAGACTCTCTAGGGACTGTTCATTATTGCAAGAAAAATAAATCTAGACACATACATATGGGATGCCCTCTTCATACTAAGTTGAGATGGTTGGTTGGTGGATCAGGTAGGTGAGCTAGGCTTCCTGCAAGCTACCCATTCACTACAGTTTTAAAAGGTTGACTTGACCCTGGTGGAAATCACTTGTAATATTTCAAGTACCTACCTTCCATCAAAAATGCCTGTCACATACCCACAAACAGTCTTAACCTCAAACTATTTTTGGAATGAGACTTATGACTAAAATCAAACTGTTTAAAATATAATTAGTATGCTGGGATTTGGTGTTATTGTACTTTAATTCCACCATTTGGGAGGCGGAGGCCGGAGGATCTCTGAGTTTGAAGCTAATGTGTCTATAGAGTGAGTTCCAGGGCAGCCAGGGCTACACGGAGAAATTCTGTTTAAAAACAAACAAACAAAAAAATAAACAAAATGAAAAACATAAAATTATCATTATTGAATTTAATAATTTTTGAAGATTTTTTTTAAGTTGGTCTTGATGCCAAGTGATAGCAATAACTTTCTGCACTTCTATGCAGAGAGCCAAAAGCTTGTGTATGTGAGCTTTTCTTTTCCATACAAGAGATGTTGAGAGGCTGATCAGTAGATGTGTAAGAACCTGGAAGAAGCTGTTCAGTTGGGGGAACTAAGCATCTAGGACAGTGTGCCAAGGTCAGTCTTTGACCTAAGTGCCAAGGAGTCCCTCTTTCTTCATGTGATTATAAGATTTTTAGATGTTTTGGTAATGAAGTGGGTTTCCACCTTGGTCTTTCTAGAATGTAGGGAAAGCAATGAAAAAAGGCAACCTGGCTACTTCTATTGAATCTTCAAGATTTTTCACAAAAATATGAATCCCTGTTGAATTCACATTCTGGGTGAGAGCCCATGATTCCAGTTGTGTACCAGGCTGACTGGTAGGTGTGGGGAAACTTACTTGGTTTTTGTTTCTATTTGTTCCAAGACATATGAGAATATTAGTAGGATAAAAAGGGAAACACATCATCATGCTGGATGCCTTGGCACAGGAGCACTGTGGAGGGAATATGTAAATTATGGGAAGAATGAGAATTCTCAGGAGTGTTCAAACCAGTCTTCTCTTTATACCCACATTCTTGAATAAACCTCATCCTCCCATCCCTTCACGCTCTTTGCCAGCAAAGATACTTAGGTGCAACTGGAGAAAGTGCTAACTGAGGCAGCATGTAAAGGGTTAATTGAATATTGTTCAGTTGAGATCAGACTAAAAGGAAGGGTCAGTGTTATCTCATTGAAAAGAGGAAAAGAGTTCATTACTCTTCACAAACTGTGTGTCTAGAATATGTGTAAGCAGCCAAAGATGAGCTCTTAGATTCCAGAAGACGCCTGTGAGTTGTTAACATGTGCCCTTTGCCCATTGTTGGTACCATAGGCTTCAAATGTAGGGAAGTGAGCTATCTGACATCACTTGAAGTGTTTTGTGTCAGGTTGAAAGACAAGGCAGGAGTATGTGTCAAGGCGATCACCTCCTAACATTGAAGGAACTATCAGTAGTAGGTGAAGCTCTCAGAAGCTGTGGAACATGTAGTGTGTACACAGGCAAGTGACATTAGCTTGTCATGCAGTTTGCCCACAGGTAGGTGGCATAACCACTGTCTGCGTACCAGACACACATGCTGCTAAGAAGATAGTAAGTTGTCATGCTGCTGCTGTTAAGGTAAAAGTTCATGTGACCTGTTTGTCAGTTTACTGGTATCAAAGGATGGCTAAAGAGATTGTTTTAATTGTTAGGACACATTCATCAAAGGACTTTTTAATTTATATCATCAAAGAAAAATGACCTATGCTGATTTTCATTTTATATCAAGAACTAATTTTGCATTCTCTAGTGAGAATGACTGAATTGCCACCCAATTCTTATCGTTGATCCAACCTCAGTTAATTGCATAGACATTGTAGATATGCAGTTTAAAACACACAGATTTGTGTTCCATTTGATTACTGGGAACAGTCACTTAATAGTTCCATAACTGGTAACAGTGGACAGCTGTTACATGCCATTTGTGCTTTGTGGTAGTGTTACTGTTTTGTCCTTTTCCCATGAAGAGAAAAAATTCAGTTCAGTCCAGAGTTTTACTATTATGACCATCACATTGGGAGATACTACAGTGAGTAAAAGACCTTGTCTCATAATCATGAAGCCTGACTTTTATCCCTAGGACTCTGGTAAAGCCAGACATGGATGTAACCATTCTCTCATAGAGAGTTCTTATAGAGAGATCGGAGTTCACCTAGCTTACTCCCACACATGTGCTGTGGCATGTATATGCCTGGTTAACATGAACGTATGTATACATACTGTACAAATGCAAAGGTTTTTTTTTTTTTTTGGTTTTGTTCTGTTTTGGGAGGTATTTTGGGATGTTCTAGAACTTGGTCTATAGACCAGTCTGGCCTTTAACTCACAGATATCAACCTTTGTCTGCTTCCCTAGTTCTGGAATTAAAGGTCTATGCCAATACTGCCTGGCTATGCAGACATTTTAAAAAGAAAATTTATGATTGTTTCAAATGGTGGAGAATTGGACTAACATCCTCTAGTTTTGTAACAACTGCCATGGGAGTGTGAACTTACTGAGTTTCTGATTCTTAGTTTCCTGGCCTGTAAGGGGAAGATAATGAGTAATTCATTTCTAAAAACAATAAAGCTGAAGGCTTTAAAGAAGATTCAGTGTTCAAGAGCTCTTGTTCTCTCTTCCATAGGATCTTAGTTCTGTTTTTAGCGTCCACTTGAAGCAACTCACCTGTAACCCCAGCTCCATGGAGCATCATAACCTCTTTTGACAACTGTAGGCCCTACGATCACTCCCATAGTTACGTGTAATTACAGAATTCAAAAGAAAAACTGGTCAGCTGTTTTAAGATTGGTACTAAGTAATTACCTTATAATTATGGGTAGTAGAATTCACATATGCAATTTAATCAACAAATTTAAAATTATATTATTTTTACAATTTGTCCTGGTCTTCCTTCATTTACTACGTGAGTTAAACCATTGGCACAAATTTGTTTCCCTGATTTGATGTGTAAAATTCAATCATGAAGACAGAGCTCTTCCTTCTCACTTTACAGTTTTCTCAATAATTGAAGAACTCCTTAAATGTATGTGTTCTGTTTGGATCATCCCTATCCCTGCTGCTAAACTCTTTATGGATCACTCAAGACACACCATCCCAACATCATGACCTTCAAAAAAGTAGATTTGATTTCATTTCTTTGCTTCAATTGGCCAAGAAAAAGAAGCCAGAGAAAGATGAGACACTTGGGAGGGTGTTTCAATACTTCTGTTCATGAGGATGGTTGCTCAGGGGATGACAGAATATGTCCCTGACACGATTTTCCCTCAGACTCTTTTTCCTCCTTTACATTTGCTATGTGATCAAAAGTTTGTTCATTTCTGGAGAAAAAGTGTGATTAAATGTGTTAAATAGAATTAAAAGTTACTTAGAGACCACTTACCTGTCTGAACCCAGTTACTGCCCTCTGCACAGTTCAAACCTTCTGATTAAAGGAAGTAATTGATGAGGACAATATATAAATGAGCACCACAACATCTGTTCATTAAAGCTAAAGTAAGTACATATTTGGATTGTTGGAGTCTACCACTGTAGTGTTTGAAGGTGGCTAAAAGATCTATACCCATTTGAATCCTATCCCACAGCCTGGAACTTTTACTACTTTCTCAAAGTAAGGATCATTCCTGTTTTCTTAGCTTTCTCTTATTTTTATGCTTTCTTGGACAGAAATATTGTGTTCCTTTGAGATCTGTCTATTGTTGCTACTGGGTGCTCATTTTTCCAAGGATGTGGTATGGTAAATCATGACAGGAAGCTTGGAGGGTAGAGTGGGTTGAGACCCCAGAAACTCACACTTGCAACTGTAGGCACCTCCCTGTTCCCTCTCAAATTCCTGGCCTGGAATATAAACCATCTTTCCCATAAAAGGAAATGTGACCTGTAGTCATGTAGGCCCAGAACAGAGTTCTCCATGCTAATGAGGTCCTAGAGGCACTGAAGGTTTAGCCAATAAGCTTCCCTTCCCAGACATTCCTCCCTCCAGTAGGTATTTAATCTCAGGTCAACACTGAGAAGTTTGTAAGGTAAGCATCCTTTTTCTATGATGAACAATCAATAACAGTTTAGAATCAAGGACTGTCTCTTTCATTGAGAACCACTGTGGGGAGAATGAAGCAGGCCTTTGCTATAGAACCACTGCATAAATCACCCGTGGAAGGCTCATATGCACTCCCAGCCTTAACTGCTGTCAAGCTAAGGACTTCACCAATGAGCAAAGCCAGAGCTACCATTACATCCAGCCCCAGATTAGACACCATCCCCAGCCTGTGTCATAGACTCTACTCTCAACTCCTCATGACTCAGAGGCATGACCAGGAGTTTGGGAACCCCTGGTCACAGCCTCCTTGTGGGTCCATGGACCCCAGATAGTTTATTCCAGACATGTCTCTGTGGTTTTCATGCACCAACTAGACGCCTGTGAGTTTGAGAATACCAGTTTCAGCTTTCTCATATCTTAGACTGCTCTTTCCCACTCCCCAGAGGAGTGCTTGGTCCTTCCCTGAATCCCAGCACCTACCCAGTGGCAGTCTTGGATAATTGCAGTCAAGTTCCCCTGGGAATCTATGCCTTATAACTTCATTGCACCTGAAAATCCATTGCTCAATCCCCATTTATCATTATAAACCAACAACTCTGATTCTTGATAACAAATTCTGCTAGGAACTTTGAAAGCCACTAGAAACTTAAAATCTCACTCAACAGTCTCTTATAATATATTTCTATTATTTCCACTTCTACAACCTCTGCCCCTAATTTTTTTTGTGATGTCCTGTGCTTCCTAAACTCCTTCTTTCTTCTCTCTTTTTCTTTCTTTCTTTCTTTCCTTCTTCCTTTCTTTCTTCCTTCCTTCCCTCCTTCCTTCCATCCTTTCTTTATTTCTTTTCCCCTCTTTCTTTCTTCCTTCCTTCCTTTCTTTCTTTGTTTATTTATTGATATTGAGTCAAAGAACTCTGTTACTTAGTGATACTGTGGGTTGTTCACATCGATCTCAAGGAATTTATTGGGCGGCCCATAGGCTTAATCCAGGTTCTGTCGCTTGGTAATGAGCTGCTGTGTGTCCACCATTTCACTATCACCAAGGCAGCTTAGGGCTTCTCTCCACCACTGCTTCCTTCTGCCTGCTGTCTCCACCAGCCGCAGAGACTCCTGGCTCGCGTCCAGCAAATGGAGGCAAACTACAAAATTAAATCTTAAGTGCATTATTCATACATTTTGGTAAAATTAGTAATGACATCCGTTGTGTGTAAATACAAAACTCATCAAACAACACAATTCACCAACAAAAGTTGATACTTTACTAAGGGAATGAGTACATCCTCCCTCTTTTCTAGTTCTTAATCTAAATGGCTATTCTGCCTCCCTTCAATGCTCAGGTTTAGTTTTCCAAATTAAAGGCTCTCATTCCTCACACATTCTTGACTCAGTGAAAGTCAAAGTTTTATTGTAATAATGAGAAGTTGTTTAATGTTTTTTCTTTCAAAACTGTATTGTATGTGAGAAGAAAAAACTGTGCATTGTAGACTACTCCTTGTAGACATTTTTCTATATCAGAAAGCACCATAATTTATGACATTAGTACACAATACAATTGCGAACTAGAACCCAAACTATTTTAATTTTGAAATTTGAAATCATTTCTGAATCTCAATGTAATTAACATTTATATAGTTTATTCATTTTGATCCTTAATAAAGCTTGGCATTTAATGATTAAAATATTGAAGATATTAATATTGATATTAAAGCAAGTATTCTTCTGAATGGGTTTTTCTTAATTTATTTTATGCTGACATTAGACTTTTATTGTTCATTTATATCCCAGATAAACTTCAAAGGAAAATTTGTCATATTCCTCTTGAATATCATGTCAAATCTTTCATTCTGCTCCACAGTCAAATGGTTTTTCCAGTCTCCAATGGTACCTAATAGGATAAGGACAGGGACCACATAGAGGTAAGTAAATGAAATATTCAAAGCAAAGGTCACTCTTATCAACCTCAGTATATTCTCCTACCCATATAAAATAACTATGACTTCTCTGTGGAGTTTTCTGCCACAATTTGTTTAGTACAAGAATGTTCAGTAAAAGAAACATATGCAATAACACATTAAACACTCTAGCACTTGATTGTCCCATATATCAGCTGACCAATCATAGCCAATCTTTATGAAGAAATAAAAACCTTATCAAATAAAAATACATGAGAATTTTTGAACTGTATTTTACCATATGTCAAGCATCATACTAACCATGCATTTTTTTTTGTTTGTTTTTTCAAGACAGGGTTTCTCTTACAGCCCTGGCTGTCCTGGAACTCACTCTGTAGACCAGGCTGGCCTAGAACTCAGAAATCCACCTGCTTCTGCCTCCCAAGTGCTGGGATTAAAGGCATGTGCCACCACTGCTCAGCCCTAACCACGCATTTTAACCAATAAAATATAACAGGTCACATGGTTGTAGTTACACATGTTCATGTTTGGGTCTTCTATTCTGTACCATTTGTCTATAAGTCTTCTTTGTGCAAGTGTCATACTGTTTTTATTATTATATTTCTATAATGTACTTAGAAGTCTGAAATGAAAATCCCTGCATTATTTTATTGTTGGTGATGGTAGTCATAACTACTTTAACGATCAAGATTTTTTAGTAACATATTAATTTTAAGATCCCCGTTTTTACATTTCTGCAAAGAATGTTGTGCAACTTTTGATTGAAATTACATGGGATCTAAACATTGTTTTTGGTAAGATGGTCATTTCTCTATATTAATTCTACCAATTCATGAACATGGGCAGTCTTTCTATTTTCAAATATTTTCCTTAAAGTCCTCACAGATTTAAATGTTTTTCATAAAGCTCTTTCATCTTCTTGGTTAGGTTCTTTCCAAGATGGCTTATTGCCTTTGGATCTCATATAAATGCCATTATACCCATAATTTGTTGGTGTTATATAGAAAGTCTACTGATTTTTGGGAGTTGATTTTGTCTCCTGTAACACTTGAAAATTTTATTAATACAGGCTTTCTGATATAATTTCTGATACAATATCATATCATATAAATAGGCATAGTGTGACTTCTTTTCCCACTTTCTATAACTCTTTAATTTCTTACTCTTGTCTTAGTGCTTTAGCTAGGTCTTCAGGGACTATGTTTAAAAACAGTGAGTATAGTTGGCAGCCCAATGTAATTCTTTGTTTTAATGGAATAGCTTTAAATGTTTCTCAATTTAGGATATTGGCTTGAGTTTGGCATATATACCCGTTATTAAGTTGAAGTGTGTTCCCAAAAGTTCTCGGCTTTCTATATAGCTTTTCTCATGAAAGTTTGTTCAGTTTTCTCAAAGGCTTTTCATGCATCTATTAGGATAATCATGTGATTTTTCTAAGTTTATTTTATATGACTGATTACATTTACAAACTTACATATGTTGAATTGGCCATGGATTTCTGAGAAGAGCTAACTTCCTGGGACTTGTCAGGCAATGGTTTTCACTTTACTTTTTACTTCTTGGGTTTTCAGGCATACTTTCTTTATGTGCCCCTGGCTATCCTGGAAATTATTCTGTAGAGCAGGCTCATGCTGAGCTCAGAGAGGGGCCTACCTATGGCTCTGGAGTACTGGGATCAAACGCATGTCACACCCTGATATATGGAAGGTTATGGTTCTTAGAAAAGAACCAATATCACAAGTTTAATACGTGAGAATATATCATACTCAAAATCTAAAGCATATTCATGTAACTTAGATAAGTGAGCTCTCACCAGTCACCAAAGAAATTTCTCTTACAAACAGGATACTCTCTATAGCAAACAGAGGTTATTATAGAAAACTGTAGTAGTCCATAATGCAGAGATCAATGACTATTGTTGTGCTCATGTGTAATGAACACACCTATAACACAACTCCTATATCTAAGACTCGGGCAGCCTCAGTATAGGTGGAACAAAAGTGTTTAAGAGTGATAACTGTACTTCCTAAAAATGACAGAGAGGTTATTAGAAAAGAGATATTCATGATATTTCAACAGCATAGCTGCTTATGGAAACACCTGAACAATGACAATATCATTAGATGTGCTAACAAGAAAGAAAGGAATTTCAAGGGTCCCACCTCTAGATCAAGAACAATAGGCTCCCTTGCCTTTAGTGGGAGACATGGTTCCACCCCTTGCCAGGGCAGCATAGGAAAGCTGACTCATGTGTTGTGAGTGCCAAAGAACTGGCCCCATCCCACACCAGCTAAAGCTACACTATTTCATAGAGCAAGCCTGTATGCCACTTGCACAGAACAGTAAAGCTGGTCCTAGTGGCAAGGATGCTGGTGAGCCAGCAGTTCCTATCTGCCCAGCAAGGGTTGATGCAGGAGAGCTATAACCTCTTATCACACCTGTAGCAGGTGGGTGAGTTGGCCACAAGGACATGAGTGCAGAGAAGCTGTTCCTACCCTTCATTGGCTTCAGGACAGCAGGCCTGCACCTCATGGTCAGCATAGGAAACCTGACCCTGGTAGTGGTAGCTGAGGTCAGCACCTGAAGATGTGAGTCCACGAGAGCTAGCCTTGCCCTAAACTGGCTGCACCAGTTGGGAGAATAAGCTTGTGCTTCAGCAGGGCAATATAGTAGAGCTGGTGCTGGTAGTGTGGGTACAGGAGAGATGGTTGAAGGACCAAGACAGCTACCTTCCAGGCCCAGATCATGAGCTTTGAGTTAGTCTACGCCAACATCTACCCAATCTACAAACTGCTGTAGAATATGAAGGAGCTATTGCTGTAGATCCAAATATATAGGATCTCCATGACATAGGGTAGTAACAGAATATTTGAGAGGAGTCTAGGTGAAAATCTAGCATTGATAATGTTTCAGAAACTACCTTTCTCAAACCAGACCAAAGACTCATTGCAATGAACATTTGAAAGTGAAGCTGTTTGGGCAAAAGTGAATATTGTATGAAACACCATAACACACTAGAGCTTCCATCGAAAGCTTTCTTTTCTTCTTTTAACTGATGCAAACAGACATAACTGTGAATTGGATTGGGATGCATGAGGTTAAATTCATAAAGAATCAATAAAAAAGATTTATAAAAAAAGGAAGTACAGGCAATTATTAACTGCTGTTAAAAGAAATCACCTTACCTAGTAATATTCCCCCTAGCCCACCACCTGGGCAGACCATCAGCATGTCGGCTCTCTGAAGACTCAACAGACTGATGGCCCCCAGGAGGTCTGCTACAGTAAGGCCACAGGTAAGGGACCCTTGCAATTAATCACAGCAGCCACAAACCTTGATGAGCCCAGTGGATTCAGAACCCACCTTCACCCCAACTTTCAACCCCTACACAATCCCTACCCACTTTCTGGGTTGTGACTTCCAACTGGGCAGACCATCACCTTGTCTGTTCTTCTGAAGACCCCACAGTCTGAAGGTCCTCCAGAAAGCCTGTTAAAGCCAAGGCCACAGGCCTACCAGAAGACCTGCAGCAACCCAGGGACACAGGAGGCAGGCTCCAGACAGAGACTACCAGACAAGCTAACACCAGAGATAACCAGATGGTGAGAAGAAAGAACAAGACCATAAACAACAGAAACCAATATATTTTGGCATCATCAGAACCCAGGTCTCCCATTACAGCAAGCCCTGGATACAGCAACACACCAGAAAACCAGGATGCTGACCTTAAATCCTATCTCATGAAGATAATAACATCCTTTAAGGAGGATATAAATAAGTCACTGAAAGAAACATAGGAAAACACAAGTAAACAGGTAAAAGCCCTTAAAGACAAAAAAAAAAAAAAATCAACCTCTCAAAGAAATACAGACAGAAAAAAAAAACCCAGCAAACAGGGGAAAAAATTGAACAAAGTGGTATAAGACCTAAAAGTATAAGTAGTAACAATAAAGAAAGCACAAACAGAGGCAACCCTGGAAATGGAAAACTTAGGAAAAAGGTCAGGAACTAAAGATGCAAGCATCAACAACGAAATACAAGAGGTAGAAGAGAGAATCTCAGGTGTATAAGGTACCTTAGAAGATGTTGACAAAACTGTCAAAGAAGATTCAAAACAGGAAAACATCTAACTGAAAGCATCCAGAAAATCCAGGATGCACTGAAAAGACCAAACCTAAGAACAATAGAAATGAAAGAGAGCAAAATTTCACAGCTCAAAGGACCCAAAAACATCTTCAATAAAATCACTGAAGAAAATATCCCCAACCTAAAGAAAGTGATGGCTATAAATCTATAAGAAGCCTATAGAACACTAAAAGAAAATATAGAATGAGAAAAAACAATCTTCTTGTCACATAATACTCAAAACACCAAATGCACAGAACAAAGAAAAAATATTAAAAGCTGTAAGAGAAAAATGCCAAGTAACAAGGAGAGAATCACATACAGGTAATGCTACCTATAACAATAAACATAACAGGAACTAAGAATCATCTGTCTTTAATACCTCTCAATATCAATGAACTCAATTCTCCAATAAACACACATAGGATAACAGACTGTATATGCAAGGAGGATCCAGCATTTTGCTGTACACACAAACACATCTCAGTGACAAAGACAAATACTACCTCAGAGTTAAAGTCTGGAAAAAAAATCTTCCAAGCAAATGGTCTCAAGAAACAAGTAGGAGTTGAAATCCTAATATACAATAAAATATATTTTCAACCAATATGAGAAAGTATCGATTCTGAACATCTATGCCCCAAATTCAAGGACATCCACATTCCTAACAGAAACTATTAAATCCCAAAAACCACATTGAACCCCACACAATAATAGTGGGAGACTTCATCACCACACTCTCACCAATGGAGAAGTACTTGAAATAGAAACTAAATATAGATACAGTGAAACTAATAAGTTTTATGAACCAAATGGCTTTAACAAATATATACAGAACATTTCAGCCTAAAATAAAAGGATATACATTTTTCTCAGCACTTCATGATACTTTCTACAAAATTGACCAAATAATCACTCACAAAGGAAGCGTCAACAGATACAAAAAGGTTGAAATAATTCCATGCATCTTGTCAGATTCTATCAACAACAAACAACAACAACAATAAAAAACCTTCATACCCATAGAAACTGAATATCTCTTTACTCAATGATAATTTGGTAGAGAAGAAATAAATAAATTAAAGACTTTTTAGTACTCAGTGAAAATGAAGGCAAAACATATCAAAACTTATGGAACACAATGAAAACAGTGTTAAGAGGAAAACTCATAGCACTAAGTACCCTCATAGAAAAACTGGAGAGATCCTACACTAACAACTTAACAGCACACCTGAAAGACATAGAAGAAAAAGAAGTGAACACACCCAAGAGGAGTAGAAGGCAGGAAATAGTCAAACTCAAGGCCGAACCAACCAAATACAAATGAAGAGAATAATACAAAGAATCAGCAAAACCCAGAAGCTGGTTCTTTGATAAAATGAACAAGATATAAAAGCCCCTAGCCAAACTAACTAAAGGGTCTAGAGACAGTATCCAAATTAACAAAATCAGAAATGGAAAGGGAGACATAACAACAGAAAATGTGGAAATTCAAAAAATTCATCAGATCCTGCTATAAAAGCCTATATTCAACAAAACTAGAAAACATAGATAAGATGGATGAATTTCTAGACAGATACCATGTATCAAAGTTAAAGAGCAGGAAATCTATCTAAACAGGCCCATATTCCCTAAAGAGACAAAGGAATTCATTAAAAACCTCCCAACCAAAAAAAAAAAAAAAAAAAAGCCCGGGAAAAGACTGCTTTAGTACAGAATTCTACAGACTTCCAAAGAAGAGCTAATGCCACTACTCCTCAAACTATTCCCATAGAAACAGAAGGAACATAATCCATTCTATGACACCAAAATTATTCTGATACCTAAACCACACTGATATTTAAAAAAGAGAGAAAACTTCAGATCAAACCAATTTCACTTACGAAAATTGATGCAAAAATACTCAGTACAATTCTCAGAAACTGCATCCAAAAACAAATCAAAATGATCATTCACCATAATCAAGTAGGCTTCATACCAGGGATGAATGGATGGTTCAACATATGAAAATCCATTAATGCAATCCACTATATAAACAAACTCAAAGAAGGAAATCACACGATCATCTCATTAGATGCTGAAAAAGCATACGACAAAATACAACACCCCTTAATGTTAAAAGTATTGAACAGATCAGGAATTCAAGGTCTATACCTAAACATAATAAAAGCAACATACAGCAAACCAACAGCCATTATCAAATTAAATGGACATATACTTGAAGCAATCAGACTAAAATCAGGGACAAGACAAAGATGCCTACTCTCCCCATATCTATTCAATATAGTGCTCAAAGTTCTAGTCAGAGCAATAAGACAACAAAAGGAGATCAAGGGGATGCAAACCGGCAAAGAAGAAATCAAGGTATTACCATATGAGATGATATTAAAATATCTTCAGTAAATGGTGCTGGTCTAACTGGCAGTCAGTGTGTAGAAAATTGAAAATAGACCAATATTTGTCACCTTGCACAAAGCTCAAGTCCAAGTGGATCAAAAACCTCAATATAAAACCAGATATACTGAATCTAGTAGAAGAGAAAGTGGGAAAGAGCCTTGAACTATGGGCTAGTGGTAGGATTGGAGGGAATTACCTAAACAGGACTCCAGTGGCTCAGGCTCTAAGATCATGAATAGATAAATGGCACATCAAGAAACAGAAAAGCTTCTGTAAGGCAAAGGACATAGTCATTAGGACAAATCAGCAACCTACAGATTAGGAAAAATCTTCACTAACCCCATATCTGATAGAGGGCATATATTCAAAATATATAAAGAACTCCTTGAGCTAACCTCCAAACAAACAAACAAACAAACAACCCAAACAAAAAAACGGGGTATAGAACTAAGCAGAGAATTCAAAACACAAGAATCTCGAATGGCTGAGAAACACCTAAAGAAATGTTCAAAGTCCTTCGTGATCAGGGAAATGCAAGTCAAAACAACTCAGAGATATCACCTTACACCAATCAGAATGGATAAAATCAAAAATTCAGGTGACAGCACATGTTGGCAAGAATGTAGAGAAAGAAAAACACTCCTCCATTGCTGGTGGGATTGCAAACTGGTACAGCCACTCTGGAAACTAATTTCTTCCCAATACTGGAAATAGATCTACCTGAAGACCCAGCTATACCACTCCTGGGCATATAACAAAAATATGTCCCACCGTGTCACAAGGGCAAATGCTACACTGTATTCATAACAGCCCTATTTGTGAGAGAAAGAACCTGGAAACAATCCAAATGCCCCTTAATGGAAGAATACTTACAGAAAATATGGTTCATTTACACAATGGAATACTATTCAGCTATTAAAACTGAGGACATCATGAGCTTTGCACGAAAATGGATGGAACTAGAAAATATCATGCCAAGTGATTTATCTCAGACCCAAAAGGACATGCATGGTAGGTACTCTCTAATAAGTGGAAATTAGCCAAAAATGCACAGAATTCCCAGGATACAATCCACAGAACTCAAAAATGTTAACAAGAGTTAGTGACCAAATGAGGATGCTTCAATCCCTCTAGCAAGGGAGAAGAAATCAGAGGGAAGAGGAAGGGAGGAAAAGGGGTGAAAGATGGGAAGGGGAGGACCAGGGAAAAGAGGAACATAGTCAGGTGTATGGGAAGGACCACGAGTGAGGCCCTGAGAGACAGCAGAATTCATGGAAATATACAACCTTTTGAGTTAGGAGGTGGAAGAGACACTCTAGAATGTACCAGAGGCTTGGGAGGTGAAAGAATCTCAAGACACAAAGGAAGGGACCTTAGATGGTGTGCCCAACAATGGGGAGAAGAAACTTGTAGAGTCTACATTCAGTAGAAAGACAGGGCATCAAACTGAGGGATACGGATGCCATCCCACAGTCAAAATCTCTAAGAATTGTCCCGGTCTAAATGAGAGGAGAGTCCCTTGGTCCTGGGAAAGCTGGATGCCCCTGTGTAGGAGAATGCCAGGTTAGGGAGACAGGAGTTGGTAGGTGGGTGGGAGAGCACCCTCATAGAAGCAGAAGGAGGGAGAATAGGGCAGGGGTTTCTGGAGGGAAAACTAGACCAGGAAAGGGGATAACATTTAAAATGTAAATAAATAAAATATCCAATAAAAATGGAGAAGAGATGGAGGGAAAGAATGTACAGTGACCAGCCTAAATTAGGACCAATCTCAAGAGGAGACTCCATGGTCTAACACTATTACTGATGCTATGATGTTCTTATAGACAGGAGGCTAGCATGGCTGTCCTCTGAGAGGCCCAATAATAGCTGACTCAGTGAGAAACAGATACTTATGTCCGACAAATGGACAGAAGCCAGGGACCCGTGTGGTTGAATTAGGAAAAGGCTTGAAAAAGCTAAGAAGGAGGGGACACTATAGGAAGACCAGCAGTCTCAACTAACCTGGACCCCTGAGGTCTATCAGATACTGAGGCAACAATCAGGTAGAATACACTAGCTGATCTGAGTCCCCCAAGACATACACAGCAGAGGACTGCCTGGCCTGCTCTCAGTGAGAGAAAATGCACCTAACCCTTGAGAGACTTGATGCCTGAGGGATTGGGGAGGTTTTGTGGGGGACAGGTGAGGTTTAGGTGGTGTAGGGGAGGAGGAATGGGATTAGGAATTATCAGAGGGCGGAATGGGAAGGGGGTAACCAGTAGCCTGAATAAGAGAGAGAGAGAGAGAGAGAGAGAGAGAGAGAGAGAGAGAGAGAGGTCCTTTACTGATCCTGTGCTACAGAGCTCCATACACTAATATTGCAGGGAGAGAACTGGTCTCCAGGAGTGCTGACCCACCTGTGAGCACACGTAAGACTACCACTTTTGCTCCAAGGGACCCACCAGAAACGTCAGGACACAGGAAATGAGTGGGATAGTATCCCTCCGATTTTTCTTGGCACTCAGAGCTGACCCTGTGCCACAACTCTCAATACCTAAATACTGCTTGGAGAGAGCTGGTTTCCCAGGAGTGCTGACACACCTGTGAGTACAGGTAAGACCACCGCTTCTGCTCAAATTCCTGACCAAAGAAGTACAAGTCCAGAGACATCAGGACCTTCCAGGTTCTATCTGCACCCTGGAGCTGAACATGTACCCAGCTATCCATACCAAAATTCCTCTCGGAGTGAACTGGTTTTCCAGGACACACAGGCTTGCAGGAGGGACAAGCCACAGTCAGAGACAGCAAGACCAGCTAACACCAGAGATAACATGATGGCAAAAGCAAGGGCAAGAACTTAAGCCACAAAAACCAAGGCTATTTGGCAACATCGGAGCCCAGTTCTCCCACCACAGCAAGGTCTGAATACCCCAACACATTAGAAAAGGAAGACGCTGATTTAAAATCACATCTCATGATAAGGATAGAAGACTTTACGTCAGACATAAATAACTCCCTTAAAGAAATACAGGAGAACACAGGTAGACACATAGAAGTAGTTAAAGAGGAAACACAAAAATCCCTCAAAGAATGACAGAAAAATACAACCAAACAGGTGAAGAAATTGAACAAGACCATGCAGGATCAAAAAATGGAAATAGAAACAATAAAGAAATCACCAAGGGAGACAACACTTGAGGTAGAAACCCTAGGAAAGAGATCAGGAGTCACAGATGCAAGTATCACCAACAAAATACAAGAGATAGAAGAGAGAATCTCAGGGACAGAAGATACCATCAAAACATTGACACAACAGTCAAAGAAAATGCAAAATGCAAAAAGGTCCTAACCCCCAAAAATCCAGGAAACCCAGGACACAATGAGAAGACCAAACCTGAAAATAACAGGTATAGAAGAGAGCCTAGATTTTCAAATTAAATGGCCAGTAAATGTCTTCAACAAAATTATAGAAGAAAACTTCCCTAACCTAAAGAAAAAGTTGCCATGAACATACAAAAGATCTATAGAACTCCAAATAGACTGGACCAGAAAAGAAATTCCTCCTGCCACATAATAGTCAAGATGCTAAATGTACAAAACAAAGGAATATTAAAAGCAGTAAGGGAAAAACATCAAGTAACATATAGAGGCAGACCTATCAAAATAGCACCAGACTTCTCACCAGGGATTATGAAAGCTACCTGGGCAGATGTCATAGAGATCCTAAGAGAACATAAATATCAGCCCAGGCTACTATACCCAACAAAACTCTCAGTTACCACATACTCATACCACATACCACATAAAGAAAATGAGATATTCCATGACAAAACTAAATTTACACAATATATTTCCACAAATCCAGCCCTACAAAGAATAATAGATGGAAAACTCCAAAACAAGGAGGGAAACGTCACCCTAGAAAAACCAAGAAATAATCTTCTTTCAACAAATCCAAAAGAAGATACCCAAAAAAACACAATTCCACCTCTAACAGCAAAATTAACAGGAAGCAACAATCACTGTTCCTTAATATCACTTAACATAAATGGACTCAATACTTCAATAAAAAGACAAAGACTAACAGACTGGATATATAAACAGGACCCAGCATTTTGTTGCATACAGGAAATGCACCTCATTGTCAAAGACAGACACTACCTCATAGTAAAGGATTAGAAAACAATATTCCAAGCAAATGATCTAAAGAAACTACCTAGAGTAGCCATTCTAATATTGAATAAAATTGACTTTCAACGAAAAGTTATCAATAAAGATAAGGAAGGACACTTCATATTCATCAAAGGAAATATCTACCCAGAAGAACTCTTAATTCTGAATATCTATGCTCCATGTGCTAGGGCATCCACATTCATAAAAGAAACTTTACTAAAGCTCAAGCATGAATTGCACCTCACACAATAATAGTGGGCGACTTCAAACACCCCATTCTCATCAATGGACATATCATAGAAAGAGAAACTAAACAGAGACTCAGTGAAAATAACAGAAGTTATGAACTAAGTGGATTTACAGATATCTATAGAACATTTCATCCTAAAATAAAAGAATATACCTTCTTCTCAGCACCTCATGGTACCTTCTCCAAAATTGGCAATTAGTCACAAAACATTCCTCATAAGATACAAGAATATTGAAATAATCCCATACATACTATCAGATCACCATGGACTAATACTGGTCTTGAATAACAACAAAAGCATCAAACAGCCCACATACACCTGGAAGCAGAACATGGCCCTTCTCAATGATAACTTGGTCAAGGATAAAAGAGAAAAAGAGAGAGAGAGAGAGAGAAAGAGAGAGAGAGAGAGAGAAAGAGAGAGAGGGAGAGGGAGAGGGAGGGGGAGGGGAGGGGGAGGGGGAGGGGGAAAGGGAGAGGGAGAGGGAGAGGGAGAGGGAGAGGGAGGAAAGAGAGAGAGAGAGAGAAAGAAAGAAAGAAAGAAAGAAAGAAAGAAAGAAAGAAAGAAAGAAAGAAAGAAAGTGATTAAATCCATTTTAGAATTTAATGGAAATTGTCAGGGGCAACCCTGCTTATACACTGAAGGCCTCAAGGCCTAAAATTAGCAATAGGCCTAAGTCAGCTTGCTAGCACAGTCTTGGGTCTCTGTGGAAAAAACAATGAAGTAGATAGCTATAAGATATTGTAAACAGGTAGTTTTGGTGGAAATTTACCAGCCTGGATGAGAACAAGTAGTCATAGGTCTTGTGTATAGTTATAGACCTTGGGTAGCCTAGGTGGATAGTATCAACTTAGATAAGGACAAGTGAATCATAGGCGGAGTCATAGTGACCTGTACCCTGAACCATCACCCAGTTGATGCTCTGTTCTGGAAGATATCTGTACTCCCCCTGAATGCCTACGCTCCTGCATCATCCCCTTCCCCACATTCTGCCTTTTTGTGTATATAACTCTTGTGTGAAAAAGTAAAAATTATGATTTGATGAGACTATAGACAAATTGTGGTTCTCTGTGTCCTCCTGTTTCCCCCACTTTCTCTTTCAGGTGTTCTCCTCGTACCCCTATTTACTGCCCTGCTAGACAGGACAGAAAGTGAAGGTACAACATACTCAAACTTATGGGACACAATGAAAGCAGTGCTATTGGGAAAACATATAGCTCTGGAAAAAAAAAACAACTAGAGAAAGCATATGCTAGCAGATTAATAAAACACCTGAAAGCTCTAGAACCAAAGGAAGCAAATACACAAGAGGAGTAGATAGCAGGAAATAATCCAACTCAGGGCTGAAATCAACAAAGTAGAACAAAAAAGAACTATACAAAGAATCAACAAAACCAGGAGCTAGTTCTTTGAGAAAATCAACATGATAGATAAACCCTTAGCCAGTCTAACCAGAGGGCACAGAGACAGTATCCTAATGAACAAAATAAGAAATGAAAAGGAAGATACAACAGAAACTGAGGAAATTTTAAAAATCATCAGATCCTACTACAAAAGCCTATACTCAAAAAAAAAAAAAAACTGGAAATCTGGATGAAATGGAAAATTTTATAGAAAGATAGCAAATAGGAAAGTTATATATGAGGGTCAGATAAACCATTTAAACAGTTCCTATAACTCCTAAAGAAATAAAAGCAGTCATTAAAAGTCTGACAGTCAAACGAAGCCTATGCCCAGATGCGTTTAGTACACAATTCTTTCAGACCTTCATGGAAGACCTAATACTAATAGTCTTGAAACTATTCCACAAACTAGAACCAGAAGAATCACTACATAATTCGTTCTATGAAGCCACAGTTACACTGATACATTAACCACACAAAGACCCAACAAGGAGAACTTCACAACAATTTTCCTTATGAACATCAATGCAAAAATATTCAAAAATCTCCCAAACCAAATCCAAGAACATATCAAAACGATCATTCACCACGATCAAGTAGGTGTCATCTCAGGGATCCAGGAATGGTTCACTGTACTGAAATCAATCAATGTGATACACTACATAACTAAACTCAAAGAAAAAAATTATACAATCATTTCATTAGATTCTTAAAAAGCATTTGACAAAATTCAACATTCCTTCATGTTAAAAGTCTTGGGAAGATCAAGAATTCAAGGCTCATACCTAAACATAGTAAAAACAATATACAGCAAACCAGTAGACAAAAATCAAATTAAATAGATAGAAACTTGAAGCAATCTCACTATAATCAGGGACTAGGCAAGGCTGACCACTCTCTCCCTATCTATTCAATATACCATTGAAGTCCCAGCCAGAGCAATTACACAAATAAAGGATATCAAATGGATAAAAATTACAACAGAAGTCAAAATATTACTGTCTTCAGATGATATGACAGTATATTTTAGTGACCCCCAAAAATTCCACCAGAGAACTACTACAGCTGATAAACAACTTCAGTAAAGTGGCTGAGTATAAAATTAAATCATTAGCTTTCCACTACTCAAAGGACAAACAGGCAGAGAAAGAAATAAGGGAAATGACACTCTTCATAATAGTCACAAACAATATAAAATATGCTGGTGTCATTCTACTCAAGCAAGTGAAATATCTGTATGACAAGAACTTCAAGTGTCTGAAGAAATTGAAGACCACCTCATAAGATGGAAAGATCTTCCATGCTCATGGATTGGCAGAATTAATATATAAAAACTGCCATCGTACTGAAGGCAATTTACAGATTCAATGCAAACCTCAGCGAAATTATATATAGATACAACCTATAATAATAGAATTGAGTGAGTTGTACTTAAATATTGATATATATATATAATATAAATACACATAACACACACACACACACACACACACACACACACATATATATATATATATATATATATATATATATATATATATATGACATGTATTTCAATATGAAACAAAATAAAACCATCAGTTTGTTTGAGAGGTAGTGACAGGATCACACAGGAGAATTTGCAAGTAGGAGTCATGACAAAGTTTAGAAATAGTAAAAGAAAGGAGGAAAATGATGTTATACACACACACACACACACACACACACACATATATATATACAAATGTTTGGGGGAGGAAGTTAAGACAGGGTTCCTCTGTGTAGCCCTGGCTGTCCTGGAACTTAATCTGTAGACCAGACTGGCCTCAGACTCACAGAGATCTACCCATCTCTGCCTTCTAAGTGCTAGGATTAAATGCATTCACCACCAAGCCTGGTATGATGTAATTGTAATAAAAAATTAAAAAACAATGTAAGGACTAGGAAAATTGTAATTGCCAAGTGTCATAACACAGGAACTTTTAAGAAGCAAATTCTTATTACCCAAATATAAAAGTGTGAAATATATAACATGCAATCCAACAGTGTGAATTTAACTATTTTAGTGAAAAATGAGAACGAAAGAGTTTCAGTTAATGATGTCAAGTTCACACAGGGCACCAGAGCTATGATTACTGTGATTACTCAGGATAAATATTTGTAACCAACATTAAGAGACTTTTAAAATGGAAACAATAACATGATATTTTTCTGCTGTCACATCTGATTGTACAAAGAATATTTCTTAGATTTAGAATAGATAGCAAACTAATATTGATACGAGAATTGAAGAGCTTTAGTTTAGTTGGAGAATAAGAAGTATAAACAATGTTAAATTAGAGAAAAAAGAAACATTTTTGTAAATTACCAATATCTATAGCAATTTAATAAAACATTTAAAATTTTTATATAATCCAGTGTCCATCATCATCAGGATAAGGGTCAAATAACCTAAAGTAATCAAGATACATTTAAATTCCTGCTTTACAGTGTTACAGAATGAGATCACAATGTCTGGATATAGTTGTTCATGCCTCTGTTCCCATCACTTGGAAAGTAGAGGCAGGACTATGATATGGAGGTAATCCTCAGTTACACATATTAAGTTCAAAACCAACCTGAGCTGCATGAATCAGATTTTGTTAGAAAAATGAAAATATAATCTCAATTACTGATAGATAACATAATTACAGAAGATAGTGTGTTTAAGACACTACTATAATTGTTGTGAGGTTATATGAATTGTTGTATAATTATTTTGAATGATGATGATACACAAGGAAAGAGCAATTTAAACTCCTGCACTTCAAATATAGACTTTTGTTTTTATAATATCCTGAATTAAATGACCAGAAGTAAAAATTAAAATTCTTCTGGACTAAGCCATGCCACATGGCTCAAGTCTAAAATCCAAAATCTGTGGTATTCTATCCTGCTTCTCAGTTATGGGTGCCCAAATTTCTGCCAATAAGCTCCCAGGAGAAGGCAGGGAAAAGGGGGAAGTCAGGAGTCCACAATAATTCCTGAACTCCTCTTTGGGAACCCAAGTACCGTCAGAATTTCAGAGAGAGAGAGGTGGAGGGAGGGAAGGAGGGAGGGAGGGAAGGAGGGAGGGGAAGGGGGAAGAAGAAGAAGAAGAAGAAGAAGAAGAAGAAGAAGAAGAAGAAGAAGAAGAAGGAGAAGAAGAAGAAGAAGAAAACAAAAAGAAAAAGAAGAAAACAAAGAAAAAGAACAAGAGGAAGAAGAAGAAGGAGAAGAAGAAGAAGAAGAAAAGAAAAAGAAAAAGAAAAAGAACAAGAGGAAGAGGAAGAAGAAGAAGAAGAAGAAGAAGAAGAAGAAGAAGAAGAAGAAGAAGAAGAAGAAGAAGAAGAAAGAAGAAGAAGACAAAGAAGGACAGACAGACAGACAGACAGACGACAGACAGAAACCTGGGGTGGAATGGTGGAGGGGGGAAGGAGAGGCACCCACAGGTCTACCATTCCTTCCGGGTGTCTTAGCACCAGCCAGAGAAGGGAAAGGAAGAGCCACGGACCAGCAGAACCCAGTCTGATTCAAAGTGAGTGCAGAGAATAACAAGAAGCTCAAAAAGAGAATGACTTCCTAGTGAGTTTTAGGCCCAGCTCTTTAAGATGAAGGCCTTGCCCAACCTCAAGGTGATCTTTATTGAGGACACAAGTCTTGCTTGTTCATACTGGTTTCTTTGATGGTGAATGTGAATGCATACACTTTATTCAGGGTAAACCGTGTATTGAATGTCTTTTGCCAGAAGGAATGTCCAGGAAAGAAAACACATTGACTGAATGCTCAGGGACTATCTAGATACCTCATTAGCATGGGGAAATCCAGGTATTAATACTACTTGACCCAGTGGATGTCCTATTTACTTGTTCCAGAGTAGACAGAGGCATGTAAGGAATGGCTCTATTCCTGCTGTTCTCAATTCTGTGATTCCTGAGATTTGAGCTCATTCAGACTTACTGTTCTTATACCTGTCTGGTAACAAGTTCCCACATGACCTACACAAAACTTGCAAGTGAGACAGGCTAGGCTGAATTCATGACAGTTTTCAAATAGGCAGTTTAAGAGACTAGGCTTAAATCTCTGATTCCAAGGATTGGGTAAGTCCAGGCAAGTCCAGGCAAGTCCAGGCCTCAGAATCTGCCCTGCCACCTGGCCTGAGGCAAGGACAGTGGGTCAGTAGCAGTTTCCAGACTTCCTCAGCAACAGTTTCCAGCTCCCCTATACCCTAATAATGGTTCTAGAATGTCCCTAGAGATAGAGCCAGCAATTAAGATAGAGGCCACCTACTCTTCCCCAGAATTTTCTTAATGTGCTTTAAATTGGGCCTGTGGGTTCACTGTGGAGTTTCTGTCTTGATAAAGGGAGACCCCAGCATGCTGAACTTCTGTAGAAAAAGCTCTTTGCTTTTGTGTACTATTTCAGTCTGGGGTATCATTCTTCAGTGAACTCTGGGCCCTTACACAAGCTAGAGGCAGGAAGAAATCAAATTCCAGGCTATACTAAGCTACATCATATATTGTCATACAG
Source organism: Grammomys surdaster (assembly GCF_004785775.1). NCBI lineage: Eukaryota > Metazoa > Chordata > Mammalia > Rodentia > Muridae > Grammomys > Grammomys surdaster. The sequence continues at coordinate 537,626 of NW_021605261.1, read as the reverse complement.
TGATGCCAGCCTGGTTTAAATAGTTTGATTTTTCTTCAAAATAAAATAACATAATTTATAACCATCTCTTCCAAAATATCCATTGCTAGGTCAATATTACTGATATACCTTGAAGGAGTTGAGACATATGAGCTAGAAGGAAGGAGACCCACACTTACTAAATAACTAAAATTATCTTTTTTCTTAATAAGCTACTATTGATTTTCTGAGAAACTTCTGGTTCTCTGACCATTCAAATATTTTCATATTCTCAGAGTTCCCAGTGTTTTTATCACTTAGAGAAAAGAATTGGAAGCCCAGTTTTATTGCTCTGAGGAAACAGACTCCGGGAAAGTTCATATACTTCATTACTACAAACCATTGAGTCTCACCTTTGCGTAGGAAATAGCCATCATTGCTTCTCACCCCAACTTCATTATTCATAATATAATTGTAATTTGCTAGTGGGTTAGATTTCATGTTCTGAAAGGTAGCTTGTCTCACAACAGCATCCACATCTTCTTCACTCAGTTCTTTTTTTAGAAAGCTGCAGATTTTAAGCACTGAGCTTCTGAGGTCCTGAAATAGTCATGAGTTGAGAAATTACTGACCTTATGATGGACATATGAGTTACAGCCAAACATGAGACAAGATCATGTAAGATTCCTTGTAGAAATGCAAAGATGGCTCAACATAAGCAAATTAGTGAATGAAGATTATATAAACCCCAGGACAAAAGCCTAATATGATTATTTGTATTGATACAGAAATAGAAACTTTCAGTAAAACACAGCAAACAGCAATAGAAAAAAAAATATTCTTCAAACACAGAAGGCTACATGTAAAATACCTATACATGAAATCATACACAATAGAAAAACATATAAGATTTTTCAGTTGACATTGAGAGTAACTCAACTTTCCTACCTCTACTTACACAATCCTGGAAATAAATAAAGAACAGAATAGATGGTCAACAACAGGAAATGCAGAATGTGCAGGTCTGGTGTATTTCAATGCAGAAAATGCTAGCAAAATAACAATGACATTTTATAGTAATGTAGAGTACAAAATCAAAACCATACCAATACAATGGTAAATTAATGAGGGAACTGCATCAATACTGCATAAAAAAGATTAATAATCTTAACATTAAAATTAACAAAAACAGTCAGAAATTAACCAACTATATTGCTCAATAAAAACAAATAAAGCAGACAAATGTTTAATGTTAAGAGGTGCAAAATAGTAATTTTAAGGTAACCTATAAAACAATCTAAGCTCAGTACAGTGCTTCTTAAAATCTCATTTTAAAAAATAGGAAAAAAACTTCATAAAATTTATTTGAAAAGATATTGTATAGGTAAATAACATTAAAAGGTGAGTTTCAATTTGTTGTATTCAAAATTCCAGATATAAAAAGGAAGGAAAAACATTATTGTACTCAATATGTTATAGTAATTATATAAATATGATATATGAGTTAAATTTCTATTCTGGAATTTTTTGTATCATTTTAATGAACTGTCATGCTGTGAGTAAATGACCCAACATATAATTACTGCTATTGGTAACAAAGAATTTGACTTAAAAAGACTAAAATTTTAAATGTGAAATTATGACTTCCAGTTTATTGAAACAAGTATCACTGACCATAAAAATTCACAGACTCTGAGAGAATATTACAGGGTGATTTCAATACCTCACTTTTGACTCAAGATAGGCTATCCAAATTAAAAATCAATGTAGAAAACATCATGAAATTATATCACAGATTAAAAAATTATGACAACTGTCTACAGAATATTCTATCTGTGTTTGTCTCGTTTCTCTTGTGATAAAACAGTGACCAAAAACAATGAGGCAAGAACCATGTTTGTTTCTCAATTCAAGTGATACAGCATCATAAGGAGAAGGGAGAAACTGTAGCTAGGAATATAAGCAGAACTAAGGAGGAATGCTGCTTATTGATTTGCAGCTCATGGTTTGCTCACTCTGCCTTTTTATACAACCTAGGACCTCCTACCCATAGATGGTACCACCCAGAGTGGTCATGATCCAGTTGCATCAATCATTAATTGAGAAAATGTCTCACAGATTTATCTACATCCAATGGGATGACAGCATTTTCACAACTAACATTCATCTTCCAAGATAACTCTAGTTTCTCTCATGCTGAAAGAATACAAATGGCTCAGGCTCTAAAATCAACAATTGACAAATGGTACCTCATGAAACTGAAAAGCATCTCTAAGGCAAAAGACAAAGTCAATAGGACAATGCAGCAACCTACTGATCGGATAAAGATCTTTACTAAACCTACATCTCATAGAGAGCTAACATCCAAAACATACAAAGAACTCAAGAAACTAGACTCCAAAAGAAGAAATAACCTAATTTTAAAGTGGAGTATATAGCTAAACAAAGAATTCTCAGCTGCGGAATCTCAAATGGCTGAGAAACACCTAAAGAAATGTTCAACATCCTTAGTCATCACAAAAATGAAAATCAAAATAACCTTGAGATTCCCCCTTATACCAATCAGAATGGCTAAGATCATAAACTCAGGGGACAGCAGATACTGGTGAGGATGTGGAAAAAGAGAACACTGATCCATTGTTGGTGGGATTACAAACTTGTACAATCACTGCACAAATCAATCTGGTAGTTTCTTACAAAATTGGAAATAACACTACCTGAAGACCCAGCAATATCACTCTTGAGAATATACCCAAAAGGTGTTCCACCACATCACAAGGACATGTGCTCCACTATGTTCATAGCAGCCTTAATTCTAATAGCCAGAAGCTGAAAACAGTCCAGATGTCCCTCAACCGAGGAATGGATACAGAAAATGTGGTTTATTTATACAATGGAATACTTACTATTCAGCTATTAAAAACAAGGACATCATTAATTTTGCAGGCAAATGGATGGAACTAGAAAATCTTTGCCTGAATGAAGTAACCTAGACCCAAAAAAGACATGAATGGTATGTACTCACTGTAAGTGGATATTAGCCAAGAAGTTCTGATTACAACTCACAGACTCTAGGAAGCTTATCAAGAAGGAAAGCCCAAGTGTGGGTACCTGAAACCACTTAAAAGTGGAACCAAATAATCATGGGAGGCAGAGGGAGGGAAAAAACTGTGTGAAAGAAGGGAGGAGAAAGAAGAAAAGGAGTGGCAGGATCAAGTATGGGTGCCCCGTCCCGCGGGGCAGCTGGTCCCTGTTCGGGCGCCACTTGCCCCGTCCCGCAGGGCAGCTTTTGTCGCAGGGTCCTTCGGAGAAGGCTAGCCTAATGGGAAGAAACAGGGGAGAAAGAGGCGCGAGACCAAGCAAGGAGAAAGAAGGCACAGAGCCAGCTGATTCTTGTCAAGGTCTCACTTTATTGCGGAAGCTGCTACAAGATATACTGTGGGGAATGGAAGGAGGGGGTGACCTCTTGGAGCATGTGGCAAGGGTTTAGGGAACTGGGTTAGGGAACTTGTGGTTGGGTGGGGAATGGAAAACTAAAATTGGGTAAGGGAACATTTGGGTAAGGGGCTTGAGTAAGGGGTTGGGTAAGGGGACAAGCTGAACTCTCCATGGTAAGCCACAAGCTCTGTGCAAGCATGCTGAGAACAAGGAAGTGACTGTTGTTCTCACGGTGGCAGAGGGCAGGCTGCCCAAGCCAAGTGTTTTTAGCTCCAGGGTATATTTTCCTGGCCCCCGACAGGTATTTTCCTGGCCCCCGACATATGGGGAGAAACAGAAGGGACTCCCAGAGAGACAGAGGAATGAATCAAACTGTGCAACAGTTGGGGTTAGGAGGCAGGAGGAGCCTCTAGAAAGCCCTAGAGACCTGGGATGTGAGAGGCTACTAAAATTCAATGGGGATAATATTAGATGAAATGCCCAACAGTGAGGAAATGGAACCTGAAGGGACCAACTCCAGTAGATAGATATCGCATATTGAGGCAGAGGATCACTCACCCATCTTCAAAATTTTTAGCCCAGCATTGTTCCTGTCTAAAGGAAATACAATGTCAAAAATGGAGCAGAGACTGAAAGAAAGCAAACCCAGTAACTGGCCCAACTTGGGATTCATCTCACAAGCACACACCAAATACTGACACTATTAATGAAGCCATATTATGCATCCAGACATGAGCCTGGCATGCCTGTCCTGTAAGAACCTGTACCAGCCACTGACTGAGACAAATGCAGATACTTACAGCAAACCATCAGATTGAGGTCAATCAATATAGAAGCATTGAAGCAGTGAAGGAGCTGAAGGGGATTGTAACTCCATAGGAAGAACAACAGTGCCAACTAACTCAGATGCCTCAGAACTCCTAAAGTCTAAGCCAAACACCAAGGAGCATATATAGGCTGGATCATGGCTCCTGGTATATGTGTGACAGAGGACTGCCTCGTATGGTCCTAGAGGGCGAAGATGTGCTTAATTTTGAGGAAATTTGATGACCCAGGGAAGAGGGGTGCTGGTGGAGGTGAGGTGAGGAGGGTGAAGTGAGGTGGGTGCATTGGTGGGCAGGTGGAAGAGCACCTTCACAAAGGTGGGGAGGAGGAGGGAGTGGGTAAAGAACTCGGGGATAGGGAATACGGAGGGGAGCAGCTTTGGAATGTCAATTAAAACTATTAAATAAAGAAAATAAATAGAAAAACTACCCAGAACACATGAAGTTATACTGTAAAGCTACAGTAATATTAAATAATAAATAAATAAATAAATAAATAAATAAATAAAATGGTTCTTTTTTTCTGTTCCAATATTCCACATTGATCACTGACTTTAATTAAAGACCTACATATAAGCCAACACTCTTATAGCTATCTGATTTCTGACAAAAAAGAAACAACACACGTTTTAGAAAAGACAGGAGATGGAGAGATGGCTCAGCCCTTAAAGGCTAGGCTCACAACCAAATATAAAAGAAAAAAGACAGGAACTTCAACTTATGGCGCTTGTCAAACTAGATAGCTACAAGAAGAACAAAACTAGATGGTTATTTCTCCATGACATCAAGCTCAACTCCAAACTGATGACAAATTGATGACATAAACATAAGAGCTGATACCTTAAATGTGATAGAGGAGAAAGGTGGGACAGGAAAGATTTTCTGAACAGTATCCGGATAGCACAAGGAATAAGTGGGGCTACGTGAATAGGTTTCTATACAGCAAAGGACACTATCATTTGAGTGAAGAGGTAGTCTAAAGAATAGGAAAACTTCACCAGCAATACAGTTGACAGAGGATTAGTATCTAGAATATACAAAGATCTAAAAGAAAAGCAAAAATAAAATTCTAGACACCAATTAGGAAAAACAATGCAGTTAAACTAAACAGAGTTCTCAAAAGACAAAACAGAAGAGGCTAGAATATGTTTTTTATAAATACATCAGGGCAGCACAAACTGTACTTCAGAGAAAAAGAAAAACACAGGTTAGAAACTTGAGTAGATAGGAAAGGGAGGAGGTCAATATGATTAATTGGGGGGAAATTTTCACAGAAATAATAAAATGACACAAAAATATATAAATAGACAAGCATACTCTGAAAAGGACCCCAACAGCTTAGGAAGTGATGGGAACAGTGGTAAAGTGATCACTTCAAAGTAAGGGTTTTGGGCAGCAAAGTAAATAATCTGCTGAGTTAAGAGACAATCTTCAGAATGGAAAACAAACAAACAAACAAACAAACAAAACAATATATAAGTCGGAGTGTTTAGTATCTAGGAAATATAAAAATGTAAAAAAAAAAAAAAAGAACCACCCAAAATCCAAATCATCTAGTCAGTAAAGGAGCTAATAAGTAGACAGTTCTCAAAAGAAAAGAGACAAGTGATCAATGAGCATTTGAAAAAAAATATTCAAAATCCCTATCAGTGATATGCAAAATGCAACTCTTTTAAGACTCCATCTTATCTCAGTCATCAAGAAAACAAATGTTCTTTTCTCTTTTCTTTTTTCTTTTTTCTTTTTTTATTTACTAATTGGCCATTTTATTTACATTTTAAATGCTGTCCGCCTTCCAGGTCACCCTATGCAATGCCCCCATCTCATTCTCCCTCCATGTTGTGTCTAACCCGCTCCTTCCCTCACCCCTCTAGCATCCCCCTATGCTAGGGCAACAAGCCTCCATTGGACAAAGAGCCTCCCCTCCCTTTGGTGCCAGATAAGGCAATCTTCTGCTACATATGTACTTGCAGCCATGGATCCCTCCTTGTATACTATTTGACTGGTGGTTTATTTGGGGGGTAGTTCTGGGGGTCCAGTTAGTTGATACTGTTATCTTTCCTATGGAGTTGCAATCTCTTTCAGCTCCTTCAGCCCTTCCCCTAACTCTTCCACTGGGGTCATCATGGTCAGTCAAATGGCTGGCTGTGAGTGTCTGAATCTGTCTTAGTCAGATGCTGGCGGAGCCTCTCAGAGGAGACCCACATTAGGCTCCTGTCTGTGAGCACTTCTTGCCATCAGCAATAATGTCTGAGTTTGGTGTCTGCAGATGGGATGGATCCCAAGGTGGGGTGGTCTCTGGATGGCCTTTCCTTCAGTCTCTGCTCCATTTTTTGACCCGGGGTTTCCATTAGACAGGAACAGTTCTGGGTTAAAAATTTTGAGATGGGTGGGTGGTCCCATTCCTCAACTCAGGGGCTTTGCCTATCTACTGGAGATTCTTTTCTTCAGGTTCTATCTTTTGTCTGTTGGGTATTTTGGCTATTGTCATCCCTGTTGATTTCTGCGAACCTCTTGCTTTCCTAGCATCTGGGACTTTCTAGTGGTTCCTCCCAAAACCAGATCTCCATCCTCCCCACTGCTACATATTTCCATTCATACTCCTGACCCTCTGGACTTCTCACCTGTCTCTTCCTACCTGATCCTGCAACTCTTTTTCCCCTCCCCCTTCTCTCTCCCTCCCAGGTCTCTCTCTCTCTCTGCTGTCCTCCCTCCCTCTACCTCCCTACCTCTCTCCACATCCGTACCTCCCTCAACCACTCTACCTCCTTATATCTATCTCCCTCCCTCTACCTCCCATGATTATTTTGTTCCTCCTTCTAAGTAGAATTGAAGGATCAACAATTTGCTCATTCTTATTACCATTCATATCTGGGAGTTGTATCATGGCCACTCTGAGTTTTTGGGGCTATAATCCACTTCTCAGTGACTACATACCATGTGTGTCCTTTTGGGTCTGTGTTACCTCATTCAGAATGATATTTTCTACTATCCACTTGCATGCAAAATTCATTACTTCCTCATTTTTATTAGCAGAGTAGTACTACATTGTGGAAATGTATCACATTTCCTCTATCCATTCGACAATCGAAGGACATCTAGGTTGTCTCCAGCTTCTGGCTATTGTAAATAAGGCTTCTATGAGCACAGTTGAGCATGTTTCCTTGTTATATGTTGGAGCATCTTTTGGGTATATAGCTGGATCTTCGGGTAGAACTATTTCCAGTTTTCTGAGGAACTGCCAGATTAATTTACAAAGTAGTTGTACCAGCTTGCAATCCCACCAGCAGTGGATGAGTATTCCTCTTTCTCCACATCCACACCAGCATCTGCTGTTGCCTGAGTTTTTGATCTTAGCTATTCTCACTGGTGTGAGCTGGAATCTCAGGGTTGTTTTGATTTGCATTTCCCTGATGACTAAAGATGTTGAACATTTCTTTAGGTGCTTCTCTGCAATTCAAGATTCCTCAGTTGAGAATTTTTTATTTAGCTCTATACCCCATTTTTAATGGGGTTATTTGGCTCTCTGGAATGTAACCTCTTGAATTCTTTTTATATTTTGGATGTTAGCCCTCTATCAGATGTAGAGTTATTAAAGATCTTTTCTCAATCTGTAGGCTGCCGTTTTGTCCTATTGACAGTGTTCTTTGGCTTACAGAAGATTTTTAATTTTATGACGTTTAATTTGTCAATTGTTGAGCCATTGGTATTCTCTTCAGGAAAATTTCCCCTGTGCCAATGTGTTCCAGGCTCTTTCCCACTTTCTTTTCTATTAGTTTCAGTGTATCTTGTTTTATGTGGAGGTCCTTGATCCACTTGGTCTTGAGCTTTGTACAAGGAGATAAGAATGGATCAATTTACATGCAGACTGCCAGATGAACCAGCACTACTTGTTGATAATGGTGTCCTTTTTCCACTGGATGGGTTTGGCTCCTTTGCCAATGATCAAGTGACCATAGGTGTGTGAGTTTATTTCTGGGTATTCAATTCCATTCCATTTATCTAGCTGTCTGTCTCTGTACCAATACCTTGCAATTTTTTTTCACTATTGCTCTGTAGTACAGCTTGACATCAGGACTGGTGAGTCCCCCAAGAAGTTATTTTATTGTTGATAATTGTTTTAACTATCCTGGGTTTTTTGTTATTCCAAATGAAGTTAAGAATTGCTCTATCTCTGTGAAGAATTGAGTTGTAATTTTGATGGAGAATGCATTGAATCTGTAGATTGCATTTGGTAAAATGGCCATTTTAGTATGTTAATCCTGTTGATCCATGAGCATGGGAGATCTTTTTATCTTCAGAAGTCTTCTAAATTTTTTTTCTTAAGATACTTAAAGTTCTTATCATATAGATCTTTCACTTGAAGCCAAACCCATCCAGTGGAAAAAGGACACCATCATCAACAAGTAGTGCTGGTTCATCTGGCAGTCTGCATGTAAATTTCACATGGTTAGAGTTATACCAAGATATTTTACATTATTTGAGATTATTGTGTTTTTTCCTAATTTCTTTCTCAACCTTTTATCCTTTGTGGAGAGGAAGGCTACTGATTTGTTTAGTTTTATATCCGGCCACATTTCTGAAGTCATTTATTCGCTGTAGGAGTTCTCTGATAGAATTTTTGGGGTTGCTTACATATACTATCATATCGTCTTCAAATAGTGATATCTTGACTTCTTCCTTTCCAATTTGTAAAACTTTGACCTCCTTCTGTAGTCTATTTGCTCTAGCTATAACTTTGAGTACTATACTGAATAAATAGGAAGAGAGTGGACAGCCTTGTCTTGTCTCTGATTGCAGTGGGATTGTTTCAAGGTTCTCTCCACCTAATTTAATGTTGACTATTTGTTTGCTGTATATTTCTTTTATTAGGTTTAGGTATATGCCTTGAACACCTGATCTTCCAAGAATACAAAAATCTTACAAATTAATAAGATAACTCATTTGAAAAGTAGGCAGAAACCAGAATAGATAATTCACTAAAGATTACATATGAATAAACATTGGGATAACATTATTTACTATCAGAAAATTAGACATTAAAGCCAGAGTGTAGTACCATTTTACACCCCATAAAAGGCCACCATCATAATAACAATTAGCAGTTGAGGAGAATGTGGAGACAATGAAATAGGCATGTGCACAATGTATGGTAATTTAAAAGGTTTTTTTCATGTCCTTCCTGTCTGAGCTAGTGCGCTGAGAAAACATTGGGCACTAGCTCTGCATCCATTCCCACAATATCCAGAAGAAGCTCAATTTCCAGGCAGTATAACATGCCGAGGATCATAGAATCTCAGGAGATTAGTCACACCAGGAATTGAGGTTCTTAGAAGCAGCTTGACTCCCAGGAGCTCTGACATGCCCAGGATCTCAGGATCACAGGATCACAGAATCACAGAGACACCAAGACTCTGTGGAGTTCTAACACAACCAGGATCATAGAAGGGACAGACTCAAAGTCAGAGGGGGTGAGGTCAAGTAGCGCTAGAGATAACCAGATGGAGAGAGGCAAGCATAAGAACTTAAACAACAAAAAACCAAGGTTACATGGCAACATCAGAACCCAGTTCTTCCACCATAGCAATTCCTGGATACACCATCACACCAGAAAAGCAAGATTCAGATCTAAAATCACTTTTCATGATGATGATAGAAGATATGAAGAAGGACATAAATAACACCCTTAAAAAATACAGGAGGACACAGGCAAGCAGCTAGAGCCCTTAAAGAGGAAACACAAAAGTCACTTAAATAATTACAGGAAAACACAACCAAGCAGTAGAAGGAATTGAACAAGACCATATAGGATCTAAAAGTGGAAATAGAAACAATAAAGAAATCACAAAGGGAGACTATCCTGGAAGGAAAGGGATCAGGATTCATAGATGCAAGCATCACAAATAGAATACACAAAATAGAAGAGAGAATCTCGGGGACAGAAGACCATAAAAATTCACATAGACCCTGAGAGAATATTACGGCCTGATTTCAATACCTCACTTTTGATTCAAGATAGGCTATCCAAATTAAAAATCAATCATTAAATTAGAATGAATCATCATTAAATTACATCACAGACTAAAAAGTTATGACAACTATCTACAGAATATTCTATCTGCATTTGTCTCATTTCTACTGTGATAAAAACAGTGACCACACATTGGCACAACAGTCAAAGAAAATGCAAAATGCAAAAAGCCCCTAACCCAAAAACATCCAGGACATCCAGGACACAATGAGAAGACCAAACCTAAGGATAATAGGTATAGAAGAAAGTGAAGATTCCAAACTTAAATGTCCAGTAAATGTCTTCAACATAATTATAGAAGAAAACTGCCCTTACCTAAAGAAAGAGATGCCCATGAACATACAAGAAACCTATAGAACTCCAAATAGACTGGACCAGAAAAGAAAGTCCTCCTGTCACATTATAGTCAAGACACTAAATGCACAAAACAAAGAATGAATATTAAAAGCAGTAAGGGAAAAATATCAAGTAACATATAAAGAATCACACCATCAGAATTACACCAGAATTCTCATCAAAGCCTGTAAAAGCAAGAAGATCATAGGCAGATGTCATATAGACCCTAAGAGAACACAGATGCTAGCCCAGGCTACTGTAGCCAGCAAAACTCTCAGTTACCATAGATAGAGAAACCTAGATATTCCATGACAAAACCAAATTCATACAATATCTTTCCACAAATCCAGCTCTACAAAAATAATAGATGGAAAATTTCAACACAAGGAGGGAAACATCACCCTAGAAAAGACAAGAAAGTAATATTCTATCAACAGTCAAAAGAAGATAGCCACACAAGCATAATTCGATCTCTAAAAACAAAAATAACAGGAAGCAACAATTACTTTTTCAAAATATCTCTTAGCATCAATGGACTCAGTTCTCCAAAAAAAGACAAAGACTAATGGACTGGATATGTAAACAGGACCCAGAATTTTGCTACATATAGGAAATGCACCTCAGTAACAAAGACAGACACTGCCTCAAAGTAAAAGGCTGGGAAAAAACTTTTCCAAGCAAATAATCCCAAGAAACAACCTGGAGTAGCCATTCTAATATGGAATAAAATTGACTTTCAACAAAAAGTTATCAAAAAAGACAACGAAGGACACTTCATACTTCAAAGGAAAATCTACCAAGATGAACTCTCAATTCTAAACATCTATGCTCCAAATGCAAAGGAACCTACATTCATAAAGAAACTTTACAAAAGCTGAAACACACATTGCATCTCACACAATGATAGTAGGAGACATCAATACCCCACTCTCATCAATCGACAGATCATGGAAACAGAAACTAAATAGAGACACAGTGGAACTAAGAGAAGTTATGGGAAAAATGGATTTAACAGATTTTTACAAAACCTTTTTTCCTAAAACAAAAGAATATAACTTCTCAGCACCTCAGGGTATCATCTCCAAAATTGTCCATACAATTAGTCACAAAACAGAACTCAACAAATACAAGGTCATTGAAACAATCCCAAGCATTGTATCAGATCACCATGGACTAAGGCTGGTCTTTAATAAAAACAAAAACACCGGAAAACCCACATACACCTGGAAGCTGAACAAAGCCCTACTCAATGATAACTTGGTCAAGGAAGAAGAGAGAGAGAGAGAGAGAGAAACAGAGAAATTAAAGACATTTTAGAATTTATTGAAAATGAAGGCACAACATACAAAACCTTATGGGACACAACAAAAGCAGTGCTAAGAAGAAAGCTCATAGCTCTAAGTGCCTCCAAAAAGAAACTCTTTAGAGCATACACTAGGAACTTGACAGCACACCTGAAAGCTCTAAAACGAATAGAAGCAAATACACCCAAGTGGAGTAGATAGCAGGAAATAATCACATTCAGGGCTGAAATCAACTAAGTAGAAACAAAAAGAACTACACAAAGAATCAACTGAACCAGGAGCTGGTTCTTTGAGAAAATCAACAAGATAAATAAACTACTAGCCAGACTAACCAGGGAGCACAGAGACAGTATCCAAATTAATAAAATCAGAAATTAAAAAGGAGACATAACAACAGAAACTGAGAAAATTAAAGAAATCATCCAATCCTACTACAAAAGCCTGTACTCAGCCAAATTGGGAAATCTGAATGAAATGGACAATTTTCTAGACATATACCAGGTGCCAAAGTTAAATCAGGATCAGATAAACCATCTTAACAGTCCTATAACCCCAAAGAAATAGAAGCATTCCTTAAAAGTCTCTCATCCAAAAACAGCCAAGGACTAGATGGTTTTAGTGCAGAATTCTATCAGATCTTCAAAGAAGACCTAATACTAATACTCTTGAAACTATTCCACAAAATAGAACCAGAAGGAGCAGTACCAAGTTGATTCTATGAAGCTACAATTACACTTATACCTAAACAATGCAAAGACCCAACAAAGACAGAAACTAAAACCAATTTCCCTTTGAACATCGATGCTAAAATACTTAATAAAATTCTCTCAAACCAAATCCAGGAATACGTCAATGTGATCATTCACCACAATTAAGTAGGCTTCATCCCAGGGATGCAGGGATACTTCAATATATGGAAATCCATAAATGTAATCCACTAAAAAAACAAACTCAAAGAAAAAACCACATGATAGTTTCACTAGAAGCTGAAAATGCAGTTGACACAATTCAACATTCCTTCATGTTAAAAGTCTTGGAAAGATCAGTAATTCAAGGCCCATGCCTAAACATAGTAAATACAGCAAATCAGTAGCCAACATCAAACTAAATGGGGAGAAACTTCAAGCAATCTCATTTAAATCAAGGTCTAGACAAGGCTGCCCACATTCTACCTATCTATTCAATATAGTAATTGAAGTTCTAGCTAAAGCAATTAGACAACAAAAGGAGGTCAAAAGGATACAAATTGGAAAGTCAAAATATCACTATTTGAAGATATTATGGTAGTATACTTAAGTGATCCCAAAAATTCCACCAGAGAATTCCTAAACCTGATAAGCAACTTCAGTGAAGTGGCTGGATATAAAATTAATTCAAATAAATCAGTAGCCTTCCTCTACTCAAAGGATAAACAGGCTGAGAAAGAAATTAGGGAAATGACACCCTTTGCAATAGTCACAAATAATATAAAATATCTTAGTGTGACTCTAACCAAACAAATGAGAGATCTGTATGATAAGAACGTCAAGTCTCTGAAGAAAAAAATCATAGATGATCTCAGAAGACGGAAGGATCTCTCATGCTCATGGATAGGCAGAATTAATGTAGTAAAAATGATCATCTTGGTGAAAGCAAACTGCAGATTCAATGCAATCCCCATCAAAATTCCAACTCAATTCTTTATAGAGTTATAAAGAGCAATTCTCAACTTCATTTAGAATAACAAAAACCCAGGATAGCAAAAACTATTCGCATCAATAAAAGAACTTCTATGGAAATCACCATCTTTAAGCTATATTACAAAGCAATAGTGAAAAAACTCTCGATAAGACAAAAGTGGCAACCAACAGATTGGGAAAAGATCTTTACCAATCCTTTACCTGATAGATGGCTAATATCCAATATATACAAGGAACTCAAGAAGTTAGACTACAGAGAATCAAATAACCCTATTTAAAGTAGGGCACAGGGCTAAACAAAGAATGCTCAACTGAGGAAACATGAATGGCAAAGAAGTTCCTAAAGAAATTTTCAGCATCCTTAGTCATCAGGGAAATGCAAATCAAAACAACCCTGAGATTCCACTTCACACCAGACAGAAAGGTTAAGATAAAAAACTCAGGTGACAGCAAATGCTGGCAAGAATGTAGAGAAAGAGGAACACTCCTCCATTGTTGGTGGAATTGCAAACTGGTACAACCACTCTGGAAATCAGTCTGGGGGTTCCTCAGATAATGTGACAAAATATTACCTGAGGACCCAGCTCTACTACTCCTCAGCATATACCCAGAAGAAGCTCAAATATATAACAAGGACACATGCTCCACTATGTTCATAGCAGCCTTATTTATAATACCCAGAAGCTGGAAAGAACCCAGATGTCCTGCAACAGAGAAATGGATACAGAAAATGTGGTACATTTATAATGGAGTACGACTCAGCTTATAAAAACAATGAATTCATGAAATTCACAGGCAGTTGGATGGAGCTTGAAAATATCAACCTGAGTGAGGTAACCCAGTCAAAAAAGAACACAAATAGTATGCACTCACTGATAAGTGGATATTAGCACAAATGCTTGGAATACCCAAGATAAAATTCACAGACCACATGAAGTTCAAGAAGAAGTAAGACCAATGTGTGGATACTTCAGTGATTCTTAAAAGGGGGAACAAAATATCATGGGGGAAAAATGGAAACAAAGTGTGGAGCAGAGACTGAAGGAAAGGCTGTCCAGAGACTACCTCATCTGGAGATCCATTCCATATACAGTCACCAAACCCCACACTATTGTGGATGGCAAGAAGTGCATGCTGACAGGAGACTGATATAGCTGTCCACTGAGATGCTCTGCCAAAGCCTGACAAATACGGAGGCGGATGCTCACAGCCAACCATTGGATGTGGGCTGTCCCACATCAATTACTAATTAAGAAAATGCCTTACACCTGTGTCTTATGGAGACTTTTGTCAATTGAGTTTCTTTCCTTTCAGAAAACTCTAGACTGTATGCCAGGCTGACATAAGAGCAACCAACACACATGGTTACATTTGTATGAATAACCAGAGCAGGCAAGCATACAGGAACAGAGGCAGAGAATGGTTTATGGGGAGCAGTATTTGGAAGCAGATGGCACCACAAATGGACACAAAGATTCTTGAGGGGATTATAAGACTTTTCTACAACTAAATTGTACCTGTTATTTCTTAACATGATGAAGTCACAAAAAAATTGTGAACTTATACATTTAAAATGGGCACATTTTGTAGAATGAAAATTATATTTTTGCAAAGCGTTCAACAAGGCAAATAATTTTAAATTAATTTTTAATATATTTAAATTTTATTTTATTATAGCTTATATTATTTTATTTAAAATACAATTAACATTGTTTTTCCTTTTCCTCTTCCTCCAGCCAGCCCCTCCCATAATTCCCCCTTTAACCTCATGGTCTATTTGTGTTTAATTGTTATTATTACATTTATATGTAACCAAATAAACATATATAAATATTTTTTAAAAAATGAAAACAGATGTTCTCAAATGTGTGTAGAGAGAATGCCATACACTGTCAATAAGATTATAACCTGGTGCATTTACTATAGAATTCAACATGAAGTTTTCATTTTTTTAAATCCTAAAATTAAACTACTGTGTGACCTTGTGATAGTGTTTTCTAAGTCAGCACAACATATAGACACTTAGACATCCATTTATATCTTTAAATTTTTTACAGGTATGTGTATATGCATGTTACATCTGTGTCTAAATACACACATGCATTATTTTATAGGCCAGAGAGTAATGTCTCATAGTGAGTGTCTTCTACTATGTGAGTCCCAAGGATCAAACTCAAAATTGTCAGACAATTACCTTTACCATCTGAGCCAACTCACTAACCCCATGTGTCAATTTTTATAGCTTTAATTTTCATGGTAGCCAAAAGAAAAGACAAGAAGTCCATCAATAGTTGATTGAATAGAGAAAGATGTGGTACACAATGGAGTTGTGTACAGCCATAAGAAAAATTACAACAGGACACTTATATGAAAATGGATAGAACTGCATATCAGTATGTTGGCTGAAATAAGATAGATTCAGAAAGAAAAACACTCCAAGTTTTTTTTTTAATGTGGAAAATATACATAAAATTATATACATGAGTATGCATTTTTATGTGGGTTTGATCACAAAATAGAGAGGAGCTCATGAGAAGGAATTATGAAAAGTGAGTAATAAAGATGGTTGTAGAACACATGTACCAAGAAAGCAAGCAGGGGTGGCAGGACTGACTGGAGAACAAAATGGAACTAGCTAGAGGAAAATGATGATTTAAGGACTGGGGGAGGAGAAGGACAAGAAATGAGAAAATGTGACGGTGTAAATAAAAGTGTTTGGGTATTCCAACCTAAGAACTTGGTAGAAAATAAATTTAAGAAAAGAAAAGAAGGTAAAAAGGATAAAACTGTTTTCCTTTGAAGTGAAACATGATGGCAAGTCAATAGACGGTTTGAAGACACCACAATGAGGGAATGAGGAGTTGCAGTTCAATGGACAAATGGCAAGAAAAAGAAAAGATCTTATAATTTGTTCTCAGAGAGTTTAATTTTTCATGATGAGAAGAGATGTCTTTAAATGTTTCTATTTCCTTTCTGAGTATACAACAAACATCAGTGCAGAGGAACTTAAAATGCTTTCCATATGAGAACTACTAAGCCTTAGACAGATTGACCCACAATAGTCTCCAAATAACACAAAGCTGATCACTGTTGGGAACAAAGGAAGGGCTTTCTAAAGGAAGGGCTTTCTAAAGGAAGGGCTTGCTGCTGCCTTATGTGTTTTTGTTTGTAATCGATCATGTGAAAGAAAGTTATATGGCCCATATGATAACAATCTCATAGCAATTAACTTATTTCTACAAATAACTTTTTGTACAATGAACATGAAGGGACAAAAAAAGTAAGGCAACATGGTCAAGAAGAAACAGAAAATATGATGATAGAAATAGAAAAACATGTTAAAACTACTGAAAAATTCAACATAACTCTGGGTATTACATTCAAGGAGATAAAATATAAAATTAAAAATTGTTCAAAACCCTTGCTTCTGGCTGGGAATTTATGTTAGTAGAACATTAGTATGAGACTCTGGTTTCAATCACCAGCATAGAAACAAACAAAACAACCAAATAACTAGATATTCAAGGTGACATACCAGATGAGACATTGAGGGAATAAACCATGGAAAACAGTGTAGATCTTCATAATTAAAAAGAGCCCACCATATGATCAGTGACCATGTTACTAGTTATATAGCCAATGAAATAGCATCACCATACTCAACCCTATTATCATCCAATGCTGTACCACTTTCTCTATAGTCAAGGCATGCACTGGTTTGATATAGAAAAGAAAAAAAAGTCATTATATATATATATATATTTGAGTATTATTTAAAAATACACAAAGAAAGGTAAAAACTTATTGATGAAAATAGATGAACATTAAAAGACCAGATTAAGTGAAACCAGTCAATGCAGAGAAATAGTTGCCACATCTCTTTCCCACATAGAAAAGCAAAAAGCAACAAACAAACAAACAACTTGTCATTTTAATGTTGAACTATGATTACTAGGAATTATGAAGACTCCTGAGCAAGGAAAGGGTGAAAGTGTAAGAGAGTGATTGCCAGTCCATGCTATGTTCATAGATGGAAATAAAACAACAAATCTACTAATTGAAATGAAGGCTGATAATTTCTTTAAAAGGGAAATCTACCCTAAATATGTAAGATTGTCTTTATTGACACAGGTAGCTACACTAGTAAGAATCCCAAGGGATCACTACAGGGAGAAGACAGTCCAGAAACACATCAGTCCATAAAAGAGGACCTGGGTGTCAGAAACGTCCTTCAACAGGAAGACCAAGGAGCAGCAAGGTATGAGGATACCTGGTAGTGTGTGGTTTAAACTCAAAGACATCTTACCTTTTTCAAATCTTCATAGCTCAGGAACATTATATTGAAGTCATGTCTGTGCTCATACCAGCCTCTAATGTGATCAAACCAACGGCTTCCTACAACTGAAGGACAAGTTACTGAGGACCAAAGTGAAGGCATTATGCATACTGAACACAAAACTCAATTTGTTTTCTTTGCTTGTTTAGACCATCAGGAATCAAAATGAAACCCCTATAATTGAATGTCTATATGACTACTTTAAAGAAATTATTTGTGTAGTCACAATATTTTCAAATACTGGGTAAAGTTTACTCTTCTGTTCCTTAAATATGGCTTTGTTATATTAACTCTTAGAAGCTCCTACATCAAATTTTCATGAACTTTCCTTATCTTTCATTCTGTGCCTTGCCAATAAAATCTGCCTAGCCAAAACAAAGCTTTAGAAACAGAATAGGTGGGACTTCTGATTCTAAGAAGGTTAGAAACAGAAAGAGGAGAGGAGGAAGGAGCTATAGGGGAAGTGAAGAAAACATGTGGAGAAGAGAATGGAATCAAGAAAGGATGATAAATTTCAAGTACTTTGATTGAGAATATAGTCTGTGAGGAAACCTGACTAACTTGGAGCTTTAGAAAGGAGTAGTAATTGCCTAGTATTTTTCTCAAGGAAATTTTAATAAATCTTAGTATTTCTGTAAGGTTATTGGGTAATTAGCTTGTTAAGAAATACAGCTGTCAGATTAATTCATTCTTGATTTTCAGTTAAAGGAAAAATGAAAAACTCAGTGTTCTTCCAAGTGTATGCTATGCAGAGTACACATTCACTCTCAACTTTAGCTGCATGACTCTTCCTGTGGCGTAAGCTAGGGGGAAAATCAATAAAGTATTTGTAAACATCTTATGGTCTTACAAAATATCTCCTACTTAACACAGCATTGTAAAGTTAACAACTGTCACATGGTCCTACCAATGGCTGAAAAACTGTTCTGCATTAGGTTGGGTTGATCAAAATTATTATTACTCTATATATGCATCCCACTGGCCCCCCGATCTCTTTGCTAAATGTTCCCTACATTGAAATGGTTTACGTGTCATCTCTCCTTTTTATATTAGTGAGAGTGATAAATGTTGTTACCTTTTCCATCTAGAAATTTTTCCACATAATTGTCTATGGTATCTATAGGTTCAAAGGTAACCACCCATTTTGAAAAATGAAAAAATGAGATCAAAACATCTTTGGGATTTCTGTAAATATAAAGAATCTGCAGAAAAAATAGAAAGTTGCTTTAGTAATTCTTAGTTATCCTATTAAGTTCTGAACAATTATATAATTCATTTTCTAAAGACATCTTTATATTCATCCAGGTAATAGTTATGAAAGTTTTGTTAGTTATGAACTTGTTTCATACTATAAAACATGAATGAATATTTTTATTTACATAGTATTTGATACATGTACAATAAAACAAGTCACCTTTCTAGAAATTATATTATTTGTAAAGTTGGTGAACACAGTAAGTACATTTTTCTTAAGGCTATAACAAATGACATTGATTGACTTATCTGAGATATTTGATATATAGCAAAGGTAATACTGGAAATAAATAGAAAATATTTTTAAATGAAATGTTATCTTGGTACAAGCATCAACTGTACCCACATATAGAAAGAAAATTCATGAGAGGTCCATCTTCCTTCACACCTAGACCTCTACCTGCAATCATGGATCAGCAAACTACATACCACCCCACAGCGCTGCTACATCCAGGGAATACTGAAGCTATCTTGGGCAACCAGAGGCTTACTACTCCCAGAGAGACTACCAGACCAGCCAACACCAGAAACAAGCAGATGTTAAAAGGCAAGTGCAAGAACATAATCAACAGAAGCCAGTGCAATAGGCATCATCAGAACCCAGAAAGCTCTGGATGCCTTTACACACCTGAAAAGCAAGGTTTTGACCTTAAATCACATCCCATGAAGATGATGGAGGGAGGCCTTTAAAGAGGATATAAATAAATATCTTAAAGAAACACAGGAAAACATAATCAAACAGATAGAAACAAATAAATCCCTTAAAGAAATAAAGAGAAATATAATCAAACAGGTGAAGGAATTGAATAAAACAGTCCAAGACCTAAAACATGGAAATAATACCTATAAAAAAGCATTAATGGAGGCATCCATGGAGATGGAATACCTGTGAAATCAAACAGGAATTACAAACTCAATCATATCCAACAGAATATAAGAGATGGAAGAGAAAATCTCAGGTATAGAAGATATCATAGAAGAAAATGTTACATTGGTCAAAGAAAATGCCCAAAATTACAAGAACACAATCAACAGATGCTAGTACAGTATGACACAATCAGAAGCTAGCTCTCTACTACAGCAAGCCCTGGATGTCCTAACACACCTGAAGAGTAAGACCTTAAATCTTATGTCAAAAAGATGAAAGAGTACATAGTTTCTAACACAAAACATCCAGGAAATTTGGAACACTAAGAAAGGACCAAACCTAAGAACAAGAGGACTAAAAGAGGGTGAAGATTCCCATTCTAAGGGCCAGAAAATTCCTTCAACAAAATCATAGACAAAAAAATTCCATAACCTAAAGAAGGAGATGGTTATAAGCCAAATAAATTGGACCAGAAAAGAAAATACTCCTGCAACGTAATGAAATGAAAACACTAAATGAACAAAACATAGAAGGAATATTAAAAGTCACAAAGGAAAAGGACCAAGTAACATACAAAGCATACCTATCAAAACTTTACCTGACTTCTCAACAGCGACTATAAAAGCCAGAGAATCTTATACATATATCTTGCAGACCCTAAGAGACCACAGATGCCAACACAAACTACTATACCCAGTGAAACTTTCAATCACCATAGATGGAGAAACCAAGACATTTCATGACAACACCAATGTTTAAACATATCTTTCTACCAATCCAGCCCTATAGAGTATACTAGAAGGAAAATTCCAATACAATGAAGGTAACTACATCCAAGAAAACACAAGAAATTAATAATCTCACACCAAAACCAAAGTAAGGGAAACACACACACAGAGAGACACACACACACACAATCACCACCAACAACAAAATGACAGGAGCTAATAATCATTCGTTATCAGTATCCAACATCAATGGACTCAGTTCACCAATAAAAAGACACAGGCTAACAGACTGGATACTTAAATGGTGTCCATCAATCTACTACATACAAAAACCATACCTCAGCAACAAAAAAGACACTACTTCAGAATAATGGGCAGGAAAAAGGTTCCCAACCAAATGGACTGAAGATGCAAACTGGAGTAGCCATTCTAATATCTAACAAAATATACTACAAGCCAAAAGTAATCAAAAGAGATGGGAAAGGACACTTTAGATCCATTGAAGGAAAAATCCACCAGGATGACACTTTAGTTCTGAACATCTGTGTCCCAAAAGTAATAGTATCCACATTCATTAAAAAAAAATTACTAAACCTCAAATGACACATTGAACCCACTACAATAATAATGAGGGACTTCAACACTCCACTCTTACCAATGGACAGGTCATTGAAAGAGAAACTAAACAGACTAATAATTAAATTAACAGAGGCTATGATTGAAATGGAAGTGACATATATCTACAGAAATTTTCACCCCAAAACAAAAGAATATACCTCTTCTCAGCACCTCATTAAACCTTACCCAAAAATTGACCATATATTTAAGAACAACATAAGCCTCAAAAGACATAAGAAGATTTAAACAAACCCTTGCATCTTATCAAATCAGCATAGAATAAGGCTGGAATTTAACAACAGAAACAACAGAAAGCCCACATATTCATGGAAATTGAACAACTCTCAACTCAATGATAACTTGGTCAGGGAAGAAATAAAGAAATTAAAGAATTTCTAGAGATCAAGAAAAATAAAGACATAACATTCCCAAGTTTATGGAACACAATAAAAGCAGTGCTAAAAGGAAAGTTGATAGCACTAAGTGCCTTCATAAAGAAATTGGAGAAGTCTTCTACTAGCAATTTAACAGCATACCTGAAAACTCTAAAACAAAAAGAAACAAACTCAAGAAGAGTAGATGGCAGGAAACAGTCAAACTCAGGGCAGAAATCAATCAATTAGAAAAAAAGAGACCAATAAAAAGAATCAACAAAACCAAGAGTTGGATCATTGAGAAAATCAACAAGACAAACAAACTTCTAGCTAAAAATACCTAAAAGGCAGAGAGGCAATATCCGTGTTAACAAAATTAGAAATGAACAGGGAAACATTGTAACAGAAACTGAGAAATTTCTTTAAAAAATATCATCAAATTTTATTTCAAAAGTCTGAGGTACTAGACAAAAATGGAAAATCTAAATGAAATGGATGATTTTCTAGACAGATGCACCTTACCAAAATTAAATCAAGATCTGGTAAACTATCTATGCTGTTTTATAACCCCTGAAGAAATAAAAGCAGTCATGTAAAAATCTCCCAATCAAAACAATTTCAAGGCCAGATAGTCTTAGTGCAGAATCCTACCAGACATTCAAAGAAGAATTAATACCAATACTCCTCAAACTATTACACACAACAAAAAACAGAAGGAACACTAGCTACCTAATTCTATGAGGCCACAGTCACTCTGATACCTATACCACACAAAGACTCAACAAAGAAAATTTCATGACCATCAATGTCAAAATACTCAATAAAATTCTTGCAAACCAAATCCAAGAATACATCAAAAATACATTCACCAGGATCAAGTAGGCTTTATCCCAGGAGTACAGGGATGGTCCAATATATGAAAATCTATCAACATAACATACTATATAAATAAATTGCAAAAAAAATAATCATGTCATCATCTCACTAGATGCTGAAAACCCTTCAACAAAATCCAACTCCATTTCATGTTAAAGTTTTAGACAGATCAGGGATACAAAGCACATATCTAAATATAGTAAAAGTAAAAATACAACAAGTCAATACCAAACATGAAATTAAATGTAGAGAAACATAAAGCTGTCCCACTAAATCATGACAAGACAAAGCTGCCTACTCTCTCCCTACTTATTCAATATACTAATTGGAATTCTAGCTAGAGCTATAAAACAACAAAAGAAGATCAAAGGGTTACAAATTGGAGAGAAAGAAGTTAATGTATCACCATTTATGGATGATATGATAGTGTATATAAGCAACCCCAAAAATTCTAACAGAAAATATCTACAGCTGATAAACAACTTCAGCAAAGTAGCTGGTTATAAAATTCACTCAAAGAAATTAGTAGCCCTCCTTTACAAAATTATAAATGGGCTGAGAATGAAATTCAGAAGCAATACCCTTCATAATAGCCACAAATAATATAAAATATCTTGTTATAACTGCAATCAAGCAAATGAAAGTTCAGCATGAAAAGAACTTTAAGTCCCTAGAGATAGAAACTGAAGAAGATTTCAGAAGATAGAAAGAGATCTCATGCTTATGGATCAGTAGGATTAACATTCTGAAAATGGCCATCTTAACCAAAAGCCAAATCTACAGTTTCAATGGAATTCCCATCAAAATTCCAGCACAATTCTTTAAAAACCTTGAAAGAGGAATTCTCAACATCATTGGAAAAGCAAAAAACCCAGGACAGCTAAACTAATTCTGAATGATAAGAGGACTTCTAGAGGCATCATCACCACTGATTTCCAGCTGTATTATAAAGCAATAGTTATAAAAAACAACATTGTATTTGCATAGAAACTAACAGGTTGATCAATGAAATTGAATGGAAGACCCAGAAATAAACCCACACAACTATGGACATTTGATCTTTGACAAACAAGCCAAAATCATACATTGAAAAAAAAGAAATCACCCCCAAGATATGGTGCTGATCTAACTGAATGTCTGCATGTAGAAAAATACAAGTAGATTCATATTTATAACCCTGCATAAAACTCAAGTCCAAGTGGATCAATGACCTTAAAATAGAACTAGATACTCTAAACCTCATGGACGAGAAAGTGGGACATAGCCTTGAATGCATTTGTATCAGAGACAATTTCTTGAACAGAATATCAATGTCTCAGGCTCTAAGATCAACAATTGATAAATAAGATCTCCCAAAACTGAAAAGATCCTGTAAGGCAAAGGACAATGTCAACAGGACAAAATGCCAACCTACCATTTGGAAAAAGATTTTCGTTGGCTCTACAAGCAACAGAGGGCTAATATCCAAAAAAATACAAAGAACTCAAGAAGTTAGACTCCAACCAACCAAAAAAGGCAAATTAAAAATAGGGTACAGCACTAAAAGAAAATTCTCAACAGAGGAATCTAAAATGGTTAAGAAGCACTTAAATAAATGTTTGACGTCTTTAGCCATTAGGGAAATGCAAATCAAAATGACCCTGAGATTCTATCTTATAACAATCAGAATGGCCAAGATCAAGAACTCAAACAACAACACATCCTGGTGAGAATGTGGAGAAAAAGGAGCACACCTACATTACTGGTAGGATTAAAAACTTGCACATCTACTTTGAAATCAATCTGGCAGTTTCTCAGAAAATAGGAAAAAGTTTTAACTAGAGACCTTGCTATACAGCTCCTGGCCATATACCCAGAAGATACTCCACAAGGATTCATGTTCCACTATGTTTATACCAGTTTTATTCATAGTAACCAGAAAGTGAAAACAACCCAGTTTCTGGACACAGAAAATGTGGTTCATTTCAACAATGGAGTACTATTCAGCTACTAAAAACAAGGGCATCTTAAATTTTGCAGGCAAGTGGATGGTACTAGAAAATACCATCCTGAGTGAGATAACCCAGACCAAAAGGACATGCATGGTATGTATGTACTGATGACTGGATATTAGCCAGGAAGTGCAGGATACCTGTGATATAACCCACAGACTCAAAGAAGTTAAAAAAGAAGGAAGGCTCACACAATCGAGGATGTTTGAGTCTCAATTAGAAGTGGTGAATAATATAGTCATAGGAGGCAGAGAGAGGAAGGGAATTTGATGGGAGAGGGAGGACAAAAAAAAAAAAAAACGAAGAGTCTACCTCCTATACCCCCTATAGCCTAGCAAGACCCCCAATGAGGGATAAGGACACCAACCCACCCACAACACTTTCCATCCAAAATTTGTCCTATCTGAAAAAAATACATAGATGAAGATGGAGCAGAGACTAAAGGAATAGACAAACAATAACTTGTTCAACTTAAGACCTACCCCACTGGCAAGCCCCAATACTTGACACTATTAATGATATTCTTTTATGTTTGCAGAGAGGAGCCTAGTATAATTGTCCTCTTGGAGGCTCTGCCCATCAACTGACTGAAGGAGATGCAGATAACCCCAGCCAACAATTGCAAGGATGACAGGGACTCTTACAGAAGAGTTGTAGAAAGAATTGAAGGTCTTGAAGGAAATAGATACTCCACAGAAAGACTAACATAATCAACTAACCTAGACACTTGGGAGCTCTCAGAGACTATGACACCAACCAAAGAGCATACACATGCTGAACCAAACCATTAGTATATTGTGTGGCCTTTTCTGCCTGCAGTAGGAGAAGATGTGCCTAACCTTACAGGGTCTTGATGCACCAGAGTTGTGGGATACCCAAGGAGGCCACACTCTCAGAGGAGAAGGGGAAGGAGGATGGGAAGGGACTCTGTGATGGGGTAAATGGGAGGGGGACAGTATTTGTAATATTGATTAATAATAAATTTTAAACATTCTATCATACTATTATGCATAATAACTAATTAGTATATTAAAGGCATTAGACCAAAAATAAACATATTTCTTGTCTTGAAGCAAGGAAAGATTTCTTAAGTGAGGTCTTGTTCTGATAGACTTTTATTTGGGTTTTTCTTTTGAGAAAGAACTTAAAGTAGGGAGGATAGGAGTAAGGAGAGAATCTGGAAGGATGTGGGAAATGAATAATCATTGACAAGTATATTGTGAGTATTAGATCAATAATAGATATAATTCTAGTCTTGAAATAAGGAACAATTTCTTCAATAAAGTCTCGATATTATATTAGCGTTTTTGTTTTTGTTTTGTTTTGTTTTAGAAGAACTTAAAGTTGGGTGGTAGGGATGGGGAAAGGATCTGAAAGGACTTGGGAAAGAGGTAGAATATTGGCCAAATTATATTTAATTTAAAATGGTTTAAGTAATAAAAATATGATAAAAAAGAAAATAGTTAAGTAATGAGTTTATATTTTTAAAAAGTCGATATGATTGATACTATAAATAAGAATATTCTAATCAAATTAAACCACAAAATTATAAAGATTTATAAAACATAAGAAAGGTCACAAGTATAACTATATCAGTATCCAAATGTAACAGAACTAAATTCAGTACGAAAATTATACTAAAGTTATAGTAATGAAAAATCTAGGCACATAGTAGAGCCCTTTCACAGAATCATAACTCATCCTAGCTAATAAATATCAAACATATTTTATCTCATTATTAAGTACAGATATGCACATTAAAACCAGTGTGAGTCATCATCCAATAACTACCACACTGACGAAAATTTAAGCATGATGTATCAAGTTACTAAAAGAAAACATAAGAATTTATGCTTTTCTGATTTTAGCAATACATGATTATTCATTTTCTTCAGAAACACAACACCACCTCTTTCAGTTGAGTACTCTGCTATGTGTGGCTCTGCAGTTCCATTCACGACATAGATTCTAGGAAAACTGGCGGAAGAATGCTCAAGAACTAATTCTGAAGTAATGATATTATCCAATAATTAAAGTATTTTATCTATGCAAAAAGTAATAAGCTCTCTTACATACTTTAGTCTTTTTTTCCTTGAGACCTTTTGGAACTAAGTAATATGGAAGGTGGGAAGTGAAGATGCGAGGTGATGACATTTTGGCGAAGTCTAAATTATGAATATTGTACTCCAAGAATGGTGCTCTATCTATTGTTGATATGTTTTCAGTCTTGTTCCGGTGACCCTCATAATAAATCAAGCTGAGGATATGCTGAGTCCAGATGGTACCTGTAAAAATAGATAACAATCCTGAGGTGGGTTTAAATAATAAATATCCATGGTAATGCCATCCATCATAAAGTCATTGATGCATTTTGAAAATATTCCGTATATACTAATGAGCATGTGGAGTTTTTGCTTTATTTTTCTGTATAATTAGATAAGACTACAAAAGATATAAACAGTGGTCCTATGTTGCAGGATATTTGATCACATAGTGAGATTGTATACTAGAAAAATCTGTCTCTGGTTGTGCTGTGGCCTTATCCTAGCACCTACCTTTCTTTAGTCCTAGAGCTTTGTGATAATTGCAAACAAAATTAAATAAAGTCAACAGTAGTTTAACAAGCAGAGAAAGCAGCTGTTTGACAGGGAGTTTACATAGAAAAAAACAAATAGAGTGGATGAAGTCAAGAGGTCAAACAGACACAGGAAGTAGAAAAGAGGAACACTCGATCTGAAGGGTTTTTAAGACTGTGTAGAGAAAGAAAGCAGACTCTTTTTCTAGGATGACAACTGAGGAGGAATGTCAGCTGGGTTCTTTCTCTGTCTCTCTAAGCCAGGCAGGCTTTCAACCCATCATCTGGCTCTTGAGTCTTCATTTGGTAAAATCAAATGATTGGAATTTTCTTTTAAAAACAACAATACTGATTTCAATTTTGAATTGTATAGAAAGTTTTTGTCTTCATTTCTTGATAGTGATTATTCAAATTATTCCTGTAATTTCTCTGTATTCTATGTTCCATGGAAAGTCTTCTTGTAGTGCTCTAAATTTCCTTTGGACAGATACTATTTGTAGATGTTAATAGATACAGTCTTACTAGACTATATATAGTGCTAAACTTACACCAGGGTTTGTAGCATTTATATATTACTGTTGTTTCGAGCATTATGACACATTTTTTTCTTGATCTTCAGAAACATTTCATTTTGCATATTGGGCCCCTTATACTGTGCATCACAGGCAGTGGTAATTTTCTCTGAGATGTCCTTGAAGTTCATCAATATAGTACTTCAAGTCCTAGTTAGAGCAATAAGACAACTAAAAGAGATCAAGGGGATACAAACTGTGAAGGAATAGTCCAAGTGTTGCAATTCACAGATGATATGATAGTATACATAAAAGATGTAACAAAATTCCACCAGAATACTCTGACAACTGATAAACAACTTCAACAAAGTGACTAGACAAAAAATTATCTCTAAAAGTCAATAGCACTCCTTTGTACGAATGACAAAAGGACTGAGAAAGAAGTTAGGAAGAAAACCTCCTTTGTAATAGCCACAAATAATATGAAATATCTTGGTGTAACTATAACCAAGCAAGTGAAGGACCTATATGACAAGAACTTTAAGTTTCTGAAGAAAGAAATTGAAGAAAGTGTCAGAAGTTTGAAATAGCTTCCATGTTTATGGATTGGTATGATTAACATGATGAAAACAGATACCTTCCTAAAAGCAATATACAGATTAAATGGGATTCTCATCAAAATTTCAACACAATTCTTTACAGATCTTGAAAGAACAATTCTCATCTTTATATGGAAAGACAAGAAAACCCAGAGTAGCTAAAAGAATCTTGAACAAACAAACAAACAAAACAAACAACTTCTGGAAATATTACATATCACCATCCCTGACTTCAAGCTATACTACAGATAAATAGTTACGAAAACTTCATGGTATTAGTATAGAAACAGACAGGTTGATCAATGGAATTGAACTCAAGTCCTAGAAATTAACCCACATAGCTAGATATTTCCGATTTTCACAAAGAAGTCAAAACCATACAATGGAAAAAGAGAGCCTGTTCAAGAAATGGTGCTGGTCTAACTGGATTCTGTATGTAGAGGAATGCAAATAGATCCATATTTTTTACTTTGCACAAAACTCAAGTCCAAGTGATTCAAATACCTCAAAGGAAAACTGGATACACTAAACCTAATAGAACAGAAAGTAGGGAGTAGCCTTGAACTCATTAGTGTAGGAGACAACTTCCTGAATAGAACACCCATAGATCAGGCACTAAGTTCAACAATCAATAGATGCAACCTTATGAAAGTGAAAAGTTTCTCTAAGGCAAAGAACACTGCTAAAAGAACAGAATGATGGCCTACAAATTAGTGAAGCATTTTCACCAACTTGATATCTGACACAGGGCTAATATCTAAAATATACAAAGAACTCAAGAAGATAGACACCAATGATCCAGACAACCCAATTAAAAATCAGTACAGAGTTAAACAGACTTCTCAACAGAGAAATCTCTAATGGACCAGAAAACTTAAAGAATGTTCAGTGTCCTTAGTCATCAGGGAAACACAAATCAAAATGATTCTGAGATTCCATCTTACATGCTTTAGAGTGGCTAACATAAAAACTCAAGGAATAGCACACATTCCAAGGAACAGGAACAGGGATATGGAGAAAGAACACTCCTTCATTGCTGGTGGGAGTGCAAACTTGTATGAGCACTCTGGAAATCAATTTGTCAGTGTCTCAGAAAATTGAAAATAGTTGTACCTCAAGATGCAGCTATATCACACTCCTAGGTATATACCCAAAAGATGTTCCATCATCCCAGAAGGACACTTGCTCAATTATGTTCATAGCAGCTATATTCATAATAGCCAGAAACTTCAAACAAGCCAGATGTCCTGCAACTGAAAAATGGATTTTAAAAAATTTGGTTCATTTACACAATGAAATAATAATCAGCTTTTAAAAATAAGGACATCAAGAATTTTGCAGGCAAATGGATGGAACTAGAAATTATCATTCTAAATGAGGTAACTCAGACCCACGAAAGATAGATATGGCATGTAATAAGTCATAAAATACAAGATAACCAGGCTATAATCTACAAACCCAAAGAAGCCAAATAACAAGGAAGGTCCAAGAGAGGATGACTGAATCTCTCTCAGATGGGGATATAAAATAGATATTGGAGGTAGATGGATCTGGGTTGGAGAACAAATGAAGAAGGAAATGAGGGCAGTGGGATCAGGTGTAGGAAGAGTACAGGAGAGAAAATAGAAATCAGTACTGGGCAGTGGGCCATCTCTAGAATGTGCCAGCAACCTGGGACAGTGGGAGGCCCCAGGGAGTCTGAGATTAATTCTACCTGAGACTACTAGCAGCGCAGGGATATGGAGACTGAAATGGATATCTTTTGTAGCCAAGCAATTCTCCCAGTGGAGTGTTATGGACAGCAATCCACCCACAAAACCATTGGCCATAGAAGATATGTAAAGACAAAGATGGAGCAGAGATGGAAGGATCAGCCAACTGAATGACTTGCCTGAATTGAAATCTGCACAAATGGGCAGGAAACAATTCTTGACACTATTAATGATATTCTGTTATTCTTATAGATAAGAACCTAGTATAACTGTTTTCTGAGAGTTTCCACCAGCAGCCAATGGAAACAAATGGACAGACCCACAGCCTATCACTAGATGGAGTGCAAGGAGTCTTATGGAACAGTTGAAAGCAGAACTGAGGAACCCAAAGTGTATAGAGACTCCACAGGAACACAGTCGACTAACCTCGACCCTTGGGATCTCCCAGACACTGAACTACCAACCAAAGAGTGAGCATGGGCTGGAACTAGGCTTCCCTCACATATGTAGCAGATATGCATCTTGGTCTTCATGTAGGTCCCACAACAACTGGAGTGGTAGTTGTCCCTCAACCTGTTGCCTGCCTGTGGATCCTGTTTCTCTAACTGGGATGTGTTGTCTGGCCTCAGTGGAAGAGGATGCATCTAGCCTTGCAGTAAATTGATCTGCCAGTGTAGGGTGATATGCTAGGCAGTGAGAGTTCATCTCTCAGAGAAGAAGGGGACAGGGGAGTAGAGGGAGATGCTATGTGAAGGAGGTCCTGTGAGATCGGGGTGATATTGCAATGTAAAGTGAATGAATTTATCAATGAATGGATGAACAAAAGAATGAAAAATATACAAAGATAATGATGATACAGGAAAGGTTCAAAATTTACAAATAAGTCTAAATAAAATGGAAACAAACACTAAGAGACAGAGCAAGCAAGGTCAGAACATATTACACCATCTTGTAACAAGACTTCAGGGAAATCTATATCTGTTAAGAAACTTAAAATGATTTTCCCAGCCTTGATAAAGAAACTATCAGGAGATGAGAGAAACCCAAAACCTTATTGAGAATTCAAATGGCAACCTATAGAAGCACTGTATTTTAAAAGATTTAAGGAAGCAATAACAAATTATGGTCTACACTCAACATAGATCAAACAGATACTCAATAACTGGGCCACATAATCATATAACTTCGAAAGATTCATGAGATTTAATAATAGCCATCCTAAGGCCTGGCCCTCAATTAAAATGGCTGATACTGTGGAAAGATGAAGCTTCAATCGGGAAGCAACAAAATAAGATTAGAAGCATTGATATTGTCAAGAATCAATTATGAAATTAAGGTCCATATTTTGAATTAATAGTACAGGTTACCCTTGATGATGATCTCCTACAACAATGTCCTGGAACAGTATCATACAATATAGCTTTAAGTGCTTGGGACAAGGTTGAACAACAGGGACAAGCTGAATTGTATACAGAGATAACCCAGTGTTCAAATAAATCATTTTACAAAGACTAACTACAGATCTAAATAAAGAAATATGAGATCTAAGTGCTAAAGAAAATTTAATTGAATCTTTAGCTTTTGAAAATGTTAATGCTGAATACAAAAAGGCTGCTATACCTTTAAGGGCCAAATAACACACCTCTTTATAAATGGATTAAAACTGCTGAGGACACAGAGCTTAATGCTCACAATTGAATTATGGTTGGACAATTACAGCATAAAAATTCCATTGCTATGGCTGTGTGAACAATCGAATCATTCCATAAAGGACTTCAAACAAACAGAACCTAAGGATATATTCTTCTATAATAATAATGACTCAGGGAAATAGTTTCTAATGAAATGTAGAAGATGTAGAAAGAACTGTCATATGGCTCATGAATGTATGTCATCCAAAGTAATAGAAGCTTGTAAATATGGTACAGAGATAGAGGAAGACATGAGAGTAGGGGAGGGAGGGGGTGGAAGGAGTCCAGAAACATGGAGAAGACCTGAAGCATGGGAGTTGAACAGAGGTAATTAATCATGTAGTAGAATGTAGATTCAAATAAATGGAATATTAAGCTATGTTCTAATCAAGGAACTAACCAAAGCTTATGGCCAAGGTGTTTGTAGATATATTTTGAGTCTCTGAGCCATTATTCCCTATGCTTGGGGCCAGGAGGAAAAACTCGATTTTACACATGCTTCTTAAACTGTGTTAAGTAGATCTCAGTTTCTGTGGAATAATTTTAATGTAAGTGATATTCAGTATAAAATTCATACTAAATCATCAAGCATTTGCAATAAGAAGAAAAGATTTAAGACTGTATCACTCCTGTCTGCAAGAACAGGTCAGTGCTGAACAAGTGCCTGCTCTTGGCTCTATGCTGAACATTTCATTCCCATAACTTGCCATCATAGTGTACAGTATATGCACTGAAAGTGGCCTTCTATCATACAGATTGAAGCTTCATTTACATTTTATCTGATCATAGATTCTTTTTTATTGCACATTTTATTTATTTACAATACAGATGTCATCACTTTTCCCCATTTGCCCTCTCTAAAACCCCTTATCCTATACCCCCTCTTCCTTTATGCTTTTATATCATTTTGATTACATGCATGTATTAAGGTCAGTTCTAGGTTGAGGGTCTAGCAATACAATAGATGCAAATAGTCAAGGAACAAGCAATTCAATAAATACAAACAGTCAAAGAAAAAGCAAGCCATTAAACCCAGTTACATGAACACTCCCTTGATCACTGTTTCTAAAGGCTTATCAGGATAACCAAAGTATCTGAGCCTATTTCCCTATCCTAGCCCAAGGTCATTTTCATGTCTGAAGCCTACAACTTTGTTCTGGCTTGAAATTTAGATTCCTGTCTGAAATTACTTCTTTGTTCTGGCCTAATATTTAGATTCCTGCCTGTGATTTCTTGTTTCTTGAAGCCTATGATTTAGACTCCTAGTTGAAATTACTTTTTTGTTCTAATCTAATGTCAGATTCCTGCTTGAAGCCTACTTCCTTGTCTTGGCCAATGTCATATTCCTTCCAAGCAGCCCCTTTCCTTGTCCTTGGCCCATGTCAGCTTCTGTCCAAGCAGCCCCAAAGGCTGTCCACCTCTCCCCATTTTATAACCTGGGCCATATCTTAGGTAAGGCTACAGCAACATCCGCCCCAAACAGGGAGTAAATGAGACCCACTGGGCCCAAGGAATTCACTCCTGCCCCAGAGCACTGGTTCCTTCATGTCTGAGCCCCAGCACAGAGCAGATCTTGGGGCTGAGCTCTAACCCCAGTAGCAACACCCACCTCACACAGTGCTGACACAGCCAAGATAATAGGAAGACAGGCTCCAGTCAGGGACAGGGCAGGTAGCACTAAGGAGATCTAGAAGGCATAAGACAAGTGAAAGAACGTAAGCATCAGCAACCCATGTTACATGCCATCATCAGAACCTAGTTCTCCCACACTAGAAAGTCCTGAATTCCCCATGTTACGAGGAAGGCAAGATTCAGATTTAAAATGAATTCTAATGATGATGATAGTTGACTTTAAGAAGGACATAAATAACACTCTCAAAGAAATTAAGGAGAACACAGGTAAACAGGTATAAGCCCTTAAAGAGGAAACACAAAAAATCCCAACCAAACAGGTGAAGGAATTGAACAAATCCATCCAGAACATAAGAATGGAAGTAGAAACAATAAAGAAATCACAAAGGGAAACTACCCTGGAGATAGAAAACCTAGGGCAGAAATCAGGAGTCATAGATGCAAGCATCACCAACAGAATACAATAGATAGAAAAGAAAATCTCAGGTGTAGAAGATAGCATAGAAAACATTGACACAGCTGTCAAAGAAAATGCAAAATGCAAAAAGTTCCTAACCCAAAACATCCAGGAAATCCAGGACACAATGAGAAGATCAAGCCTAAGGATAATAGGTATAGATGAGAGTGAAGAGTCCCAACTTAAAGGGCCAGTAAATATCTTCAACAAAATTATAGAAGAAAAGTTCCCTAACCTAAAGAAAGAGATGCCCATAAACATACACGAAGCCTACAGAACGCCAAATAGACTAGATCAGAAAAGAAATACTTTCTGTCACATAATAATCAAAACACCAAATGCACAAAACAAAGAAAGAATATTAACAGCAGTAAGGGGAAAAGCTCAAGTAACATATAAAGACAGACTTATTAGAATTACACCAGACTTCTCACCAGAGACTGTAAAAACCAGAAGATCCTGGACTGACATCATACAAACCCTAAGAGAACACAAATGCCAGCCCAGGCTACTATACCCAGCAAAACTCTCAATTACCATAGATGGAGAAACCAAGATATTCCAGGACAAAGTCAAATTTGCACATTATCTTTCCACAAACCCAGCACTTCAAAGGATAGTAGCAGGAAAGCTCCAATACAAGGATGGAAATTATACCTTAGAAAGAGCAAGAAAGTAATCTTCTTCCAATAAATCCAAAAGAAGACAGCCACACAAACAATGCCACAGCCAATAACAAAAATCACAGGAAGCAACAACCTCCTCTCCTTAATATCTCTTAACATCAATGGACTCAATTCCCCAAGAAAAATACATAGGCTAACAGACTGCATACATAAACAGGACCCAGCATTTTGCTGCATACAGAAAATCCATCTCAGTGACAAAGATAGACACTACCTTAGAGTAAAAGGCTGGAAAACAACTTTTCATGAAAGTGGTCATAAGAAACAAGCTAGAGTAGCCATTCTAAAACCTCCAGCCTGAGAACACAAAGGGAGAGACCCGTGGATCTATCTGTATAGATAGTTGAGGGTTGCCTTGTCAGGGATCAGTGGAAGTAGAGTGCCTTGGTGCCTGAAAGTTTGGATTCCCTAGTGTTGGGGAATTCGAGAGCCGAGAGGCAGGAATGGGAGGATGGTGGGAGCACACCCTCATAGAAATAGGAGGAAGTGGGATGGGATAAGGGGTTTTGGGGGGAGAGGAGATAACATTGAAAGATACATAAATAAAATATACAGTTTAAAAAATCAGATAATGGGTCTGGCAATTGTAGTAGAGCAATCGAGACTTCTTGTCAACAATATATTACAGTGAATTTGTATAATCCTCAAGAACAAGGTATTATGGAAGATGCCCATGGAACTTTAAAAATATTAGTGAGACATACTGTTGCTGAGACAAAGAATGATGCTGACCTGTGAGCTTGCTGAGTGCCCTGGCAAGGGTAACTGGGGAGCTGTATTGGACATATGTTCCCGACCCACCCTTGCTTGACTATATCCCAGATGAGACAAGCTGCCTTGTCTCAAGTTTTTAGACCTTGTTGGATAGAGAATTGAAAAGAGAAATGATGCCTCTTGCATTCTTCTTAAAGGTGCCCAGGTATTAGGACTCAATCATGTACTGGTCTAGAAATTAATCCAATATGGGAAGTAACAGTCTACTTTCAGGAGACTTGATCTGGACTTTGTCAGAGACATATTTGGAAGTTAGCTGATCATAAATTCTTTTGTAAATGTGTTTTTGCTGCTGTTGGTTAGTGGAAGGAACCAGTTTTACACCCATAGAACTATACCAAAGGAGACATTGATGGCACTTACCAGATTTTGGGTATGTGATGATGAAGACATCATCATCTCTAATTTCAAAATCTTCCATCTTTTCTAAATCCTCAATGTTCACAAAAGCTTTCTCAAAATTGTATTCTTTAAAGTTAAACAAATATTCATCTGTGTTGTCCATAATTATTCAGCTAGAAGTAAAAACACAGGATTCATTTTGTGAATTAAGTATTTATTGCAATCCTGAACACTAATTACCGAGAAGTCAATAAGTGCCAAGCACCATCTAAGCATCTTATTTGTACAAATACTTACTCTAAAGAAACAAATAACAACAATGGTGTTAACTAAATACTATAATACTTTATTATAGCCATAAATCACCTGACTACACATGAGGAAACAACTAGTAATATTCTAAATACATTTTCCTATAATTCCATGTGGGAAAGATTATCATAGTTCTACACATACAGAAGGGGATATGTGGCTACACAGATGTCAACCAAATTATCCAAAGTCACAGAGCTAGCCCCTCCTCAGAAGATTTCATAACAAAAATTTGGGCACAGAGTCCATGCATTTAATCTAGAATATTTCTTAATTTTATTACCTGAATGTTTTCATTCTGAAAAAATAAATTATTTTTGGTGTGTCTTTTGTCTTTAATGTACAGTTTGAAAAACATGCTCTCTCTAAATGAGGCTTCTGGGACTTACCTACTAAGTGGCTACTTGAAATTACTAATGCTAATGTGTGTGCTTCTGACAGGTTACTCACTTACACTTATAAGGTCTTGTATAAAACTTTTCATAATTTCAGTTTCCACCCAAAAAAATCTGACATCAGAAATGTAACTGAAGTCTAAATGATAAATGAACTAAAACATACAGCAAACCATCATAAAACTTACCTGATCTTCTCAGAGTTTGATCTGGATCTTCCAAAGAAGTCTCCCTCTACTTGAAGGTTACAATAGTGCGGGAATGCTAATAGTTCTTATATTACCTTAGCACTAGTGGTATTCCCTTGAATTATTTATGTTTTAAAATTCTGTTTCTAAGACATTCCATTTGATTAAATCTGAAAATATAGAGTTCACTTAATTACATGTTAATAAACAATATAATTTGTTGTGTGGACGATCTGAGTAAGACAAGCACTCTTCATATAGTGTAGGCTGGCCCAGAACTTAATATATAGGTCAGGCTAGCCTCAATATGCATGGATGCTCTTGCCTATACTGGGATTACAATCATGTGTAACATACTGGACTAATATCTTTACAGACATCTATCATATAGACAATCACTTACATTAGAATCACCTGGGTAAAACTCTGTGGGTGCAGAACACAACTAAATGTACATAATTGAGGCCCTCCTGCCTTGAAGGTTCCCTCCCTGACAACTCACATCTATCCATCCTGACTACAGAGTGTTGGAGATAGAAAGGCTAGACTGAAGAAAACACACACACACACACACAGACACACACACACACACACACACACACACACACTATTATTTTAGTGGAGGTAGATAACAGATAACATTGATATTGAAAAAGAAAAATTTATCTCTTGAAATATGCTAAAAAGAATATATAAGACATAACACTGATCAATGGAGAGTCCATTCATAGAGAATATTGCTGAAGTGAAGAGGAAATAGAAGTGAGTCACTGTCAGTTCTCACCTATAACCCAAAATACCTTCCACACTCTCTAAATACCCATTATGTATTTTACCTTGACCTTCCTGAATAGAAGTGCCTGAATGCTTCTGAAGGAAATTTTTCACTTTTTATTTATTGTGTTCACTCACAGTAGGTTGTGCTTCATTAGAAAGAAGAAAGGGAGGAGACAGAGATGTGGGAGAAGAGGAAAAAAGAAAGAGAGAGAAGGAGAGATGAGAGAGGGTAGAAGGAAGTAGGGTGACAGAAGGGGGAAATTTTCATTCTCTAAAATGGGTGGAAAGTGGAAGTGAAGAAGATTCATTTTGAAAATGGACATCAGAGGATTTTTGTGATGGAAGAAAAGTGGTTATATAAAGAGAAGGCAAATAAGTATATGTCCCCTTATCTTTTTCACTGAAGCTCAAGAAAAGGAGGAAAACAACGTCAGTGAGAAAAATACTGTGACAAAGTCTCCTCATGTAGCCCTGGCCATCATCAGACTCAGTATAGAAACCAGGCTTATCTTGAACTCACTGAGAGCTACCTTCTTCCTCTTCCAGTGTGTTGGGATTAGAATCATCCACCACCATACACAGACTGTGCATATACTATGCAGAAACAGAGAACCTTGGTATTATCTGAATCTATTTTGTTCTACTCACAGTTTGCAGATGAAATGATGAAGCAAAACCAGTTCTGATGAAATGTTAAGGGAAGCAGGAATTGATGGGTGGCTGAGGTATAAATATTCCCTGTCATATTTTACTTGGCCAATGGCAAGTGTTCTAAGTAAACTGAACTCACCTGTGATACTGTGACCACTTCAGCCTGAACAGGCTAAACAGACCTTGAATATTTACCACAGCAAGCCTTATCGGTCTGGATAGATATGTTTGCCTTGGCTCAGCTGCAAGTTATGACTTAATGGAAATTGAGGTTACCGAGAACTGGAAACTTACTGGATTGGCTGCCATGCTGTAACTATCCTGTGTTACACCATGCTCTGAACTTGGGTTTTGTGGTCTTTCCCTTTACAAGCACTGTGCTAATTATTAAACTTTGAGCCTTGACCAAAGGAGAGCCCTGCTTGAACTTAAGTCGCTGGACAGCTACATGATATATTGGGTAATATTTCTGGGTAAAGAAAAATCTTATCAGATGATTTTAGGAGCATAAAAGAAGTTAAACATTATACAGATATGGAAAACAAAGTTCACATTTAATTAATTATGGGAATGATTAGGTAATCAGCAAGTTATCTTTGACATCTATAGCTACAGCTTGCTAGCATAACTTCAAGCACAGGATAGTGACCAAATACTTTTAAGAATATCTCATTGGCTAGTTTTAGTTTTTCAGGGCTTTATTACTCTTGTCTTCATCCAAGTTTTGTTGGTTAGGTTTTTTGTTTGTTTGTTTGTTTGTTTGTTTTGTGTTCAACTTGACACAATACATCATCTGAGAAGAGGGAACTTCAATTAAGGTTTTATCAGATTGGCCTATATGAGAGTCAGTGGGATATTTTCTCAATTAATTATAGATGTAAAGAGTTGAGTCCACTATGGGCTTCCCACCCCCTAATTGTTCTGGGTTATACAATAAAGAACACTAACCAAGGCAAGTAGAGGAAGCAAATAAGCAGCATCCCTCCATATCCTCTGCTTCAGCCCCTGCTGCAGGTTCCTGTCTTAAGTTCTTGCCCTGACTTCATTCATGATGGGCTATAAGCTTTAAGATAAGCACTTTCCTACACAAATTCCTTTGATCATAATTTTAACACAGCAACAGGGGAAAATTAAGTCACTATATGTGCTAGCTAGCTTTATGTCAACTTGACACAAGATAGAGTTGTCAGAAAGGTGAGAACCTCAATTGAGTAAAGGCCTCCACAGGAACTGGCTATGAGGTATTTTAATTAGAGATTGATGGTCAACAGCCTAGGTCATGTTAAGTGGTGCTATCCCTGGCCTGTCTTGGATTCTATAAGAAAGCAGGCAGAGCAAGCCAAGAGGAGCAAACAAGAAGGAGTACCCTTCCATGTCCTCCATATCAACTCCTTCCTCAAGGTTCCTGCCCCCTGTTTGAGTTCCTGTCCTGAATTTCATTGATGATGCATGATGATATGGAAGGGTAAGTCAAATAAAGCCAGTCTTCTTCAAGTTGCTTGGTCATGATGTGTCATCACAGCAACAGTAAACCTAATTAAGATGAATTGGTACCAGGATAGCGGAGTATTGCTGAGAAAGAACTTACCATGTTGATTGGGAAAGATGTGAGAAAAACTTTGGAACTCTGGGCTAGAAGATAGTAGAACAATTAAATATTGAAAGCTCAGTGAGCTGTTCCATAGGAATCTGGAAGATTAAAATGTCGAGAACAATGCAGAGTGGAAGCATACCTTGTGAAGTTTGAAAGGGAAGTGAAGATACTACTGGGCCATTTATGCAAAGAATCTGTGGTGTCTGGTCAACTAGAGTTGAAGAAATGGCTATGATTAAACAAGAGTCCAGTGAAACATTCACTTGGCTGGAGTAATAGATGCTGGTCAGCTGAGACTGAAGGATCACCTAGGATTGATCACCTAGGATCAGAACAATCAAAGTAAATCCTTTGCCTTGCAAGAGTAATAGTTGCTGGTCAGCTGGGGCTGAAGATTCGTTAAGACTCATCAGCATTATCAAGTGAAATCTTTCGGGGAAAGTTCCTCAGAGTCAGCTTATAGAAGCTATGTTCCAGAAGCAGACGAGGTTGTACTTGCATCTGAACTTGATAGTTCAGAATCCCCCAGGTGGTACTGGTTTTGAAGGCATAAAGGAGTTGTGGAGAGCAGGTGAGATTTGACACAGTGTGGCAGGGCTGGAGTCCCCTGAAGAGAACCCAAAGAAAATATTTTTAAAATTGCAGTCCAGTTGCTGCTAAGGGACCTTAGCAGTTTTGGAGATGCCTGACATGGGATGACCACCAAGAACAGCAGCGGAAGTTGAGTGGAGCCTGGAATATAAGTTGTATGTACTGCAAAAGACCATGGAGGAGACAATCATAAGTCATTTCCAGAAAACTGAACATTGAGGTATTTACACTTTAGAGTTAGACTTCTTTACTCAGATTGTGATTGTGCCTGGTTCTTACCTCTTGAAGTAAGAAAATACTTAACTTCTTTTTGGTTGTACAGAAGCCTACAGTTGAGAGATGTTTAATTTTAAAAGATTTTAAAGAGATTGAATTTTTAAGTATTTGGATTTTTTTAAATGGTGGGAATTTTAAATTTTGGAATGCTTATATTGTAATGTCAATACTAATGTATGATCTTTGGTAAAGAACAGGAAAGGAAAAGTTATGGCTAACAATAATGTGTTTGTATGTCAAGCTGAAAAGGGAACAGTTGTGCTGCCTAGTTTTATGTCAATTTGACAAATCTAGGGTTACTTGAAAAGAGACAACCTCAATTGAGAAAACTGATATTTTCCCCATAAGGTCCAGCTGTAACAAATTTGTCTTAATTAGTGATTGGTGGACCAGCTGATTGTGAGTGGTACCTCTCCTGGAATGGTAGTGCTGGGTTCTATAAAAAAGAAGGCTGATCAAACCATAGATAGCAAGCCACTAAGAAATACTCCTCATAGCCACTGCATCAGCCCGTGCCTCCAGGTTCTTGCCTTGTTTGAGTTTCTGTCCTGATTTCCTTTGATGATGAACACTGGTATGGAAATATAAGCCCAATAAACTCTGTCCTTCGCAAGTTGCTGTGGTCATAGTGTTTCATCAACAGCAACGTTAGCCCTAAGAAACCATGTTCTTGTTTGCACCTAATCTGTTTCTACCATTATGAAAGCAGATCACACCAATGAGGTTCTAATAGTTTTATAAAATCATTTCATATGTTAATTTCTTTTCCAACACATTTAGTGTCCTTAGTGATTCCCTTCCAACTTCATTCCTCTTAAAGTTAGCTTTTGGTTTTCTACAATTATAGGCTTTTGTTTGAGACCTGTTCCACCATCTTGTCTAATCTCTTAGCCTATTTTTCAGTCCTCTCTTTCTTGTATATACTGCTGTTAGGTAATGATTCTCAGATGCCCACAAAATACAAAATTTGATCCCAGAAGAGATTATTGGTCTGTTCAACATACAAATATTTCCAGGTAAATGAATAGGAGATCAACTAAGGGTAATTTAAGCCTCTAAACACTGAGCTTATCCCAGTGAACATAATGACAAAACTAAGGAAATGCTTGAGAAATAATCCATTTTGTGAGGAAATCATAGTATAAAATATGGATATCATTGTGAGGGTGGGGAACCTACTTACTAAAATGAACTAGTCTTTGGATTTAAATATGTGATTTTTCTCAACCTAAGGAACAAGCCAGATCCCCAGTGAGATGGAAGACAAAGCACCAGAATTACACAGTATTCCACTACAGCTGACCAAGTTTGCTCAGTAACATAGGTGTACCACATGCACTGGCCACTGTGATACTTTAAATTTGCAGTGGGTTTATTAGGGCTGAGCCCTCTTATGGATTGTGGGATTTGTACAAGCTTTCAATTCCACTCTTACTTCTTGCACTGTCTTCTACCCTAGAGTGACCATCATTCTTTTATACTGTTTTAAAGAATATAGGGGGCTATTTAGTTGCTCTGTTTCCTACATGCCCTGTGATTACTTTTTTGAATGACCTCATATCATCTTGAGTATCTTGTTGTTTAAGGAGCTTCTTGAGCTTCTGAGTGTTTCCAAGTAAAATGGCCATATAAATAAAAAAGCACCCAAACTTATGGAAAACCTTGGATTTTTTTTGGAGAAAATACATACTTTTTGAGAAAAGTATTTTTCCAATTATCTTCTTAAAACTCCTTACCATGTTTGT
The DNA here is from genome assembly GCF_004785775.1 of Grammomys surdaster. NCBI lineage: Eukaryota > Metazoa > Chordata > Mammalia > Rodentia > Muridae > Grammomys > Grammomys surdaster. The sequence continues at coordinate 495,502 of NW_021605261.1, read as the reverse complement.
TAAAATGCATATTCAGTATTATCTAGCTTCTGCAACTTTTGCCAACTTTTTAGGAGTTGCTTGTGTGTGTTCCCCTCCAAAGCTATCATTATAAGTTTTATTCTAACTTTACAACATAGTATGACTTTCATTATCAACTTAGAGACAATATTGTGTTTGCATATAACTTTAGGGTGTAGCTTAGTGTGAGTAGGCCAATAGATACAAATGATCAAATAAATATATAAATCAATATTTAATGTCTGCATTTGTATTAAAATAGGCTATACATAAAACATTTACACACAAGGATCTTTATCATTTCCTTTATTCAGCACATTTTTAAATGATTATAATTAATGAAATCCACAATGATTAAATCATTAATATTACAGTTTATATTGTGTTGCAGTACTATAGGTCACTCAAGCACTAGAACCATGGTTGATGATCAGTTCCACAACTTGCTGGTTGTTGGACTAAGTTACACTCATTGCACAGTTAAATAAAGAAAACAGTAAATGCTAGTGGCTTTAAATGGATGTAAAGTAACACAAATTTCTCACAGGAAGAAATAAATATTGTGTTCTAATTGGTGAATGTTTAGCTAAAGGCCTCAACTGTGGTGTGGTATACTCTCAAGGGAATCCCAAAAGTCTAATTGGAAAAAAAGGAACGAGCTGCAGACAGAATGAAGGGAACTGTTGGGTAGGCTGCTGACAGGATCTACTAAAGCAGCAATGCCAACAGGAGCCAAAATTGGCTCTCTAATTCCCCCTCCTACTGCCTTCAAAAGTACATCCAGTGTCATTGGTGGAATTGGACCCTAAATCAGAAGGTGGATTTCTCATTGGATATAAGGCTAAGTCTGGGTAAAAGCAGAGTAATGATCAACGTCTTGATAGAGCATCAGTTTGGTAGAAAAATCAGAAGTCTCAGGAATTAAGTCCATGTCTTGGAAAATCATCTGGTTTCACACTGGGAAGCACCCAACATGCACGAAATGCACTAGAGTTTATGCTGAAAATACGTATTCCTTGGAAGAAGGACAGAAAGTCCATCTGCATGTATGCATTAAAGCATTATGAAAAAGCACCACAATTAACATGGGATAAAAGTGGGTAAATAGAGGAATAGGTAGAAATGAAAGCAAGTTCAGATATTCCTCAATGAACAAGAGGACTGAGTCCCAGTAACCCACAGCACATTTCAACTGTCCTAGGCTGACAGTGCAGCTGACACATCGACCTTCATGGACAGCAGAGCACAGAGACACAGTGTACTGTGCAGTTCTAGGGTGTTTCCCCAGGCTACCTTGGTGGTGGCTTGCTGCTGCTCCCTGGCCTCCTAAGAGATCGTCCCCTATACATCATATCACTAGGAACAGGATTAAAACATTAAAACCAACATCGTTCCTGGGGCTGTGTTTTATTCTGCAACCCATGAGTCAAAATACTTACATGTTAGAAATAAAAATGTAGACCAGTGCCTCACATGCAGGAGGCTGGGTTTGCCTCAGTATTGCTATCATGTACACAAAAATATTTATTTGCACTTTGAGCCATGTTAAGTTCAAGAACATTGTACATATGTGTAAATACACTAGTTCATATCGCAGGGCTGTTAGTCATAAACTTGTTGCATAATCAGTGTGGGTGGAAATAGATTCATCCATATATATATCTTTAATGAAACTAATATTCCTGACAAATGAAAGATTCAAAATTGAATAAAATTCTCATGAGGGTTACTGAAGTGATCACATACTACTGTTTAATATTCCCATACTAGTAAGGCCGTACTAAGCAAGACAGTCAACTTGGATAGCATAGTTTACAACGTTGATAGATATATTGTATCTTTTTATCCTTTAACATTTTTTGATTTGTTTTTTAATCTATGTGTATGGGCACTTTGCCTGCAAATATGTCTAGGTACCACAGAGCCAAAGTCATACAAGCCCCTAGAACTAGAACTACAGAGAGTTGCAAGCTGCCAGGTATGTGCTGAAGGTCCTCTGGAATAGCAGTAAATGATCTTAGCTGCTGAGGCATCATTAGCCTCTGAAACCTAGTTATTGTGGAACACTTAAATATTGCATATCCATGGTTATGGCCAATTAGAATTTAATATTTATTTTAAGGCCCAATTTAAGTTTCTTTTGCCTGTTGATTCCCATCTGTCCTTTACCCTATTTAGATTTTTTTTCTGACAAATTTAAAGAAAGTCCTTATACAAAATGGAACAAACTGAATCTTCAATAGTTACAAGTGTTACAAATGACTGGGATAAATTTTTTTTTTACATTTTTAATTCTCTTATCTTATATGGATAGGTGTTTTGTCTGCAACACATGTGTGTGTACCAATGACATGCTTGATACCTGTGTAAATCAGAAGAAAGTATCAGATCCCTGGAAATGAAAGTAAGGCTGCTTGTGAAGTATCATGTGGATGTTGGGACCCAAAGCCACTTCGTCGGTGAGGATAGTAAGTGCCCTCATCCACTCAGCCAAATTTCCATCCCTTGAATATTTTTATCTTTATATAATTCCAAAAATATTTGTTTCTGTTTCATTCCAATTGCATGATCTCCCCCTCCTATCCCCCTTGTCCCTCTTTCTCCCTCCTTCACCCTCCCTCTTCCTCTCTTTCTTCTTCTACTTCTCCTTCTTCCTTTCCTCCCTTTCTCCTGCTATATTTATAATATCTAAGTATCTCATAAGACCCCAAAATCATTTAGTTTAGCAAAATTTTCTGTTAGTTACTCAAATTCTTAGCAAGGCCATTCATTTTAATAAGTCTACAAAATTGATTTCCACATTTTGTACTGTGTTGCTTTCACAGCATGGATTATTTTACAAACATTGCCTTAGTTTACATTATCATTTATATTGGGGTGGGCTCAATGTTTAGATGCTTAAATTACCCTCTGAGTATGTCCTTTTCCTTACCAGGGAGATTGTACATTTAACAGATTAAGAATTCCTCCTGGGGTCAAATTCAGTGGGTTTTGGGAACCTGAGAATCATCATTACCTAAGAGCAGCTCATGTGGAAAACTGAAGGCTTTAATAATCAACTAAGAGATAAGAGAAGATGGTGCAACAGAACTGGAACAAAAGACTATTGTTGTAGGAAACAACCATACAGAAAATATCTAACTTAGGAAAAGGAATAGATATTTCTACCAGTCTGCATGCTCACACCAGCCAGATAGAGATTTTTCAAATACCTACCCCTGATACCTACTCCCCTCCCACAGCCCTGTCCTCAACCTGGCTGAACAGGTTAGTAATCTCAGGAGCCCATGCTTCCTACATCCATCTTGAAGTAGTTAGATTCGTCTTGCTATAACAAAGCACCCTGACAAAAACATCTAAGGGTTGGTTAGGGTTTACTTGGCTTATAATTCCACATCACAGTTCATCATTTTCGAAAGTCAAGGCAAAATCATGAAGCAGAACAATGGAGGGATGTTGTTTGCTGGCTCATCTGCAAGATCATGCTTAGCTAGCTTTCTTACACAACCCAATCAACCTGCCCAGAAAATAGTGGTATCCACATTTGTCTGAGCCCTCCTACATCAATAAAAAGAATCCTGACAGTTTCCAATGGGCATGCCTTCAGAACAATCTGATTGGATTCTCTCTCACTGATACTCCCTTCTTAGGTCTCTCTAGACTCACAAGTTGCCAGCCAAAACATGAATACATTCATCTTTAAGCTGAAATTGGGCCCTCAGGGTCTGGCCATGGCTGCTGCCTTACAAGGGACCACTGTACAAGCAATGCTTGCACAGAAGTGTAAAGATAAAATATGTTTTAAATGTGGAGATTTGGGTCATTATTAAAATGACTGTCTCAGAAACAAAGGCATGAATAAACAATCAGGTCACATGCCAGAAATTTGTCCTCGATGCAAGAAGGTTTATCATTGGGCCAAGGAAAGTAAATCTAAAACAGATAATCATGAATGTGCCTTGTCCCAAAATGAGTGGCAGGGTCCACCCTAGGCCCCCAAGAATCCACAGCCAATAGCTTCTGTGGCCATGAAACTGTTGCCAAGCCAGGGAAATTCATTTCTGAACTTATCTTAGCAACCCCAGCAAATGCAGGACTGGACCTCAGTTCCAACACCTACCCAGTACTGACACCAGAATTGGGAGTTCAGATGCTGCCTACAGGAATTTTTGGGCTCTTGCCTCCAGAGACATGGGGATTACTTTTGGGCCAAAACAGCAGTATTGTAAAAGAGTTACAAATCTATTCAGGTGTTATAGATAATGATTATGAGAGAGAAATTAAAATTATCCCTGCTTCCCCACATGGCATTATAACTGTATCTGCTGGCAAAAGAATTGCTCAACTTGTTTTAGTTCCTTTGCATCTGCTTCCTTCCAAATTTGTTAAGAATGAGAGAGGGCAAGATGGCTTTGGTTCCTCTGATGTGTATTGGGTTCAATCTACTACTAGTAAGAAACCTAGTCTTGAGCTAATAATTGAAGAAAAAAGGTTTTGATGGATTAATAGATACTGGGGCTGATGTAGCAATTATTAGAGGACAAGATTGGCCTTCAGCTTGGCCTTTATATGATAATCTCACTCATCTTCAGGAAATTGGTTATGCCAATAGCTGGAAACAGAGTTCTAAACTTCTAACTTGGAGAGATGAAGAAGGCAATTCAGGACAAATTCAACCCTACATCATGCCACATTTGCCTATAAACCTCTGGGGAAGAGATCTCTTGTCACAGATGGGTCTTATGATGTGCAGCCCTAAAGAAATGGTGACTAAACAAATGCTAAAACAAGGATTTTTGCCTGGCCTAGGACTGGGAAAGAAGGAAAAGGTGTTACAACATTTGAAGCACCTAAGCCTCATTCTAACACTAGAGGTTTGGGGTATTTTCCATAATGGCCAGTGTTTTGCCTGCATCCAATGCTGATAAAATTCAATGCCTTAATAATGCCCAGTGTGGGTTGATCACTGGTCTTTATCTAAAGAAAAAATTGAAGCTGCCTCATCAGTTGTGCAGGAGCAATTAGAGGCAGGGCACATAGTAGAATCTCATTCACCTTGAAAGGTTCCAATATTTGTTATCAAGAAAAAAAAATCTGGAAAATGCCAATCGTTACAAGATCTAAGAAGGTTAATGAAACCATGGTACCTATGGGAGCTTTACAACCTGGATTTCCATCTCCAGTAGTCATTCCTAAAGGATATTATAAAATCATAGTAGATTTGAAAGATTGTTTCTTTACTATTCCATTGCATCCTCAGGATTGTGAAAGATTTGCTTTCAGTTGTTCCTTCTATTAATTTTAGAGAGTCAATGAAAAGGTATCAATGGGTATTTCTTCCTCAGGGCATAGCTAATAGTCCTTTATTATGTCAAAAAAATGTGGCACAAGCCATTGAGCCTGTAAGACAACAGTGGCCAATGATGTACATGATACATTACACAGATGATATCGTTCTAGGGGGAAAGGATTCTGAGGACTTGCTTTTATGTTATAGAAATTTACAGCAGGCGTTAGCTGATAAAGGACTACAAATTGCTCCTGAAAAGATACAAACTCAGGATCCTTATAATTATTTAGGCTTTAAGCTTACAGATCAAGCCATTTGTCCCCAGAAGTTAATCATCCATAGGGACATTTTAAAAGCTTTCAATAATTTTCAAAAGCTGTTAGGTGATATCAATTGTCTTTGCCCCTATTTAAAGCTTACTACAGGAGAATTGAAACCTCTATTTGATATTCTCAAAGGGAGTGCTGATCCTACCTCCCCTCGATCTTTAAACCCAGAAGGATTGTTGGCCTTAAAAAAAAGTGGAAAGAGCTGTTGAAAAACAATTTGTTACTTATATAGATTATTCCTTGTCTCTACATTTGTTGATTTTTAATATGACTCATATACCTACAGGATTGTTGTGGCAAAAGGCTCCCCTCATGGGGATACATTCAAGGATATTCCCTAAACGTACCATCCTACCATATTATGAGGCAGTAGCCCATATGATTATACTTGGAAGAAAACAGGCACTGATTTATTTTGGCAAAGAACCAGATGTCATTATTCAGCCTTTTAATGCAGATCAGAATACTTGGTTAAAGCAGCATAGTACAGATTGGTTGCTTGCTCAAATAGGATTTAATGACATTATAGACAATCATTATCCTCCAGATAGATTGATACAATTTTTAAATGTACATAAGGTTATATTTCCTAACATGACTTTTTTGCAGCCTTTATATGATGCTCTTTTAATCTTTACTGATGGCTCCTCTAAAGGACGAGCAGGGTATCTCATAAATAATCAAAAGCTAATCATAGAGTCTCCTGGATTCTCTGCTCAGCTAGCAGAACTGACGGTAGTTCTAAATATTTTTCCATCAGTAAATGATGCTTTTAATCTTTTTACTGATAGTCTATATGTGGCTTAGTCTGTCCCTAAAATGGGGGAATTATACACTCCAAGGTCACCAAAAACACACTTTGTTTTGTCTTCTTTGTTTTACATTGTTTACAAACTGATGCTAAATGTCAGTCTGCAGCAGATCACCACTGGCATCCAGTCACTTCCTGCTCATTTGCCAGGGTCAAGTGGAGAGACCCCCCTAACTAATACATGGAATGGTCTAATTTGAGGTTGTGGTTCAGTCTGTGTTGTTTTACAAAAAGACAATGGAGTCCGATCTCTGTCTGAAAGATTGGTCCATCAGTGTACTCAGATCTTGAGCCTAATAATTATGATTCTAATGCTGAAGATGGCTCAAAATCCTCATCAGCCAGCTGATTAAACATGGCATATGGTCTCCACTCTTATTGGAGGGTAAGTGTTTTTTATCATTACTTAAAGCTACCCACTATATACCTGGTGGCCACACTTTGTTTCTGATCCCTGCCAACCAACAGTTGGATTAGATACAGGAACATTCCTGCTTACAACTTTAGTCTCTACACTGCTTGGATAATCTTGTTGCTTTTAACCTTTGAACCTTGTATTTCAAACAGATTGGTTGCCTTCACACAGGATCACCCTCAGCAAGCTCAGCAAGCTCAGCTCTTTGCCATGAAGATTTGCAATGAGTGCATGTTCACAGGTCCTTTGATCTGAATGTGGCTTTGGTCTGTCTAGGAAAGAGTGTGCCAAAGATGACCAGTAGTCAAAGACAGGTAAGAGTGTTCTTGAGCTCCTATAGATCTATGACATAGGCATACATCAATAATGCTATGTGTGTTCTCCATGACAGGTAATAAGGAGCAATATAGATGAAAATATTTGATACTAAATTTGTTTTTAGAATTGTATATTGCAGAGTACACGGCCTTGGTGTATCTACTCATCAAGCAAGCTGAACAGACCAACTCGAACCTCTGATGTCCTGGAATCTCAGCTCAATGCAGTGAAGACACAGACACCAGAGGCCCATCAATTTACTCCCTCACCCCTACCCTGGGCCAGAAGGCTGAAGATCAGATGCTCCAATGTTTTGTAGAATAGACATTGTCCAGGTGTTCAGAGATCTCTATAAATTGGCTAAGTTTTAGAAACTATGCTTTGTGCTTCCCATAATTTCAGTTAATTCAATCATTCTGGATTTCTGATGGGGTTGAAGACTTATAATCTCATAGCCAATACCGGCTATTTACTTTGAGAGAAAAGACTTGAGAGGATGGTTTTCAGCTGACATTTATTCTAAAGCGAAGAAAAAAAAGCCAGGTTCAGAACTAAGTCTTTTAGTTAGGAGAAATAGAGGTTCTGGTTAGTCAACAAAATGATGGACTGGGTAATAGGTCTATCTTGTAACTTACTGATACAAATTGGTATAGTTATACTCTAATTGTATTTTGAGAGAAAGGTTTTATCTTAACAGGAAGGGTGATATGTAGAAGAAGCTAAGGTGGGAGGAATAAGGAGAGGAAGAGGAGGAGTAAGGAGAGGAGGAGGAGGAGTTAGGAGATTAGAGAGAGAGAGAGAGAGAGAGAGAGAGAGAGAGAAGGAGAAAGGGGGCATGGGTAGGGTAGGGCAGGAAACATGGAGGCAGATATTCGTGTGGCTCTGCCAGTCAAAGATAGTTGGTATATCTAAGTTGGGTTACACTTCTGATTGTATGGGCATCTTGTTATTGGGCATTACCAAGCTTATAAAGCCTTTGATTAACATTTTAAAAAAAAAATAATAATAAATACACATTAAAAAAAGAAAAAAGAAAAAAAGGGTAAGGAGGGAGGGTGATGGAATACATGTGACAGGAAATCAGATGAGAAAACTAGCTGGAGGAAGAAAGGGAAGGGGCAGAGGGAAACAAATCAGAATTCTGATGACACATGTATGGGGATGCTGTAATAAAACCCAGTACTTTGTATGTTAACTTAAAATACCAATAAAGAAAAAAAAGCAAAAAGGAGGTGGGATAGGATACGGGGTTTCTGTGGGAGGGATGGGGAAAGGGAATAACATCTGAAATGTAAATAAATACAATTTCCAATAAAAAAATTGAAAAAAATATTGAATTAAAATTCTCTAGAACCTTATGGAATAAGGTTCTCATAGAACTTATGGAATGAATTATGTATTACATATTATATAATATATATGGAATACATATTACATATATTATATATATGAAATATTATATATATAATATGTATGGAAGAATATATATGAAGTTTATTAGAAGGACTTACAGGCTGCAGTCCAACTAATCCAACAATGACCATTTATGAATTGAAAGTTAATGGGATCTAGTAGTTACTCAGTCCCATGAGGCTAGATTTCTCTTCTGGTCTTCTGTATAATCTGGAATCCAGAAGAACTAAGCTCTGTTGTGCTATTTATTTATTTCAGTCACTGACCAGGCCAACTATCTAAGCTGCAGCGGCTCTGCCTAGCCCAGATGCCATGTTTTTCTGCCAGAGGCCATGTGCATGCTGCAGCTAGAAATGGCCAACTAAAAGCACCAGCCCTGCCACCCACGAGACATCAGCATGGGAGATGGCTCAATCTTGCATGCTGTCTCTGCAAAGCTAGGCATTACCCAGGCCATCCAGCCATCCATGCGGGCCCAGTAAGAGAATAAGACTCTAATTCTTATAGATTAATCAAAGGCTTATATATTTGGTAATGATCAGTAACAAGATACCCATACAACCAGAAGAGTAATCCAATATTCAACCTAGACATACCAACTACCTTTAATAGATACAGACACATGAACATCCACCTCTGTCTCCTCTCGGTCTCTTCTCCTCTTCTCCTTACTCAACCTCTTCCTCTTCCTCTCCTAGCTCCTCCCACCTTAGCTCCTCCTACAAAGCTGCAATGCAGTCAAGGAATGAATGTGCTGACAAAGTGAAGGCAAGCAGAAGCATGAACACACCCTTTCTTCTTCCAAGGTCCTTATACAGGACTCCAGCAGAAAGATCCAAATTAAAGATATGCCTCAAGATTTGGAGTAAAGGTGTGTCCTACTTCAAGATCCAGATCAAAAGCCTGTGTCATTCTATTCTCAAGGTCAATATCAAAGTAATGTCTTCTTCTTGCCTCAAGATCTAGATCACATGTGTGACTTCTATTTTTGGATTATAGTTCATTACAGATGCAGTCAAGTTGACAACCAAGAATGGCCATAACAAATACAAAATTGACAAACTATGCCACCTGGGCAAATATTCCTGTGGAACTATGTTTTGTTTAAGAACACATGACCTTTTTGGGAGACTGTGGTTTTGGCAGTCTTGAAAATGGTGTCCCAGTGTGTTCCTGTTCTCTCTCTCTCTCTCTCTCTCTCTCTCTCTCTCTCTCTCTCTCTCCATCTCCTCCCTTAAAAATGACTCCATTTTTAATCTTAACGAATTCTTAACTCTTGCTCAAAATATGTCTTCAAAAATATCACTTATCATGTAGTTAAGTTGTGATTATTCCCTGGTGCCAAAAAAGATCTGTCTACTAATTGAGCTCCTGTTTGCTGCTCCCACATCAGGTGAAAGTGATCAGCCATTAGAAATCACTGTCTAAATACTGTTAGTTGGGATATAGAGATGGTTGAGTGGTTTAGAGCACTTGTCGCTCTTCCAGAAGACCCAGGTTGAGTGACAGCATAGACATGGTGGTTTACAACCCGCTGTAACTCCAGTTCCAGGGCCTCTATTGTTCCCTTCTGGCTTCTTCAAGCACAAACACACAAGTGATGCATAGACATACATGCAGGTAAACAGTTAAATACAAAAGATGATACAATAATTTAAATTAAGAAATAATTCCACTCATATTTGAGCAACAAAGAACTTTGAAAAATGGTTAGGCTAAGTATACTTGCCATTCACCATTACCTCTAATTCCATTCAATCTGTAGGCCTGGCATTATTCTGTTACAAGTACTTGCCCAAATATTTATAAGCAATGGATGTGAAGGTTAAAAACAAAAACACAGAACAAATCTGGTGAATACATTGGAACACATAATCCTGTGTCTGAAAGCAAGCAAGAGAATTAAACAAGAGGAAGTGAGTGACACCTACTCTAACCACAGCTCTTCTGTTCTTGCATGTCATGTATCATTTTCTCCAGAAAGGAGATGAATCTAAGAACAGCATGTAGCATTATCAATGTAATAGATAGAACTTAGAGTATCATGATCATTTGCTATCCTATGATTGGTTTGACTTAAGAGAGAATAATATAGAAATATATTTTAAACAAAAGCTGCATTGGGGATATTGCTAGTTACACATAAGCATTCTGAAGAGTTTCTTAGAGTTATGGTGAGTTGCATGCAGTAGTTACTGACCATGAAATTCTAACTCACTATTCTCTGGTGTGAACCAAGATAAGCATGAACAAGGAAAACATTAAGAGGGCAAGAGGCCCACAGACAGAGTTATTAAAATAACTGGCAAGCCTAGGATGGGTAAAATTCTGCATATTGCCTTACCAACCTAAGACAGAAGTACATTGCTTTTGATAACGCATATTCCATGATGTGTAAGGAAGGTATTCTTGTCAGAATGACCTAAGACATACTCAGTCTTGTTAATAAAAAAAGGGGGGGAGGTAGAGAGCATTTGAGGCTGCTTGGCAAGAAGCTGACATGGGCCTAGGACAAGGAAATGGGCTGCTTAGCAGGAATATGGCATTGGATAAGAAAAAGGAAGTAGGTTTCAGGCAGAAACTGACATTAGGCTAGAACAAAGAAGTCATCTCAGACAGGAATCTAAATATTAGGCTAGAACAAAGAAGCAATTTCAGATATGAATCTAAATATTAGGCTAGAACAAGGATGTAAGCTTCAGACATGAAAATGACCTTGGGCTAGGACAGGGAAGTAGGCTCAGATACTTTGGTCATCCTGAGAAGCCCTTAGAAACAATGATCACAGAAGTGTTCACATAATTGGGTTTAATGCCTTACTTTTTCTTAGACTATTTGTGTCTATTGTCTTGCTTGTTCCTTGGCTATTTGCATCTATTGTATTGCTATACCCTCAACCTATAACTGACCTTAGTACATGCATGTAATTAAAATGGTATTAAAAACTTAAAGGAGAAGGGGGGATGGTATAGGGGGTTGTAGGTAGGGAAAATGGAGAAAGAGGATGACAACTGTATTGTAAATAAATAAATTTTCTAATTAAAAAAATGCCAGAAAAAAGAGGGCAAGAGGTTCCTATGATATGGAGTATTATTCTAACATCAGTTCCTGTCCTTGCTTGCTGCTTGAATTTCTTTTGCAATGGCATCAACAGTACAAAGAACATTATGTTTGGATCATTACCTAGAACAAGGATTTCCTCACATGAAATCTATATCAAGGCCTAGTAAGATTGCTCAGTAGTTTAAGGCACTTGCTGCCAAGGCTAGTCTAAGTTCAAACCCTGGGATTCACACGGTGGAGAGAGAGAACTGACTCCTTCAAGTTATCCTCTGACCTTCACACATGAAATTTGCCACACATACCCATCCTCCCTGTACCACATATGCCCTAAATAAATGTAATTACACTTAAAGTTTTTTATTAAGTTGTCCACATGCAGTTAGTAGGTCTTAGCTATTCCTTAGTAAGTCTAGGTGATATTGAGGACTCTACAGCAACATGATGTATACTTCACTCAGCAGACAGATGAAAAGGAATGACAAAACAGGGCATTTAATACGCATTTTCAAATATATCAATGGTTTTCATCATGTTCTCATATCAAGAGTACATATGTATTCAACTGAGAAAAATAATCACAGGCCATAGAAATGATAATATTCATAGATTTTTGGAAGAATTCAGGAAAGAGAAGTAAAAGAAATACAAATATATTTGCTCATAACATCATTCTTTACTAAACTGCTGAAAACTACAGTGGGCTGAAGAAAGGACTTTCCTTAAATATAGAAAAGCAGAAAATGTAAGGTCTTAAGCGAGAGACTGTAAAATCCATATTCAGTGTTATGCAATTAATTCTCCTTGACTTTAATTCATAATTTCATGAACCCACCAGTGTGTCTGTAACAAATCTGGAAACTTTCATATAATATTTATGATCAGAAAGTTATCAAGGCTTTCAAAATTCCTTAAGTCTTCTCAATGAGTCTAATTATACATATTCAAGGAATCAGCAGAGCTCTCATTAACAAAACTCAGAGTAACCATGGCTAATGTTCTAAAAGTCAAGTAACTGACAAAGAAGATTTAAAATGTTGAAGTCATACAAATGAGAGTACCAGTCTCCAATATGATCAACACAGGAGCTGGACCCAAAGAAGAACAGAAATATACAATAGATAAGTTGGAAATTTAAAAATAAGAGGCTTAAAGGAAAGTAAAATTCCCTGTACAATATCCAAGTTCTTAATGTTCCTGTACTATTTGCAATTGGTAAAATGCAACAAACTACCCTTAGTATACATATAATTGGGTAGAGTCACAACCTGATTCTTTTAACCCTGGTTAAAGGATTGCACTGTACTGAAAGTTCTTGCAGGGTGTGGAAGTGACAACAGTGCCAACACTAAAAGATCACTAGGTATAAGTGCTCACACATATTACAACATAGACTAACTCTTATTTAGTCTACTAAATAGGAGAGTAATAATAACTAAAAGTAGCTTGCTGTACTGCTGTGATCAGTTCTAAGGCCAGTGAGAGTTCTGAGAAGTCATTAAGTTACTTACTATTCCCACATGAGGACCTTTAATATTTGTCATCATTTCCTTAAGAGTTTCCTTCACATCATAGAGACCTGAATATCATCATACATATTTTATGGTTCTTATAGAAATCAATGGCTCACTGAGATGAAGTGGTACATACCTTTAACCTGAGCACTCGGGAGGAAGAGGCAGGAGGATCTCTGTGAGCTCAAGGTCATTTTGGTCTACATTGTGAGTTACAGGCTTGATAGAACTACAAAATAAGACCGGTCTCAAATAAAATAAAATGTAATTCAATGTCTTAAAGCAGAATACTTGCTTGTTCATTTAATAGATTAAATATTACTTTCATCAACAAAAATTCTTACACGAAATTCTTACATAGATTGTTCTATTATATCTAATATCAAAGCTTTTTCTGTTAATTTTAAAAACATATGATAAGTTGCCATCTTATCTTTAAAGTTTTATCCTGGAACTCACTTGGTAGACCTCGAACTCAGAGATCTGTTGGAATCTCACTAGTGAGTGCTGGCGTAAAAGGTGTAAAAAAAACCACTGCTAAGCTTCTTTAGGATTTCTTAATATGCATCTTAAAAGTTAAAATAATAATTTTAGATATTATAAATACATATTCCGCAAACCTAAATATTATTAAGAATAGTACATTTTAGAACCCTGTTTAAAAAAATAGAATGTTAAAGAAAATAAAAGAAGTTCTCACAACACACTTTAAATTTAGGATTATGCTAGGTTTTGAATTTGTTGCCCAGGCTTCCCTTTGGACATTCTAGATGACATGAACATTTATCTTCTCTTCTTGATGTCTTTAATTTGCTTCTGAACTTATTATTTCACAGAAGTCTTAGGTTTCCACATCTATAACACTGGAGAAAGGAAGGAAGGAGTGGTAAAGAACTGCCCTTATGTATATGTTGTTAAAATCCTTAGAAAATATTGCACATTTCTCTCATCAAGCACACAGGCCCAAGAAGAAACATCATTTCCCCAAACTTTGTGGAGTCCATTAAGTTCCAAAGAGATATATCAAAAAAAGGTGTGAAAGGCTGTTTGATGTTCTCAGATTAGAGTGAACTATCCAGTGCATGCCATAATACTTGATTTCTATCTCAGACCTGTTGAGTCTATACTGAGAGGAAGTCAAGTGCAACATGGTTGCAAACACACCTGCATGAGAGTTTTGGCTTTGGGAGATCATCAACTTGAATAATGCATATCGGCTTTCTAGTATACAAATGGCATTGCTCTTTCTTGTATGGTTGTCTGTTTGTGCCTTTTTCTATCCCATATTTGTCTTCAAATACAACACTAATACAATTTTCAGAGAAAGGGATTGAGGACATTACTAGAGAAGTGATATGCCTGATGTGTATTAGGAACAAACTGCTTTAGCCCTCCCCATTAAAGCAGTTAACCCAGGCATATTTGGATACAGGTTTCTGGATAGGGAAGCTGACTGTCTTCATTGTTCTCTGGGAAATTTTAGCCAACTCATGATGATTAAGTTGCTCCAGGAAACATTTGAAGCAGGAAATGTTCTTGAGAAACTTGAAGTTTTAAAAGTTAGAGGACTGAAGAAACAAAGGAAAAGCAACACTGGGACTGGATCACTAAAGAGAGGGGTGTTTATTGAAAGTACAAGGGACAAGACAGACGAAGAAATAGCTGGGCCTACTGGATTATTGGGAATTGCTGAGCTCCTCCACAAGGGGGGAATCTCTAATAACAGAAAGTATGATTTAGAAACATTATTGGGGAAAATGAGAATATATATGTATAACATAAAAGGATAAAAGGATGGGGAGATGAGTATGGACACCGGTGAGGTTCCTTGGATTAGTGAGCTGGCCCTCCTGAAAAGATTGGAACACACTGATGTGACTCTGGCATCACCTGCCTAAGGAAACTAGGACAAAAGTTCTAAGACATAGAATTTGAGCTTGTGGAGGAGGCCTGGAGGACCTAACATTGCATGTGGAAAGGAGCTTGAAAAGCATTGTAGAAATAGACATTTGGATGAGAAACAATGCAGAAAAATCTATGTCTTAAGTTGATTTTCTGAGGTATTTTATTACAGTAATAAAAAGATGGCTACCATAAGAAACTGATCCTGAGAATGCTGTTTATAGTATGGACAATGCCTGATAATGGGGTTTAACAATGTTCATAGATTTTTCTGGGGATGTTTGGAGAATGCTATAAGTTAAGGTTAATGACTACTCCCTGTGGCTGATCAGAATGCTGACAGAAATACAATTTCATAGGTTTACTGCTAAGAGTTTGACTTCAGTCTCACAGGGGACTTTAGATCTAGACCTCTGAGCAGTACCGGAACTGTTAGGACATAGTGACTCTTAGAGATAGATTAATTTTATTTTGATTTAAGATGTGGACACAAGTCTTGGCAGACCAGTGCAGAATGTAATGGTGGTGTTTATCTTTACTTTATTCTTTCATTGAAAATGTAGGGTTATTTTTCCTCACATAACATCCTGAATACAATTTGCTCTCCCTCCTTCCAAGCTCTTACTCAACATCCCCTTCCATCCAGATCCACTCCCTTTCTCTCAAAAGAAAACAAACAAAAACAAAAAAAAGGCTTCTCAGGGAAGCCTTTTTATTATTATATAATATAGTATAATATAATAAATATGACAGAAAGTAACACAGTAGAAGTGCACAAAACAAATAGAAGGACATGAACTCAAAACAAGGCACAAATATCAGAGATCATTTATTTTCACACTCGGGAATCCCATAAAAACATTAAACTGGAAGTCATAGTATTTACACAGAGGCAAAGAGGATATGGTTTTGACCTTCAATGTCCCCTAAAGCTTGACATGCTGAGTTTTTGATCAGTGTGGGGCACCATACTTAGAATGGAGCCTTGAGGTAGTGGGGTGTGGAACCTAGTAGAAGGAATTAAATCACTAAGTGAATGCCCTGGAGGGAATATTGGGAACTCAGTACCCTTCTCACGTTTTGCTTCCTGTCCACCATTAAATGAGCCACTTTGCTCTACTCATCACGTTTCAACATGGAGTTCAAATCCAAATCAAAGTACCTGCCACCCATGTATTCTGAGACCATGAGTCCAAATTAGTATTTCCTTTAGGTTGTCAATTGATTATCTCATCCTTTGGCCTCAGTAACAATGGTGTGGTGGTGAATGAGAATGATCCCTGTAAGCTCATACATTTGAATGATTGGTCCCTAGTTGGTGAAAGTATTTGGGAAGAAGTAGGCTATGTGGCCTTGTTGTAGGAGGTGTGTCACTGAGTGTGGACTTTGAGGTTTCAAAAGTGCATGCCCTCCGTGCCCCACCATCCCCACGATCACCACACAATGCTCATTGCTTGTGAATCAAGATACAGCTCTCAGCTATTCCTATTGCACAATACCTACCACCCTCTTTGACATCATGGCCATGAACTCACCCTCTGGAACTGTAAGTCTCAATAAATGCTTTCCCCTGTAAGTTGCCATGGTCCTGGTTTTTTTATAACAACAAAATAAAGTAATGAAGTATGGATAAAAAGCTTATAATCAGAAATGGGACAAATTAGAATGAAAGCAGAGCACAGATACCCATGAACATTTCCTACTCAGTGACTGACAGACTTGCTGTGAATAAAGGGAATTTTAATGAATTAGGATCGATATATACACACCTATCAGGATTCACTCTTCCCCTCCTTAAGTAGAGTATACCTGTATCAGTAAAGAGGTGTCAATTGAACCAAATATAATAACATTAAAACCTGGTTTTCCCCTTTGAGAAAAACCACAAGGGATCTAAGTAAGTGACAATTGAATACTGAAAAGGGAAGCAAATGGGCCATGGTCACTTCTGCTTAAACTGTATTCAATTCTGCTCTAAGGGTCACTTGGTGCTCTCCAAGTGATGTGCTTCATTTCAAGACTGTCATATAAAATGAAACACGAAAGCAAGCTTTACTTGTTTTCCATAGATGGCATACAAGTCCTTCATCCATTCAATCACTTCTAATTATTAAAAAAGTCTTAAATACATCTAAATGAATAAAATAGTATCTGTTATAGCATTACAATATAAACCATGGACAGGAGTCTATGATGTCTGTCCTATGAGGGGCTCTACCAGCAGCCGACTGAGAATAGTGCAGATATTGACAGCCAAGCATTGGACGGAGATGAGGAACCCCTATAGAAGAGTCAGGGGGAGTATTCAAGGAGCTGAAGGGGATGGCAACTCCATAGGAAGTCCAACAGTGTCAACTAACCTGGACACCTGGGAGCTCTCAGACAGAACCACCAACCAAAGAGCGTAAACGGGCTGGTCGGAGGCCCCTGGCACTTATGTAGTAGGTAAGGACTGCCTTATCTGGACTCAGTGAGAGAGGATGTGGCTAATCCTGCAGAAATGTGATGCCTCAGGGTGGGGGAATATAGGCACCCTCTCAGAGGCAAAGAAGATGGGGAGTGGGGGAAAGAATTTTGTGAGGGGTTACTGGGAGGGGGAGCAACATTTGGGATATAAATAAAATAACTAATGAAAAATAAATAAAACTATATAAACCTTTATGCTCATGTAGTATTTAGAATAAGCAAGCATTTATATTTAGACAATAAAGGTTTTTAAATAAATATAAGATCTGATAAGCAAAATTTCTAATGTTTCCATTACCAGAATAGGTAAAAGGTAATAGATTATTTACCTTAAAGACTGTGTCCACACCGGTAAATATCTAATAAATCTCATGTTTTAGATATGTTTCTTTTTATTCACATGCAATGTAATCACTCAGCCATCAAAGTAAAACAAAAAAGTAGGAATTTTGTGCCCATAACTGTTATAACTTGCTTTCTGTAACTCACAGCACACTGCTTGCCCATATTGTTCTTAACCACAAAAGAATTATATGCTAAGTGATTATATCTAAAAGCAGAAGATGAACTTCATTTGAGACTTGTTTAGTAGCATTTTACAGAAACTGTAAAAAGTACCCAGTAAGAATTGGTTGGTGTATACTTTTTAGGAGTCATATTTCCACAGTTCAGCTGCAGAGTAGGTGTGTTATCACTAATAGTATGCAGAATGAACCTAAGAGGGGAAGACATATATTCATTATACACACAAAATAAATACCCAGTAGGTAATTTGTCTGAAAAGGTGTTAATAGGGCTTCTACTTAATCAAAGGCAACCACTTGCTACTGACCTGATTTTATTTCTAAAAGTAAAGCTGTAGTGGTTTTTTTTTTCCACAGTACTCACAGAATCAAACACACATATTTTTGCAACCCAAGATTAAGTAGTAACTGTAAACACTAATATCATCAGGATCTGTTGTTGGTTGTTCAAGTTCTTGCTCCTCATAATGGTAACTCAGAAATCTGTTACTACTCCTGTCTTCAAGTTCTAAGCTACGACAAAGTCTTTTTGATTTAGAATTTTGTAGATCTACTGGGATCCTCAGTGTCAGCAGGCCTTCCCAGTATATTCAAGTAAACAATAATATCCTTCAGACATTTGTTTCAGCTCAGCATCTATATTTTCTGCTTATGTAAAGATTCTCTCCTACTCCTCTCTTTGCAGCAGATTCTGGATGGCTCTGTTTCTTCCAACTAGGTCCACAGATGTTTTAGTTTTTGCTGCTGTAACATGACACTGCCAACTCTTATTCTTACTTTTTCTAATCCTAGAATTGACTTAGTTGTACTTGGTGAAGAAGGTACCTCCCTAGATCTTGTAGCTCCAAGCTATCTGTCCATCAGACTATCCACTGGACCCCATATCATCACAAAAGTTACTACTGAATTAAGAGCAGGTAAGAGTAAAGAAATGTTTACTAGACCAGTGTTACAAATACAAGTTGTAGCCACCATCAATCATAGTAACAGTATTAGGGGTAACCACAACAGTGGTAGTTGTAGATGACAAGTTCCATGAGAGCCACAGAGGCAGAAACATTTGACACTTCAGTAAGCATCAAGGTCCATGAACTACCAGTGAGGGCAACAGCAGAAGATGCTAGAACCAATCTTAGCTGCAGATAGAAGATGACAAAGTAAGTGTGAAGATCTCTGAGACTGCACAGTAATGAAGGGGCAGATCCAAACCCTGACCTACTCCCTCAGGGAAGAAGTGAAGTCCTAGCTGAAGAGTGCTAGACTCCAGCAGCCTGCTTTAGGTCACAACTAGGTGTTTTAGGTTGAATTTCCCCAGGAAGCAGATGGGGAATATTTTAAGGAGGGAACATCTATGAGAATAAAGGGAGCACCACTGAGCAAGGGAGAAACAAGTGAGAAAAGAGGCCACAGTTATCAACATGGTACTCAGGACATCTCTAGTATGCTCCTCAGAATATTCAAAATCAAGGTGCTGCTGCTCCAGAAAAGGATGAACGGCAAGACTTGTGGAAGAGTACAGCCCACTCCACTCAACAATCTTTCAGTGTTTGCGTGGTTTATGTTTTGTTTTGATGTAATAATGGCAAACAGGAGATGGAGTGCACTTATTTCTTATGGAAATGTATAAGAATGATTTATAGATAAAAACACATGAAAGTTTTCATTACTAAGTACCAATCTTAGAGCAGCTGACCAGCTTTTCTTTTGAATTCTGTAATTACATGAAACTATGGGAGTGAGGGTAGGGCCTACAATGATCAGAAGAGGGTATGATGCTCCATGGAGCTGGGGTTACAGTTGAGCTGCTTCAAGTGGATGCTGGAAACAGAACTCAGGTCCTTTGGAAGAGCGAACAAGAGCTCTTGACTACTGAACCTTCTTTAAAGCCTTCAGCTTTATTTTTTTTTTTTGAAAAATGAATTCCTCATTATCTTTCCCCTTACAGACCAGGAAACTAAGATTCAGATACTCAGTTAAGTTCACACTCTCATGGCAGTTGTTTCAAAACTAGAGGCTGTTAGTCCAATTCTCCAACATTTGACACAATCATATATTTTCTTTTTAAAATGTTTGCATAGCCAGGCAGTAGTGGCATAGACCTTTAATCTCAGCACTTGGGAGGCAGAGGAATGTGGATCTCTGTGAGTTCAAGGCCAGCTTGGTCTACAGACCAAGTTCCAGGATAGCTCCAAAATCCCCCAAGAAACAAAACCAAAAAAACTTTGCACTTGTACAGTCTGTATACATATGTTCATTTCACTGGGCATGTGAATGCCACAGCATATGTGTGGGAGTCAGATAGGTGAACTCCCATCTCTCTATAGGAACACTGGAGTTACATCCATTTCTTGCTTTACCAGAGTCCTAGGGATATAATTCAGGCTTCATGATTATGAGACAAGGTCTTTTACTCACTATAATATCTCCTCAGTCTTGACAATTGAATCACACATATGTATGTGTAAAAATGTATCAGACATTACTGGTGAGTAAAGTGTTAAGAATCCAATTTTCACTATCTTGCTTTTCCTTTATGCTTAGTTTCCAAGGGCTGGTTCAAAGTGCACAGGTTCATTACCAATCAAGTACCAATGGTAGTCAAAGCAAGTGACTTTAACTGAAAGGCAAAAACCATCGAGTGATCATTGATTCCCTTCCCATTTTCCTGTCACTTATTCTGCCCTGGCTGGAAGGGATAGAGAGTTTCGGTGTGCTGCCCTATCACGAAGCAGTTTTGAAACTCTTCAATAATTTATCCTTCGCTTTTTCCCCCTGAGACTGGGTTTCTCTGTGTAGCTCTGGCTGTGTCCTGAAACTTGCTCTGTAGATGAGGATGGTCTCAAACACATAGAGACCACCTGCATCTCCCTCCTGCGTACTTGGATTAAAAGGTATGTGCTAACACTGTTCAATTTAATTTTTAATCTTTTTAAGGAAAAAAACTATAAAAATCCAAGGAAGTTCTGTGTGTAGTGAATCCCACTGTGTACTGTGTGTTGTCTAAAAGTCAATAGCCAGATGGTCCCATACAGAGGCTTTCACAAATAAATGCTCTCTTTTGTGAATAAGACAACATCAAGAAGAGTAACACAATAAAATGCCCAAGAACACACTTCTCCCCAGTTCTGGCTGCCTTCTCCTAACTTGCTCTCTTTGCAAGGCTGTGCTTTTCCACTAGTATTTGTCAGTCGGTCTCTCATATTCCTTCTACTTCCTTTTCTGCCTACAGCATCCTATCTTCTCCTTTGGATCCATATTCCAGAAATATTTACCTAGATCATACACTTAAGGGAAACAACACAATTTAACATTATGATTCAGGACCGTGGACAGTGCCACTATGTTAACCTGTTCAGGGAGCAACTGAAAATTTGACATATTATTAAACATATTTGTTGTGGTAGTTAAAAATGGGTAAGTTTCTGGTCACAATAGTAAAACTCTGGACTGAACTGCTTTATTTCTCTTCATGGGAGAAGGAAAAGACAGTAACACTACCAAAAAGCACAAATGTCATATAACAGCTGTCCAGTGTTACCAGTTATGAAACTTTTAAGTGACTGTTCCCAGTAATAAAATGGAACACAAATCTGTGTCTTTTAAACTGCATATCTACAATGTCCATGCAATTATCTGAGGTTGGATCAAGGATAAGAATTGGATGGCAATTCAGTCATTCTCACTAGAAAATGCAAAGGTAGTTCTAGATATAAAATGAAAATCAGCATAGGTCATTTTTCTTTGATGATATAAATAAAAAAGTCCTTTGATGAATGTGTCCTAACAATTAAAACAATCCCTTTAGCCATCCTTTGATACCAGTAAACTGACAAACAGGTCACATGAACTTCACCTTAACAGCAGCAGCGTGACAACTTACTATCTTCTTGGCAGCATGTGTGTCTGCTACCCAGGCAGTGGTTATGCCACCTACCTGTGGGCAAACTGCATGATAAGCTAATGCCACTTGCCTATGTACACACTACATGTTCCACAACTTGAGAGCTTCACCTACTACTGATAGTTCCTTCAATGTTAGGAGGTGATCACCTTGACACATACTCCTGCCTTGTCTTCCAACCTGACAAAACACTTCAAGTGATGTCAGATAGCTCACCTCCCTACATTTGAAGCCTATTGTACCAACAATGGGCAAAGGGCACATGTTAACAACTCACAGGCGTCTTCTGGAATCTAAGAGCTCATCTTTGGCTGCTTACACATATTCTAGACACACAGTTTGTGAAGAGTAATGAACTCTTTTCCTCTTTTCAATGAGATAACACTGACCCTTCCTTTTAGTATGATCTCAACTGAACAATATTCAATTAACACTTTACATGCTGCCTCAGTTAGCACTTTCTACAGTTGCACCTAAGTATCTTTGCTGGCAAAAAGAGCATGAAGGAATGAGAGGATGAGGTTTATTCAAGAATGTGGGTATAAGCTGGGCGGTGGTGGCACACGCCTTTAATCCCAGCACTTGGGAGGTAGAGGCAGGTGGATTTCTGAGTTTGAGGCCAGCCTGGTCTAGAGTGAGTTCCAGGACAGCTGGGGCTACACAGGGAAACCCTGTCTCAAAAAGAAAAGAAAAAGAATGTGGGTATAAAGAGAAGAGTGGTTTGAATGCTCCTGAGAATTCTCATTCTTCCAATAATTTACATATTCCCTCCACAATGCTCCTGTGCCACAGGATCCAGCATGATGACGTTTTTTGCTTTTTATCCTAAAATGTTTTCATATGTCTTGGCGCAAATAGAAACAAGAAACCAAGCAAGTTTCCCCACACCCACCAGTCAGTCTGCTACACAAGTAGAGTCATGGGCTCACTCCTAGAATGTGAATTCAACTGGGATTTATATTTTTGTGACAGATTGTGAAGATTCAATAGAAGTAGCCAGGTTGCCTTTTTATCAATCATTGCTTTCCCTACATTCTAGAAAGACCAAGGTGGAAACCCACTTCAGTACCAAATCATCTAAAAATTTTATAATCACATGAAGAAAGAGGGACTCCTTGGCACTTGGGTCAAAGACTGACCTTGACACACTGTCCTCGATGCTTAGTTCCCCCAACTGAACAGCTTCTTCCAGGTTCTTACACATCTACTGATCAGCTTCTCAATGTCTCTTGTATGGAAAAGAAAAGCTCACATACACAAGCTTTTGGCTCTCTGCATAGAAATGCAGAAAGTTATTGCTATCACCTGGCAACAAGACCAACTAAAAAAAGTCTTCAAAAAGTATTAAATTCTTTAATGACAATTTTACTTTTTTGTTTTTTGTTTGTTTGTTTGTTTGTTTTTAAACATGGTTTCTCTGTATAGCCCTGGCTGCCCTGGAACTCACTCTATAGACCACATTAGCTTCAAACTCAGAGATCCTCCAGCCTCCGACTCCCAAATGGCAGAATTAAAGTACAATGCCACCAAATCCCAGTATGGTAGTTTTATTTTAAGTAGTTTGATTTTGATCATAAGTCTCATTCCAAAAAATAACTTGAGGTTAAGTCTGCATTTGTGGGTATATGGCAGACATTTTTGACTAAAGGTTGGTTCTTGAAATACTAAAAGTGATTTCCACCAGAGTCAAGTCAACTTTTTAAAGCTGTAGTGACTGGGTAGCTTGCAGGAAGCCTAGCTCACATACCTGATGCACCAACCAACAATCTCTATATACTATGAAGAGGGCATCCCATATGTATGTATTTTTATGTATTTCACTTCCAATAATGAACAGTCCCCAGAAAGGTCTTTGGACTTGCTAACTGGCAGGAAAAACACTAACCCAGGTAAGACAAACCAAGAGACCAGTGGCTCAGTCAGAAATGTATGTTAGAACGCCTCTAGATCTGCTGCAATGAGACAGAACTGTTTTAAAATCAGGTTGAGATCCACTGTTTTTGGCTCTAACCCACAAAGGGCCGAGGAATGAATACCTCAAACCCCTCAAATTCTGATTCAAATACTTCCACCACTGTAATAATGTCTATTTAATCCTTCCTACATAATATTTATAATTTTGTTATAACTCAAAATTATTGAGCCAGGCACTAGGAGTCCAGGTGAGTTACTGTTCTATTCACTCACTCTTCCTGTAACACACTTGGAATCCAATGTAACCACTGACTCCAGCATAGAAATCCTGGGTCACAGCACTTCCTCATTTGTAAAGCCATGCATCTATAGCAGCAGCCTATATCAGTGATACAGGAGGGAGCTCTCTCCAACACTAAATGATAGAACATCTAAATTGTTCATCAATAAGAAGAGATAAGCATTTTATATTTGAAATTTTATGGCAGTTTATTAGGTTCAATGATGAAAGCTATGAGAAGAATTCTCCCCTGAAAAATGTTTTTTCCTTAGAAAAAAAAGAAAGGAAGATCCAAACCCTCTCAGCATAGCCACAGATGCTGTGGCAGTCACATCTCTCTGGAGACAGGGACAGTCTATCAGTCTCAAGAGTCACTCCCTGGAGCAATGGGATTGTAGTCAGGATCATCCTCACCATCTTCTAGCTCCAAACCATCCATTTCTTGGAACAATGACTCATCCACTTCCACGTTGTTCCCAGCTGTGAAGAGTAAGACAGCTTCACCTTATAATCTAGAAAAAACAAAACTGCGGTGTGTGTGTGTGTGAGAGAGTTTGTGTGTGCGTGTGTGTTTTGGGGGAAGAAGGGGGTGGGGATAGTGGTGACTCCCAGGCTACCAGTGCAAATCCTTCTGATGCTGATCAGCAGAGACTCTGACAATGGAAGAGCAACTCCAATCTTCACAGTCATAGCCTAAAGTCTTGCTATTTTAAAACAGGCTCAAAGAATACTTAAGGAAAATATAGCAAGCTATATTTGAAAAGCTATATAAGTTGAAAATGAGGACTCACTGGTGTACCATCACTGAGATCAGCCCCACAGCTCAGCTCACCTAGTGGCAATAGATATGCTGTAACTTCTTACTTAATTGACTGTCAGATGGGACTTGCCTAGTTCCCTTTACATGCAACAGATGGCAAAGGCTCTAAATGTCTAAGCCCTGTGAGGAGCAATGGCCAGGCTCTGCCTCAGCAGAACCACCCTGAAAACGGCCTGAAGTAGATACAGAAGGATACCACAGCATTCCTCCATCTTTGCAAACATTATCTTCCTTCCCTCTTAAGAGGCTAATCTACTGATATTCAATCCAATGAGAATATAGAGAGCCTATATAAACTACAGTCTGTGTAAATAATGCTAAAGGACTGGAAAGATGGCTCAGCCATTGAAGGCTAGGCTCACAGCCAGAAGTACAATGACAATGCCCTGAGTCAAGGGCAGTGGAGGCTTCTCAAGCATCTTCAGGGTACACCTGAATCCAACATAACATGAAGGTCCAGAAAAGCAATTCTAAAAGCATGTAAAACATACTTACAAAACAATAAGATCTTGATATTTTCAGTAAGAAGACAAGAGTCTAGAGGAAAATATCAGGAAGTAACACAGGTAGGGCCAGAGTGAAATGGAACTTCATACTTTTTCCCTCTACCAAAGAATTCTAAAGTTTTATGGCTAAATATGAGTTTCACATTCTCAAAAGCAGAGAAGTAACTATAGAATATTCAAGACTCCAAGACACTCAGATATTCATGGGTTGGAGAGATGGCGGGAGGACTGGCTGCTCTTTCAGAGGACCCAGACTCAATTCCAAGCACCTGCATGGTAGCTCACAGATCTACAACTCCAGGTTCAGGGATGTGATACCCTCTTCTGGCCTCCGTGGCCACTAAGCCCAAATGCAGTGAGCATGGTAACATGCCATCCACATCTGTATACATTAAATAAATAAATAAATAAATAAATAAATAAATAAATAAATAGAAAAAGATAAAGACATTGAAAGAATGATTTAAGTGGCTACAATAAATCCATGCAAAAACAATAAAACCTTCAAATGAGAGAAGGAAATTGCTGGAGTACATTTCCAAGGTAGACTCAGAAAGTCTCTGGGGAGTTGAAGAGATTCTTTTTCCTATGAGAAGAAAGGAGTCAGGGATAAGTGAAACCAAGCATGCTTCTAACCCTAGTATTCAGAGGCAGAGGCAACAGGATCACTAAGTTCAAGGCCAGTCTGGTCATAGCAATTTTCCAGGCTAGCCACTAGTATATACAGTGAGGCACTACTGAAACAAGGGAGGGAGAAAGGGAGTAAACTAATGAAGTTTCTAAAGCACAAGAGAGTAAGATGAATGAAGGAGCTGAAATTCCTCAGCCAAGCAGAAGAGAATATCCTAGTGAATTTCTGATTTGTTTGGTTTTGGGTTGTCTGAGACAGTCTCACTCTGTAACTCACACTGGCCTATAACTCACAGTGTAGAACAGAACAACCTCAAACTTAGGCAATTTTGTTCAGTCTCCAAGTGCATAGATTACAGATGGTAAGCCAACATGCCTAGCTTCTAGTTTTGCTTTTAAGATTATAAAAATAAAATATAGAACTATCAGCTAAAGAAGATAATAATATATTTAAGGGGAAAATACACATTGAGGGCTAACAGTGTAGCTCAATGACAAAGCAGTTGATGTGTATTCCAAGGCCCTAGGTTCCATTCTTATCACCAGGAAGAAAGGAAGAGGGCAAATGTTTGTAAAAGCCCCTGCAAGGTTAAGAAGAATGTTTCAGCAGTGGGCCACATCAGCAGTATCTACTCTTTTCTGGCAGATAATACAGGGCATGTTTGAGAAGCCAGGCCTAGAGAACTCCAAAGGACAGGGTAGACATAAGAGGGTAATGACATGTACAACCTGAAAAAGGTGCGACTTTAACCAGGTGTGATGAGCATGGGGCCTGTGTAAACACAAGCAACCCATCAGCTCCAGGAGGCAGGAAGAGGCCCATGCTGCCCTTTGCTGTGTGGAAAGTGGGAAGGAAGGCCAGCAGGTAAGCATCTGTGGGTGGGCATGACATATGCAAAAGAACAGGAGGGAGGGGTGGAGGCAAAGAGGTGAAACCTAAGGACAAGAAACTCCAACAACCACACAGTAGGAGAAAGGCAGGCTGCTCTTCAGAGGATGATGGAAGTTCTACATCTGAGGCTTCTATAAACTGTGAGTGGACTGTGGATTCAGTTCTCCCACATCTGGCATACAGACTTTCAGCAAAATGGTCACCTGAGTCATGCTGTACCAGTTTCCAGCTGAGGAGGCTTATATACTATAGCTGCCACCCTTGAGGTGCTTAAGTCATCTGAAAACTTAAAAACATACATTGCTCTACAATTTAACATTTATATTGAGTGTATAAATTGATCAACTGTTAAACCTTCAAAATTTTGTTTTTAACAGATTGGTAGGAAATCTTCACACTCAATAAAAATAGTGCGCTGCTTTTCATAGATACTACATCCACGAAGAAGTATAACAGTATCTTACCATCCTCCAGGAACTTGATATCAGATGTATCAAGATTATGATCTGTTTCAAATAACTGTTTCCCTAAAATAAATAAATATACTCAATTCAAATAGCGTAGCATTGCTTCATCTCCTATAATCATTTACAAGGGTAAGACCCAAAAAACAAATCTGAACATCTGTGTTTCTGGGAATTTCAATACATTTATGAATTGTGCAATAGCATAGAATGCAAGACATGTATTTACACTAAGACTGAAAACATGAAAAGCCTAGGTTCCCCGGGACTGGAAAAGTATGGGCTTGATTCTATCTCTCTGAAGGCTTTAGTTCTCAATATTCTTGTCTAAGAATTTAGACTACAAGTCTAGATTCACCAAATACAAAACAGAACAGTAGTATACACAGCAGCTATGAACTATGTGTGAAGAGTGTAAGTATGTTTGCCATGGAAATTTATCCCAGTTATCTCAGCTGTGTGGAGATGGCATGAGCTGTGGGCTAGGAGGACTGACCAGGCCAGAGGCACCATACACAACACTTAGTTTATTTTTCCCTGCTTGTTCCTCTTCTTTCATTCATTTCTTTTTAATTTCCTGGAGTTCTGCGTCAAACTTGGCCTTCCAACTCAAGAAATTCTCAATCGTAACAGGAGTGCCATGGAACAGTTTCTTAGAAAATGAAAGACACAAATGTCATGTCAATGAGATAATAATTTAACAAATGAGGCCAAATGATTGTCTTCTAGATACCCACAGCCACACAATGAAGCATGGACAGACACTACTGCCTGGACTAGCTCTCTACTTAATTTTAGCATCTTACTCTGGAAAAGTCAAATTTTAGAAATATTCTTCTTGCAAAACTTAAAACAATAAAGATAATGTGCAGTGCACTTACTGTTCTCCACAGCTTTTTATTACTAAGAAAGTTCTTAGTTTTAGTATGCTTTCAATACATATCAATTTAAAACACTACCACCACATTTTCACTTTAGAGTCTGGAGTTGGCCCTGTTTATATTGCTGTGAAAGGACTTGTTGGGAAGCACTTACATTTCCTGACCTCACACAAGTGTGCTTTATCAACCTGTCATCTGTTACTCACAATATGTCCTCAACCAAAATTTTACTCTTAGGAAAATTTACATTTTAGTCTCACTTTTGTGATTTCCAAAAGCAAGTTACTAACATTATCAGAAAAAAAAAATCAAAGCTGGGGAGCTGGAAAGATGGCTCAGAGGTTAAGAGTACTGACTACTCTCCCAGTAGTCTTGAGTTCAATTCCCAGCAACCACATAGTGGTTGGTAACCATCTGTAGTGGGATCTGATGCCCTCTTCTGGTGTGTCTGAAGAGAGTGACGGCATACTCACGTACATTAAATAAGTAAATAAATAAATAAATCTTTTTTGAAAAATCAAAGCTAAATATCAATGAAGATATGAAGAGATGTGAAGAATATGAAAAACAAAGTTTTCAAGTATATGGTCTCTGCCTCTTCTGCTTCCTTTTCTTTCTCTTTTCTTCCTCTCTTCTCATTTTTATCTGATCAACTATTTCATTTAACTTGTCTTGAACAGCTGTCACGAGGGTGAACGTCTCAGATGGGTGTAAGCAAAGTTAGTTAAAGTCTCTCATGCACACCCAGAATCCCATTCCCATCAAAAAGCTTACTGGATACTAGGACTTACCCACAGTTTGAGCCTATCTTTACTCCCTCTGTAGGTGAAACACCCAGACTATGATCACAAAGGACCCCAGTGCCCTTGGCTTCCCTTTTCACTATTGTGTGGCCTAAACTTAATCAACACCACTGGTATTGCATCATCCCTCCAACCCTCAGATCCCTGGACAGAGGGATGGCAAAGGGGAGAGGGCACCCTTCTGGATCTATGAGGCCACTCTGGAGGTTGGCTATTCTGACTTCTGCCCTTCTGGATGTCACCTGTGTAGTAGGCTGTATATGTTTGTGTGGGTGTCATGTGAGAGAGGCTGCACTCATCCTCCCTCTGCAGTTACACCACCAGTATAAATCGCTTCATTAACCTGTCAGTCAAAGCCTGATTCTCTCTAGCTCTCCCACTCCAGTCTGGAACAGCTCTTGCCCTGCAAGCTCCTGAACACTGTGCCATTTGGGGCCACTTGAGCACTTTCCCTGTGCAAACATGGCTGCTTTTACCTTGATACATAACTTCCTAAACATTTCTGTCTTACCCAGAAGAGTCTGGGGCCAGGTTACTGAGGTGTAGCATGTATATAGTAGTACAACATTACCTTAGTGTGTGTGTAGCTGGTGTGTAAGCTCTGGGTATGGAATGGCTTCTGAAAAAGAGAGTATATTGGACTAATATGAGAAGGTATGCTTGAAGCTGTGTGACCTTAGACTTGTTTCCTCCCTTTTCAGAGCATCAGCTTATGTGGTCTGCACTAAGTGAGCTCTGATGTTCTTTCAGCCTTGAGTTCCAATGAGTGTGGTTGATTCCCGACCTACAGAGTTTTACATGTGTGTTTAGAAGTGCCTATGTCCTCTCCCAGCTATTTCCCTCCCACAGATCCAAGGTACATTGAGCAGAAGGCTGGCTACAGCAGCAGCCCTAAAAGCCAGAGATTGTTCCCCAACTAGAGTCTGAGGTTCTGCATACCATCAACTTCTGGTATCCAGTCTGAGAAGAGACACATGGATCACACTTACGCTAGTGCTATAACCAAAGCCCACTTGTCTACAGATACACATCATAAAGTATATACCTACACAGAGATAGAGTGAAAAGTTATGGCCCCAGGCAATTCCCACCCTTGCAAATATTGTCTGCAATGTTCAGGGTCCCCTGAAAATTGCAAGGTTCCTTGTTGTGGGGCCTGGCTTGCTGCCACTAGCCAGGCCTACACAGAGGATAGAGAAGGTGTGTTGCATGACAGGAAAAGTTGCCATTCACCCCACTTGTGGTTTCTTTATTGTGCATTAATGAAATCCTGCTTCTTCTGGGTTTTTTTATTCTTTCCACCTATTGTGTTTAGACAACACATTAACAATCATTCCTTATAATTAGACTTCAGTTTTAGGCTCCTTTCTCCAGGGAAGCAATACAAAGCTTTTCCACATCTTTACATCATAAACAGGTTCGGGTACTCTGATTGCCACCCCTGTCCTGTCTACTCTGGCCACTGTCCTTCTTTTACTTCCTTTCCTTCCTTCCTTCCATTTCCTCTATCCAGCCCCTGCTCCAAATGTACAAGGAAAAAAAGAGAGCTGATATGTGCACACAAGACCCCAAACCCTCTTGCTCCCAATGTCCTCCTGTCTGGCCTGGCCTGGCCCGGCCCTAGCTGGATGAGTCTAGTGGAAGGATTAGTCATCTTAGACTAGAGATAGTCATTCCACAGACCAGCAGGGTGGAGCACCATGCTGTTGGGTCTCCTATTTCCACCAAAGCTCTCTGGCTGAAATCTCTGAGTGCTCCCAGATAAACTCATGCATACTATACTTGTTCACATACACATATGTGCTGTGCTGTCTACCTGACACTTGCAGCCACTTGCATGACAGGGGAGTCTCTTGTTGTTGCCGTCTGCAGCCATGGATCAACCAGGTTCTCCTGAAAGGGGGGCTGGTAATGAAGAAATGAATGGAAGGTGAGAGAAAGATGAAGCCAAGACAAAATTTTCTGATCAAGGCCCGAAGTTTAATGTTCACCTCTTCAATTTAAAGGGAAAGCCCCTCCAAACCCCTTCTTGTTTCAGCCAGAGATGAGTAGGGGAAGCCATCTTTAGTCACAGCTGGAGATGTCCCAAGTCAAGCTCAGTGGGCAGCTTATTCTTCTAAGTTCCTGTGGCAAGTTGCACATGCAGTCAAGGTGGGTAACTCCACCTAGGTCCTATTATTTGGTCTATTGTGGTAAACAAGGTCTTTTCAGGCCTGCTCAAGGCTGGGAGAAGAACAATTCCCCCTTTTTAGTTTTCTAAAGATGAGCAGTGCTAGCAGCTGGACAAGGCACAGGATTTCATCCTGATTTCATCCAGTTTAGGGTAAAGAGTGGCCTGGTAACCATGCCTGGCTTAGGTTGGCATCTATATTGCTCCTTATTACCAGTCATTGAGAACATACATGGCATTATTGATGTATGCCTCTGTCTCAGGTCTATAGGAGCTCAAGAACACTCTTATCCATCTTTGACTCCTGGCCACCTTTGGCACACTCTTTCCCAGATAGACCAAAGCCACATTCAGACCAAAGGAACTATGAGCATGCATTCAATGCAATTCTTCATTGCAATGGATAACTGCCATGGTGAATAGCTGAGATTGCTGAGACTGATCCTTTGTGAAGGCAATCAATCTGTTTAAGATGCAAGGTTCAAAGGTTAAAACCAATGAGATTATCCAAGCAGTGTAGAGAATAAAGTTGTATGCCAGAATGTTCCAGTATCTAATCCAGCTGCTGATTGGCAGGGATCAGACACAAAGTCTGGCCACCAGGTATATAGTGGGTGGCTTTAAGTAATGACAAAAAAAACACTTACTCTCCAGTAAGAGAGGAGACCATATGCCATGTTAAATCAGCTGGCTGATAAGGATTTTGAGACATCTTCAGCATTAGAATCATAATTATTAGGCTCAAGATCTGAGTACACTTGATGGACCAATCTTTCAGGCAGCCATCAGGCTCCATTTTCTTTTTGTGTAAAAACACAGACTGAGCCACAACCCCAAATTATAACAGGATTGGGACCATTCCGTGTATTAGTTAAGGGGGGTATCTCCATTTGACCCTGGCAAATGAGCTGGAAGTGACTGGATGCCAGTGGCAATCTGCTGCAGACTGACCTTTAGCATCAGTTTGCAAACAATGTAAAACAAGTAAGACAAAAACAAAGTGTGTTTTTGGTGACCTTGGAGGTTATAATTTCCCCTCTTATTAGTTATTAAAGCCAATTTTTCAGAGTTCCTTACAAAACCAGGGCAGAAGCACCAGTAGCTGTTCCTCCCACACTCACAGAGTTATGAAATATTATTTTGAAGTTCTACAATATCTGTTTCACAATTCTTTGTCCTCGAGGATAATAAGGAATCTCAGTAATATGAGTAATATTAAATGGTCAACAAAACATCTCAAATGTTTGACTGTAATAGGCAGTTTCATTGTCTATAATCTGATATGGAACACCAAGCATAGAAAAATAATGTATAACTAGAAAATAGAAAAATAGAAGTGCATAGAAAAATAAGGCAATAACTAACTACATTTGTAGTTGCTTCTCATGTTAAAACAGTTGCAACTAGAAAGCCTAAAAGGTGTCAAGCCACATGTACATATTTTAATTTTCCAAAATCAAAAATGAACAACATCCATTTGCCATAATTGATTACATATAAGTCCTCAAGGCTTAACACCATTATGGAAAAGTGAAGATACTGTGAA
The DNA here is from genome assembly GCF_004785775.1 of Grammomys surdaster. Taxonomy (NCBI): domain Eukaryota; kingdom Metazoa; phylum Chordata; class Mammalia; order Rodentia; family Muridae; genus Grammomys; species Grammomys surdaster. Next base: position 462,653 of record NW_021605261.1, on the reverse strand, counting down.
CAAGCTTTTGCAATTTGACTTACACACTTTCTGGAAATACCAAATTATTGTATCAAGCTATTACTATTTTGATAATGTGAAGAATAAGATTGTATGGTCAGTTCTTTCTGTAAGGTCTATAATCTGCCTGGTATACAAATCGGTTGTGGAATTGCCATGGGGTCCAGGCAATCTAATATGCTCTCTTAAATGTCTTATAAAGTTAAGGAACAGTACATGTTTCTTAAATTAAGCTGTATTTGTAAAACTTGAGAATTAGCAACATCTAAAAAGGGAACAATTTTAAGGCATTATAAATCATGAGCTATATACTGGCTATGTGTATACAGATTGAAAGCTTGAAGTTTTAGCATTTCAAACAGTGGCTACAGCATGTAATTCAATTATTTGTGCTAAAGTAGGGGGAAACTCAGGGAAATAAACATGTGATCTAATTACATATACTGCTTTCTCAATAAATGAGCTTTCTGCAAATACAATAAACATATTTTCTATGGGCTGCATGCATAGATTTATAGGAAATACAAAAGCATGCATAGAGGAAAACTGCAACAACTTGTCTTTTGGATAATGACAAATAAAAGTTTGCCATGTAATAGGCCAAATATCAGTATTCTCCAATCCAATTTGATTGCTGTTTGTAATAAGGAATAAACATTTCATCCAAAATATTTTCAGGATTTATCTTACAATTCTGTATTAACACAGTAACAGTTTCATAATAGGATGCTCAAACTTTACTTGCAGATGAAGAAGGATGAATCCACATTAATGGTTTCTTTTGCCAAAGGGCTGCTATGAGGACATGAGTAGCAAAAACATAAACAGCCAACAATTGATCATAGTCTGTATAATGTGTCTGTTGATAACTTACAGCTTATTCTGCTTTCTACAAAGCTATTCCTCCTTCATCAGTCTAGGGGAATGAGGACTTGCATCTCCCTTGAGAATATCAAACAGTGGTTCAAGTTCTCCTATGGTAAGCTTAATATGAGGTTTTGACTAATTAATATCTCCTAGCAGGTTTTGAAAATCATTAAAAGTAAACTTTTTTGCATGTACAGCTGCAGGCCAGAGGAGGGCACTAGATCCCATTACAGATGGTTGTGAACTAACATGTGGCTGCTGGGAATTGAACTCTTATATTTTTGTTTGTGAGCCTAGCCTTTAATGGCTGAGCCATCTCTCCAGCTACAACTGTCCATTCTTATTGGAATTTTCTGTGCCACAATCTGCTTAGGATATAACTGAGATCCCAAATATTGAAAAGACATTGCCTTTGACTCTTTTCTGGAGCAAGAAGCACCCCCCAAATTTTAAATTTTCATTGTATGAGAACAAGGCCTTGCAGAAAAACTCTTTCAGAGAGATCAGCTAATAAAATATCATACAATGAATAATAAGCACTGAATGATTCAATTTCTTAACTTTTTGTACCGAAGCAGCAACAAAATTTCTTACATAATGCAAGACTTATAGCTATTCCTTGAGGCAAACCTTTCTATTGATATAACTTCATGGGCTCTCAAAAATTACAAGCAAATTCACTGAATGCAAACCTCTCACCTTTACCAGGATGTAAAGTAATGGTATAAAAACAATCTTCTATATCTATAATAATTCTATATGCATTTACTGGAATGGCAGCTGGAGTAGGCAGATCAGGCTGTAATGCCCCCATTAGTTTTATAAATCTTATGTTTGGACTTTGTTTTGGGTTAATTGAATAACCAATCCCATGTAGCTGAGTGAGAGTATCAGATAAAGGCCAAGTAGAAGTCCAGTCTTGTCTTCTCTTACTCTTTGAGCAATTCTTTTATTAGCAGGCACAGTTATAATGCCATGGAGGGAAACAGACATAATTTTAATTTCTCCAGCATAATCATCATCTATAACTCCTGTCCCACAAACCGTTGTGAATGTCTGTGTGTCTGAGGCAGACCCCTCCCCTGTAAGAAACAAGCAAGGTGATAAACAAATTCCAGAAAACATCTTTTTAGGAGCTGGTCAGGATGACAGTAACAAGCTTCTGCTAAGCCCACTCTGCACATTGTCTTAATTCTAATGTAAATGTTCTTAATCTGGGCCTATTTCCTGAGACCTGGCCTAAAGATTATCCTTCTTGCAAGCCTGTACTGTGATATGCTGTTTTTAATACTTTTATTCAACTCTATCTGCTCTATCCTCTTTTATATAAACATGGGAGAGTCAAAAAATATCAAGCTCATGATTCATTTGCCAGCTGCAGCCAATGGAATATTGGCAGTCTATATTTTTAAGTTTCTTCTGCATATGTTAGAGTATTACCATAATTTTGGGAAACAAAACCGATTTTTAACAATGTAAACAATCCATTTTCTCTAAAAATCAACACCAAGTGCATTACTTTTATGTTACAAAGTTTGGCTGCCAGTTCAAATATATGAATGCATGATAGTGCAGCTTTTAATATCTCATTAAAGAGACATTGTTTTAAGTCTTATCTTTATACATCTGGTTTCTGAATAATTGCAACCCTGAGTTACCAGTTTTAAGCCAACTTTCTGTCACCAAAGTTGCAAATTTTTAATCATACCCAGTAACTTATTGGTCAATAATCTATAACTAAGACATGCAGAACATATTTAGACTTAAAATGAGTCAGAAACAAAAATGAAGTGGCTATACATCTTATATACTTAGACTAAACAAAAATTTTATTGTTTTTTCTAGCTGTAATTTCAAAAGAAAAGCACCTTGTCACTGAGATTTTTTCTAGGAAAAACAACTCCCAGCTTCCTTATCATAGAAGCCAAAAAGTTGCTTATCCCTTTAAAAGCAGCTTAAGTAGCCAATCAGTTCCTGGAAAAGTTTTTTGAGCTCAGCTTCATCCCTAGTTACAGTGCAGGGTAACTTATCAGCTTCTGCTGTGCACATGAAGACTGCCTTTAAAACAAAGTTAAAGTAGATCAAGGGATGGATACCTAGAAGTTTAAACCATTTTATCTTTTGAACATGAAACATAGAACACCAATCATTCAAACAATGCAACAAAAACAGACAATTGACACACGTGGACAGATTGGCACATCAAGGACAGACAATAGACAAAGAAAGCAGAACTCAAGATTTCTCCTGTAGAAGCCAGAGAAACTCAAGGTGTCTCCTGATTTTCTCCTATTCCTAGGAGAGCTCTGAAATAGCCTTCTCCTTCTATTTTGCTGACACAGCCCAGAGAGAGGACAACTGCTTTTCTGAAACCCTTTCTCTCTCTCATATTCAAGGTCTATCTCTTTCTTTAGGAGGTGTAGTGGTTATTGATAGTTACTCCTCAGTGTCCTGCTTTCATATTTTCTGAATTCCTTCTAATCCTGCTCTTCTCAACTAAGTCAGCTCTTAGGCTCAGGCAAATGCCTGTTTAGAATTCTCCTGTCCCATGTTTCGCTGTCACCCCCTAGGTGAAGTCTGTGTTGGGTCAACACCTATTCAGCCTAGACCATATCCCCTTAAACACAATTCCTACAAACACAGCCTCCAAAAAATAACTAGCACTAGCATCAATGCTATTTGTTGCTTACCAAGTGCAGGATACTCTTCTTCTTCCGTTTTCCATGGAGCTCCACCTAAGACAGCATTTCTCAGTGGGTCCCCCATTTTCAGGTTTCTCATTGAGGTGCCACCTGTAGCCACCTGTGGCCACAAACCAACAGGGTTTTCCTGAAAGGGGAGCTGGAAATGAAGAAACGGACGGAGGGCAAGAAAAAGATGAAGCCAAGACAAAGTTCTCTGATCAAGGCACAAAGTTTAATGTTCACCTCTTCAATTTAAAGGGAAAGCTCCACCGAACCCCTTCTTGTTTCAGCCAGAGATAGATGGGGGGAACCCATCCTTGGTCACTGCTGGAGATGGGTGGGAGAACCCATATTTAGTTACAGCTGGAGATGTCTCAAGGCAAGTTCAATGGGCAGTTTATTCTAAGTTCCTGTAACAGGCAGTATGTGCAACTACGGTGAGTAACTCCACCTAGGTCCTATTATTTGTTCTATTGTTGTAAACAAGGTCTTTCAGGCCTGCTCAAGGCTGGGAGGAGGGCACATCTTGTGATGTTTTTTTCCCTCTGTGCTAAACTGGCTCTTACTCCCCCAAATCTCTTTAAGGTTTAAGGGTCCCTTCTCTAACCTCTTTAGCCTTACAATATGATAAACTCTCACTTGCATGAATGAATGCTTCCTGAAAAAAAATCTGAGTTTTGATGAAAGAAACATGGGTATTAGAGTCAGCCTGGTTAAATCTCAGCTTTGTGACTGTCAAGGCACCTGGTTTACCCTCTCCCAGTCTCACTTGGCTATAAAACTCAGATAATAACATCTGCTTTGGAGGGGCTCTGGGAAGACAAGGAATGGGAGACAAGTGGAAATGTAAGGTGCCTAGCAATTTATAGGTGCTTGACCCATAGTAGCTACAATAATTAATACTTATGAATGCTTGTATCAATAATTTATGAGTAACTATAATAACAATTTGAGGAAGAAGTCTCATGGGGGTACCCTAGGCAACTTCCCTTCTGCTGGGCAGTCTTTTCTACAGCATCCTCCCATAGTGGAGAAGCCCGGGTGTTGAGAGCTGGGTGCTGTCCAGCATCATTGTTGAGCAGATCTTAGGAGAAAGGTTCTCTTTAGATCCAGTTACAACCTTCCTCTTTATAACTTGCCCCATTAAGTCCACAGCTACTGCAGGAGTCTCTGTACTCCTGCCTTCTGTGTAGCAGTGAACACTGATGGGAAAGCATTTAAGAGTAGAGAGAAGGCAGGATGGAGAGAAAGTGTCATGCAATATTAGAGGAAGAAGAGAGGGAGGCAGAGAGGATGATGGGAGAGTCAAGGATGGGAAAAGGCTGGACTCTTCAGAAGCTGCAGGAGCCAGAGGAGAGGAGACAGAAACTCAGAGGGGCGTCAGGGAAGAAAGATTTTCTATCAAAGCAGCAGGGCAGATTCTGGCTGGTCTCTGCAAACATCTTCATCCAGTGCCTGAGACCAGCTCTGAGCTCCTTTTAGCTCATTACTGACAATTAGTGCTCTGGGCCCAGCATGGGGGGAGGGGGCTCTCTTAGTACTCACTCCCCCAGAAACATACAACACACCATGGATCAAGTTGACAATTTGGCCCAGGCTCGCCCTCCTTGGAGTGCTCTGTGTGTGGAATGGAAAGCATGTGTCTGCTTAGATGTGGAAGTGCATTTGTGCTGCCATGATTATCCCAGAGAGTAGAAAATGTGGGTGCATATGTGTATGTAAGACTATGTAAAGGGATGAGGGGTGTGTGTGTGTGTGTGTGTGTGTGTGTATTGTATTCGGAGTGCTGTATGTGAGTATTTTGCAGAAGGAAGTGAAAAGTATAGTTGTATTAAAACTATGCAAGGACAGATAATATATGTATACAATCTGGGGATAGGCATGAGAGTTGGTCTGGTCTGTGTATGGGAATCTGTGAGTTCTCAAAGGTTTCCATGGTTATATTCTCTCTTCAGGGATGGCCGGTCCTTGGGACTGGACTTGATGGGGAGAGGGGAGAAGTAGATAGATCTCAGCATTCCCACCTTATCTCTATCATAGAAGGGTTGTTGTGTGGAAAATCTGGGGCTCTGATATAGGAAGCTAAGGACTCCCCAAGGAAGAGAATGACAGGGAAGATGACTGTAGTTGTCTCCATACCAGATCCTTTTCTTTTCAGGTGCCTTAGCCCATCAAAGACAAGAAAAAAATATAATGTCATCCATGAGATAGTTCAAGTGTATCTTTTGAGGCTAGAAAGATGGCTCAATGGCTAAGAGCACTGGCTGCTCTTCGAGAAGTCTAGATACAATTTCCAGCACTCACAGTGTGGCTCACAACTGTCTGTAACTCCAGTTCCAGAGGATTTGACACTCTCACACAGACATACATGCAGACAAAACACAAATGCATGTAAAATAAAAGTAAGATTGTTTTAAAAATAAAAATAATAAAATGTGTCTTTTTGACTGTGATTATTACAAAAAAGGGGAAACCAAACAGGAATATCTTATTCAAACCAAAGTACTGAGACATTTTACATTTTTCCATGCTTTTGTTTGTTTGTTTGCTTATTGTGAGGCAGGGTCTCATTCTAGCCCAGGCTAGCCTTGAACTCATGTCAATGCTGGCATTACAGATATGAGCATCTACGAGCCACCATGCCTCACTTACCTTCCTGGTTCTCATGAGTGGCCCCGTCCCACATCATATCTGGTAGAGTTTGACATGGGAACAGAGAGTCATAGAGAAGTAACTCAAGTGGGCAGGGAAGGGAGTGACAGGGAAAGACCAAGACCAAGACTGAGAAAGGGAGGAAGACCCACCAGCTTGGTGCTTTGAAGGAGTGTGGAAGAGACGGAGAGAACAGACTAAGAGTGACCAGAATGTAGCAGCACTGGAATTTCTAGATGACTTTTCAGCACACTGGTCCCATTTACCTTCAAACTGTCAGTCTTCTCAGCTTCCCAGACTTCCAGTGTCCATCTTGGTCGCCCCTGACATCATCTCTAATGTCTGTGTCTCAGATCCTCAGCCCTGCACCCCCTTAGCTCACTGCCAAATCCAACTTGTGTCCTCTTTCTCTCGACTCCCAGCCAGTGATTGTGGAATAGGGAGAAATTCAGGGACTGGGAACTCAGAATTGGGTGTGAGACCCGAGCTGGAAGCATTTCAGAGGGGTGGGTGGCTGGTTGCTAAATCACCTGGAGGCCCAAGACTCAAAGGAGTTCATCCCCAGAGGGAAATGCTTTTGGGTACTTTCAGGATGATCTCTTTAGTCAGAAAGTAAAATGTTATTCTTCTGGACATGAGTGGGGAACCCTTGCTAAGCAGTGGGGCACCAAGCACTGAGGGAGTCCTAGGTCATGTCATCTCCTGTATCCACGTCCCCCCTTACACACACACACACACACACACACACACACACACACACACACACATATATACAGGAGCACCAAGACTCAGAGGTCTCTAAAGCTGACTTAGCATTACCTAGATATCTCTTTTTTCTTAAGACCAGGGTTTCTCCTAGTCACATCTTCCTGTGGCTCAAAAGGGGAAAAATGAGGCAAGGCACCCTGGGTAAGGGAAGGAGCATGTAACATCACCTGCAGAAGCACGTAGTTGAGATGTCACTATTAAATCTACTGTCCTTCCCAACACCTTCATGTGGAAGTTTCATCCTAAATAGTCCCTAAGTAGTTTGCTCCATGCCAAGCATCTTTCTTCCTACTATCTTTAAAGGAGATGCATCTTCCCTGCAAAAACAAAAAAACAAAGAAACCTAATGAACATCAGAAATAAAGCCCATCACGGTCAACTAGTCGCTGTTGCCATTTGAAAGATTATACCACCTGATAACTCTCTCTGCGTTTATATATTTGTTAGTTTTGAGATAAAGTCTCTTGTGGCCCAGATAAACAGCTGAGAACCAGAGTTCAGTTTCCAGAACCCACAACAGGCTCCTCCCAATTACCTGTAACTCCTGCTCCAAGGATCCAATATCCTCTCCTGTCCTTCCTGCTACCTACATACACATGGCACCCATTCACACACACACACACACACACACACACACACACACACACTTAGATCTTTAAAAAATGAAAGAAACATCCAATCACTTGGGTGGCATCAGGGCCCAGGGTAAATATATCTCGAGCATTGGAATCAACTCTGCCATTTCCTGGACATTTGCTGTGCCCTGGGCATGCTCTCAGGGACTCTCTGTCATTTCATTTAAGTTTTGTTTACAGTATGTGTCATGAGCCCTGACTCTTATCTGTCATGAGCAGGTTGTGACAAGGGTTTAGTATCCCCGAGGGGAGAGGAGCAACAGATCCTGCTCCACTCAGGGGTCATATACTGGATTTGACGTGAGATTATCAGCTCCTCGAGAGGTTAAGAGAGATAGACACCAGAGTCAGAGGTTTTGACATTCAGTTACTCTTTAATAATGATACACAGCAAGCAATATATTATTACCAGTGCTAAAGCTATTGATACCACAAGGAATTGCCACATTACTTATGCATTGCCTCTATTAATATCGGCACAGTGAACACAATAACAAATTGCTAATTACCAAAGAAATAAGCATAACAATAAATACATCATTCATTCCTGAATTATACGACCTGAGTCTTTATGATGGCTTCAGTTGCAGATCCGGAGTTTGGGAAGGTGGGGTCAGGCTTCGGCTTCCAGCTAGTTGAATTGCTAATTTGACCTCACAGGGTGCTTGACCAAGAAGTTTGAGGCATTGCTTTCTAGGTTAACTCTTTGATGGTCGGGTGTTGAGGAGGCTTCTCGAAGTATCATGCTATGTAATCATGGTTACCAGTGTGATAATGTGCTCCTGGTTGGGCTCCTCTTTTATGCTTGATTTGGCGTTACTGCTGATGTGCATGGCAGATAACCACTTCATTACAGCTGGTTATCACAGCACAACTTCACTTCCAGACTTGTCTCTACAAGTACTTCACTTCCAGACTTGTCTCTACATGTTTCCTATTACAAAATGGAGTTGGTCCTGTTAAGGGCCTGCTCCTTACAGTGTGGTTTTGGAGTCAGAGACTGACTGTGTCACTCTGGCTGTTCTGGAACTCACTCTGAAGACCATGCTGGCTTCAGACTTACAGAGCTTCTCCTGCCTCTGCCACCTGAGTGCTGGGAGTGTACATGTGACACACTGCCCAGCACTTTTACATTATTTTCCTGTCATAGAAGGGAGAAGTGAGGCCTGAATAAGGTATGTCTGTGACTCAAAATTGTCTAGCTGGTGAATCTTGAGGATAAGATTATGTCCTGCTCTTAACACTAAGCCCAGTACTTCCACAGTAACAGAGGCTTCCAATGTGCCACACCTACCTTGCCAGCCATGCTGACTACAGCATCAGTGTGACAAAAAAAGGCTTGAGGGAAGTTCTAGTGTCAAGATGGCTCTGGAGCCTACTCCTCTGTCAGGCAGAAATGTGCAGCAGAAGCCTGGAGATTTGTGGAGATGTGCCTCTTGGGCCCCTGGGATTCTGCAGGGATATGGGGTTTGGTTTCATTCTTTTTGTTGTTTTGTTTATTTTCTAGCTATTGCATGGCCCTCCATAATGGTTGTCACAGAAGCCAGGGTGATTCAAACCTTTGAACATTCTTTAGAAGAAGCCATCAGGAACATTTCCCTGAATGGCATGGAAAGTGTGTTCTTTGTGAGGCTTGTAATGCATATGTAGAATGTAAAGGCAGAAGATAAGGCACAGGTCTTGTCAGATATTGCTGATGCTACAGATAAACATGCAGGATCAGCTTGGTTCAGAGAGAGTCATAGGCTGATGTGCAGAAAAATAGAAGAAGTTAAGCAATTGCTGAAGAAAATTCAGACAGATTGGCCAAGAGAACCGGCAGTAGGTTCAACCACATTCTAAGAATAAGCTTGAAACTGTCTGCATGAGGTGACCACCAGTCTGGTAGGTCACCAGGGCACTGCTTCTTTTCCTTTGAAGTTATGATTTTGTAATGGTGATTAATTCTGTTATGATTTAAAGAAAAAAAGAATTGAAGAAGTGTATAGCTTGGCACCTTGTCAAAAGTACAGTTCCTGCTTTGACTGTATAAAAAGTTTGCTATGAGTCAGTAAAAATTGCAGCAGCATTGAAACCTCTCTGGTGTTCGTGTTGTCTGTCGCGCTGAATCTGTTCCCCACCTGAATATCTTCCCATTCCCTGGTTTGGTACCGGGACACCCCACGGGTGGTCCGCGGCACCAATGCATCCTTATTCTATCCCAGACATCATACATTGTATACTTTCCATAACTTCTTACAGGCTAAGAGACAGAAGTGCTGATGAATGGTCTCTTTTATTATTATGCAGAGGAAATTTTTAATTTCAAGATCCAGCTTAGCTACAATTCATAGCCAGGTAAATCCTTCAAAGCCAATAAATGTTTAGTGGGCCATGCCCTCTTTGATGATGAGTTCATTTCAAATCAAACTTCCTTGCTTGCTTCCCTGCAGCTCCTTGTATCTCTCATCCTGCATCACAAGCAGAGTGACTCCTGCTGTGGCCACATACACAGTTCCTCTCTTCCATGCACTGAAGGAAGTCACACTCAGGCACAAGCCTTACACACTAATAAGGCCACTGTGGTTTAGTCAATTAGGAAGAACATTAGGAAGTAGAGCCAAATTACCTGGGCTCCGGTTCTATCCCTTACTAACTGTAAAGCCATCGGCAAATTACTTTCTCTGCCTCAGTTCCTGCACTTGCAATGCTGCCACAGTAATTCTTCCCTCTCAGGGTCACTGTGAGTTTAAAGGACTGGGATACACATTATAGAAATCCTGGTGTACTTTAGGTACTTAAGATGTGCAGCTAATGTTCTCACAGAGACACAATGCTAACCCAAGCAGACAGTCACACAGACTTGTAGACAGGCCACACTGTAGATGTGTGGACATTTGCCAGTGTGAGGCTGGCAGGGCTGTTGAAAAGAGGCTTTTAAGAAACCTCAAACTGGTCACCTAAGAGCTCCGTTTGTGGTTTTCCAGATGTATATATAATATCCATGTATGTACATATGTGTGGGTACATGTGAGGAAGAATATGCACATGTGTGCCACCCAGAGATTGACCCTGGGTGTCTTCTGTTGGATTGTAAGATCCAAAATCAGGGGACGTGCTCCCACAGAAACTCATGGACAGGACTCGCTGCAATCAACATGAGGTTTGGTTTAATGAAACTAGTACACTAGGACTCTCGCATGCAGGCAAGAGAGCCCTGTAAAAGAGCTGGGTACAGCATTTATGGGTACAGTACAGTTCACAAGGGCAAACCATAAAGTCTGACCTTTCCAGGTTCAGTCCCTAGGTGACTCGAATTATGACAAGGAGTGTTCTCCGTTTGCCCAGGTTTATTACATTAAGAGCTCAGCTTCCTGATTTCTGGAATATATCTAAGTGCTCTGGGCTCTCCTCACTCGAAGGTGGGTTCCCTCCCCTGTGGTCTGAGAAATGTTAATCAGCCTCTCCCTTCCTCCTCTGAATGTTAACCCAGCTAGTGTCCTCTGACTAAGAAATGTACCCCTCCTGGGATGTATCCTGGGACAGTGGGGTTCTTTTAACCTTAAGTTCAAACCAAGACCCAAAAGTCTTACATCTTCATCAAGTACTTTTTCATCTTAATTTTGAACAAAGTCTTTTGCTGAACCTGCGACTCACTGATGTTTATAATGTCAGGCCAGACCAGCAAGCTCCAAGGATCCCACAATCTCACCCTCCTCAGCCCTGCATTTACAGAGCTGCTTCTGAGTCCAGGATTTTATGTGGGTGATCAGGGATCTAAATTTATGTCTTCATGTTTGTATGGCACAGTACTTGGCGCACTGAGCCATATCCCCAGCCCCTAACAAGGTTTTCCCCTGAAACTGATCATGTAGCCCAGTCTATCCTTGAGTTCCCATCATGTAGCCAAAGATGAAGTTGACATTGAACTCTGATCCTCTGACTTCTACCTACTTGGTGCTGGGAGTGTTTTCCCAGTTTACATTGTGCTGAGGACCAAGTCAAGGACTTCATGCTTTCTCAGCATTCTACCAACTGAGCTACCTTTCCAGCTCCCAACATTTTTTAAGGGAGGCAAAAAAAGACAAAGATTTCTTAAGAGCTCCAAAGTCACAATATTGTTATACTCACACATACTAAAATTAACAATAATTCCTTAATTTTATTAAATACCTAGTTCATGTTCAAATTTTACTTATTTCCCCAATACATATTTACTCACATGTACACCATATGTGGGCATTGGCTTGTTGCAGTAAGAAACCAAATAAAATCCATCCAAGGATGTTTTCCCTCTTTCTTTTAAAGACTTATGTGAATATCTTTTCTCTTTGAAAAATATGGGGCCTTTGACCAAAAGGATGTTTCTTACATTAAAAATATTCTTAAAAAAAAAAAAAGAAGAAAGAAAAAGCAAAGAAAAAGGAAAGTTTTTTTTTTTTCACAACTTTTCCTCTGCACAAAGAATACATGCTCTGGGTTGTAAGAAAAAAAGAAGGGCTGAAGACATGAATTTGATCCCCAAAATCAGGTGACTCACAACTGCCTGTAACTTCAGTTTTAGAGAATTCTGGCCTCCACAAATGCACATGTATGCTCACTCTCACACACACTTCACACACACATTTCACACACATACACACACACACACACTTAAAAATAAATAAATAAAATTTAAAAGAAGAAAGTAGACAATATGGATAAAGTAAAAACCTTGCTACCCTCCCCATCTGGAGCTCTTTAGCCTTTCTGCCTCCATGTTCACATCTTTAAAATGGGTATGTCTCCTTTCTCCGTGTGCTGAGGCAGTTAAACTAAACAGAGCTTCGAAGTTCTTAGGTCAGTGAGTGTAAGTAACCAGTGATATTTTCAGTCATTAGTCCACATACAACAGCCCGGTAGGAGACAGCCCCAGCTACCCCCCTGGTAGGGTTGAGGTAAGTACTGTTCATTGGGGAAGGAGGGCAGGAGGCACTTGCCATGGAGCGTTGATCCAGAACACAGCAGCCCATGAAAAATGTCACTATTATCCCTACCATGTGCATCTGCTGGAGATTGCAGCAAGAAGCTGGTGAGAAGCCACTCCCTCCTGCCACTCTCAGGAGGCTCCCCATATCCTGCTGCAATTACACATCAAACTGTTTTAGCTTCACATGCCCTGGCTCTGTAAGTGGCCTGAGGCAGAGAGCCGTCAGGCAGCTAAGCAGCTTCATAGCTGGGGACTCAGGTATGAGGTGGGCCATGAAGAGTCAAGTCAAGCCCCTGGCCCTGCAGGCACACCCCAGGTGGCAGAGCTTTAAGATGTGCCCCAGAAATCACTCTCTACTCATCAGTGCTTAATGCAATTAGCAGAGGGTTTAGGGAGAGTGATGGCAAAGACATATCAAGTGCAAGGGAGAGCCACAAGCTCTTGCCTCCTGGTGCAACCTGAAGACAAGCAGTGGGCATTCCTTCCTGGGAGCCCTCGTGAGTCAAGGTCTTGATTTCAGAAACCCACTGTCCATGTTCAGGGTCTATTTCCAAGCCCTCTCCAGGTGAAAAGCATGGCTCCAGGCCATGTAATGTTCAGGAAGTCTGAACTTCTGGCCTTTTCTCAAGGATCCTCTTCCCTCTGATCCAGACAGGCTCAGAAGACACTATAGAGGCATGAACTTTGGAAAATTCCACCCATCTGTATGTCCACTCATCAACCTACCCACTGTTTGTACAACCATTCATTTATCCATGTATACATATGCATTCTTCTGTTCTTCCACCCATCATGTAACCAGGCACTATCCACTCCTTTATCTCCACACCCATCCACTGATTGAGCATCCATCTATATCTATTTGTTCAAACATCCACCCACTGTCCTTCCAGCCTTCTATCCATCCATCCTTCTATCCATCCATCCATTTACCTACGTATCCATCCATTGATGTATCCATTGATGCAACCATATGTTTAACCATCCATCCAAGCATCTGTTTTTCTACCTGTCCATTTATTTATCAATCCATCAAACAAGTATCAGTTCCTACTCTACTCTGTGACATCCCTCTGTCTCTCAGACTTGTTTCTTGCTTGGTGTCTCCAATTCTTTTTCCCAGAGGGCATGGATCTTAGGAGTCAGCACTGAGCAAGGAAAATACTAGACAACTTATGTCACTTCTCTAAAGTTCTGTCTCTTTAAATCCTAGCTGCTTGGGTATTTTCAGGCACTTAGAAAGTCTCCTGCCCTGCTTCCTTCAGTCACTTTCCTCTAGAACACAACCTTTGCTTTTCGGTGACACAGTCTGGTCCCAGCTAGTCAGCTGCCTTGGAACTGGAGCTACTGCTAGGCACTGAGATGAGCTGCCTGCAGGACAGCATGCAGCTAGGAGAGAAATACATAGCTGACCAGGAATGAAATCCGGGTCTGGGGCTGGCATTACAGGCAGGACACAGAGAAGGGCTGAACAGCCGAGAGGCTCCAAACATATGATTGTGGTAAGGACACTAGACAAAACAGCCTAATGATAGAGAGGGACATGTGACATCCTACAGTAAGAGATGTGGCAGGATAGGTAGGTGCAGTCAGGTGAACCAAGCCAACAAGCAAATCCATTTCAGTCAGGGATTTGATGAAGGTCACAGATGCAGATTGCATGACCATCGTGCCAAAGTTCATCCAAAGTCCCTAAAACCCAGGAGAAAAAAAAAAATCCCAAAAAACAAAAACAACAAAAAAAAAACAGAAAACAAACAAACAAAAAAACCTCATATGCCTCTGGTTTTTGGACTGCTAATGTTAGAAACTCATGTTCTACCCTGACCTGCAGAGAACCACACCTGTGAGTCCCACCTGGGTAGCTGGACAGGACAGGGCATGGCGGGATGAAGCCCGGTGCCCAGCACAGTGCAGAACAAAGATTCCCCCAAATCCACAGCACAGACACTGATGTCTGTCCTTATTTCAGAGTACTTATCAGAAAGAGACGTGGAAGGTTTTTGCACAGCTTTTAATTTCTCGTTTCAAAGACATTGGCTCTGAAAATGCTTACTTCCTGATTTTTCTTCCTCCTAATTAGACTTTGTCACACAGAACACTCATTTCAGTCACAAATGAGTGGCAGGAACATTATTAAGGAAAGTCGTCATCTACCTGGAACACACTCCCCAATAGCAAAAATCGAGAGCACAGCCCATGACCACACAGATTTGTAGGAAGGGTCTCAAGCAGGAGCCCTGTAGAGAAGTGTGTCCCGGTTTTGAAATACTTAACATGGAGTGCATAGCACACAGATACACTCTATCGTTCTGAAGTTGTCCAGCCTGGAGAGTCAACCATAAGGCTTACACGTGTGCCACAATTCTTGGGAGGAAACTGTTGGGTCAAGCCTTAGATAGAGTCAACTTGCAGAGTCACCTCTGAGAAGCAGGCAATACTGCAATCTGGAAGAGCTAGGGATGGCCAAATGTGCATCCACAGTTGCACTCTCAATGTGAATTTTGCAGAGAAACTGCAAGATCATCAGATGATACCCGATTGTTCATAGCTGACACCATATGACATTGTTCCTAGTGGACACCAGGGACCGCTGCCACCCTATGCATACACCTCTATATCTGACAGTGGGGACAGACCACAGCTCATATGACCCTAGTCATGCCAGGGCACAAGCGTTGTCTCATCTTTGATCCACTAGATGGTTTAATTAGACAAAGCGCCCACCCACGAAATTACAACACTTAGCTGTGTCAAAGAATGAGGTCACCATTCTGTGGTCAGATCTAAAAAAGATACACGCTCACAAAATTGGAAATTTTCATTAAACATATAGCACTTCTCTCTGTGGCCCTTGAGTTCCCTCGATGCTTTTTTGTTTTCATAAAAAGTAATTCTTCTCCGTAAGTCTTTACCTGCAGAGACTTTCTTAACCAAAAGTGTGACTCCCAGCAGCTTCTCAAGGAGGGAGGCAGTTAACCCTTCCTGGATTGTGCTAGGCCCTGAATTATTACATGGAGGAATTTCTGCAGTCACATAATCCTGACAGCCAGCAGATCAGTCTCTGCCAGCTTGCTCTGTGTTCCACAACTCAGGCCTTGGTAAAAGTCAGTGTAGACACAACTGTCATCTGCATACGTGCTTACAGGGACGGGTGTATGGGGCGTCCTGAGGCAGCTGCCTAGTGTCAGTGCCCTGACTTGTGTCTGTGAGTATTCCTCTACAGTATGACAGCCACACGTCCTTGTTCTCATGGTCACACTAACCCTTCCTGTGGAAATCTCATCAACCACCTGCTGGCTGTGATCTGAAGCCACTGTCCCATGAAAACTTCTTCTCATACCAGCTGAGAGAGTTTGGGAGCCAAGCCTATCTGCCCCACTTTTTGGAGTTATTTGCCTGTAGGGTGCACCTGTGGCATTGGGTCAGCCTTCATATTCACTATTCACAGGCTTCCACTTGCTACCATCTGCTGGCTTCACTGGAAAGTGGTAGTTTCTCTCAAAGAAGCCATGCCTTTGACATTCCCTTATCTCTGTAAGAACCTGCTCTGATTCAGAGCAGTGTTTGTTTGTGCGTTTTATCTAGAATGATTCAGGCTCTAATCCTAGTTCTTTCTAAGTTTGGATTCTATGCCCTAGGCTGGACATCAATTGTAAGAGAGGACTTTTTCACCTGGCTTCTTTATTCCCCGAAAGAACAACTGTGAGACATCATTATACTTATGAATAAATGTTTAGGCCATAGGCTTGAGACTCTTTGTTGACAAGGTTATAATTTAATGATCCCATTTGTTCTATTCTAAGTCCTGCCATGTGTCTAGTTACATGGTTCTTAGTTTCATGTCACCATCTTCCTCTGTGTCTCACTGAAGACGCCAACCTAACTTAATTTCAGAATCCGTATGTTCTCTTCCAGTTTTCTCACCTTCTAATCCTGCTCAACTCATTGGCTTGTCAGCTTTTTATTGACAGATAAATGTTTTTACATAGTACACAAGAGTTCTGGCACAAAAGTTCTTAAAATGCCACAGCAATAGTGATATGAAATCAGCCAACAACATAGACCTTACTTGAGAAAACTCACAACTGATATTGGCAATATTTGCTTTCATGTACACTTAGCATGGCATGATTAGCAATTGAAAGCAACATAATACTCTACATTGAGTAGTCTGACAAATTTTATAGGAAAACATGAAAATTTTCTTACTAACCTGCTGTAGTACATGAGCATTAAACCTTAAGTCCAAGGTAACAGAAAATCACCATATAATTATGGGCATTAGAATTTACATATGCAAGTTAATCAACAAATTTAAGATTATTTTATTTTTACAATTTGTCCTGGGCTTCCTTCTTTTACTCTGTGAATTAAACCATTGGCACAAATTTATTTCCTTGATTTGATGTGTAAAATTGGATCATGAAGACAGAGCTCTTGTTTCTCACCTTATAGTTTTCTCAATAACTGGAGAACTTCTTAAATGTATATGTTATCATATACATTTTGGTTTGATCATACCTACCCCTGCTTCTAAACTCTTTATGGATCACTCAAGACACACCACCCCAACATCATGTCCTTCAAAAAAGCAGATTTGATTTAAATTTTTGTGCTTCAGTTGGCCAAGAGAAAGAAGCCAGAGAAAAATGAGACAATTGGGAAGACTGTTTCAATACTTATGTTCATGAGGATGGTTGCTCAGGGGATGACAGAATATGTCCCTGACACGATTTTCCCTCAGACTCTTTTTCCTCCTTTACATTTGCTATGTGATCAAAAGTTTGTTCATTTCTGGAGAAAACGTGTGGTTAAATGTGTTTAATAGAATTAAATGTTACTTAGAGACCACTTACCTGTCTGAACCCAGTTACTGCCCTCTGCACAGTTCAAACCTTCTGATTAAAGGAAGTAATTGATGAGGACAATTTATAGATGAGCACCACAACATCTGTTCATTAAAGCTAAAGTAAGTACATATTTGGATTGTTGGAGTCTAAGGTTGTAGTGTTTGAAGGTGGCTAAAGGATCTATATTCATTTGAACCCTATGCCACGGCCTGGAACTTTTACTACTTTCTCAAAGTAAGGATCATTCCTGTTCTCTTGGCTTTCTCTTCTTATACTTTCTTGGACAGAAATACTGTGTTCTTTTGATGTCTGTCATTTGTTGCTACTGGGTGCTCATTTTTCCAAGGATGTGGTATAGTAAATCATGACAGGAAGCTTGATAGGTAGAGTGGATTGAGACCCCAGAAACTCACACTTGAAACTGTAGGCACCTCCCTGTTCCCTCTCAAATTCCTGGCCTGAAATATATGTCACACTTCCCATAAAAGGTAACATGACCTGTGGTCATGTAGGCCCAGAACAGAGTTCTCCATGCTAATGAGGTCCTAGAGGCACTGAAGGTTTAGCCAATAAACTTCCCTTCCCAGACATTCCTCCCTGCAATAGATATTTAATCTCAGGTCAACTCTGAGAAGTTTGTATGGTAAGCATCCCTTTGCCATGATGAACAATCAGTAAACAATTTGAAATCAAGGACTGTCTCTTTCATTGAGAACCACCGTGTGGAGAATGAAGGAGGCCTTTTTCTACAGAACCACTGCCTAAAGCTCCCGTGGAAGGCTCATATGCACTCCCAGCTCTAATTGCTGCCAAGCTAAGAACTTCACCAATGAGCAAAGCCAGAGCTACCATTACACCCAGCCCCAGGCTAGACACCATCCCCAGCCTGTGGCATAGACTCTACTTTCAACTACTCATGACTCAGAGATACCTGAATATCTCAGAGGCTCCTCAGTGTCCAGGAGTTTGGGAGCCCCAGGTTGCAGCTTCCTTGTGGGTCCATGGACACCAGCCAGTTCATTCCTGACTTCTCTGTGTGGTTTTCAATCAGCAACTAGACGCCTGTGAATTTGGGAATACCAGCTTCAGCTTTCTCATATCTTAGACTGCTCTTTCCCACTCCCCAGAGGAGTGTTTGGTGCTTCCCTGAAGCCCAGCACCTGCCCAGTGGCAGTCTGGGATAAGTGCAGTCAAGTTCCCCTGGGAATCTATGCCTTATAACTTCATTGCACCTGAAAATCCATTGCTCAATCCCCATTTATCATTATAAACCAACAACTCGGATTCTTGATAGCAAGATTCTGCTTGGAACTTTGAAAGCCACTAGAAACCTAAAACCTCACTCAACAGTCTCTTCTAATATATTTCTATTATTTCCACTTCTACAACCTCTGCCTCTAATTTTTTGCAATCTCCTATGTTTCTTAAACTCCTCTTCTCTTCTCTTCTCTTCTCTTCTCTTCTCTTCTCTTCTCTCTCTCTTTTCCTTCTTCTTTTCTTTCTTTGTTTATTTATTGGTATTAAATCAAAGAACTCCCTTACTCAGTGACACTGCTAGACAGTATTTAACACCTACATATGTCCTCCCTTCAAACATCTACTATATTCATCTCTCTTTCTGCTCTGCCCTAGATTTCTCTAACTTTTCAGTCTCTTGAACTTCATCATAGGTGTGTATGACACAAGAACCCCTATCATTGAGAAACTGAGTCCTAAACACATCACCTGGAATAAAGAATGCTTTGATTATTATTATGGTTGATCTTAATGTCCACTTGCCATAAATATATGAAAATGTTTCAGTAGAGAGCATCCACAAACTAAATGTCCTGCCATGAAAGACCCTCCCCAATTGTGTCAACACCCTAAGTAATGCAGATAAAGTGGTGAGGAAGAAGGAAAATCATTCCTTCATTTGTTCTCTTGGCACTCAGGTAATTTGCCATCTTGTTGCTACTGTTGATCCCTTCCTTGATATCAGAACCAGTGTTTCTAGGCTTTCATTGTAGAGAGGGGCCAGTGACTCTTCAGGGAACTTCCAGGCTTCTACTGCCAGATTGGGACTGCTTGGGCATTCATCCTTGTGGTCTGTCCAACAAAGATTGTCACATTGCCTGCTCAGACAGGTGTTGTAGGGCTACATTGATTGTGCAGTCCCAAAGACATTGTAACTACTGCGTTCCTCAGGTGTAATTCTATTGAAACTTACTCAATATATTCACATGGATACACACGTACACATGCTCATGTACACACACACATGAATATTAAGAGCTTAAAATTTAGTTCACAGTAGCAATAACATTATGTGTAAAAGCAAAATAAAGTCTTTTTTTGAATTTCAAATTTTATTTGAAAGCAACTTAAATTTTAGACAAATGATTTTAGTATATAAATTTGATTTTGTTTTTATACAGAATATAAAGATTTCCCTCATTAATCTTTCATGGGAAGGGCATTACAGGCCCGAAGGAAGACAAGTTCTGCACACAAAGTTCACCTCATCTGTGTGGCACTGAGACAAATGGTGCCATAGTGGTGCTCCTGCGCATAAATTAGGCCCAAGTGGTGGCGTCACACATCAAGCGGTGGGGGAGCAATACTCTACCTGGTAAGTCAGATCCAAGAAGCAAACATGACACAGGAACTGTAAGTGAGAGCAAGTCGACAGCTTTAGTCAGGACACTGCAGGTTCTACAGGGCTGGGAGGCTACAGTGTGCGCACGGACACAGCAGGAAGAGCTACTTAGAAAGAAGGCTGGAGCCAGGAAGTTTTCACTAAAGCAAATTAACATCTTGTCAACTGCCAAAACAAAGCGAATGAAAGGGAGCTTGTGAGTGTCAGTATACCCAGGGCGTGTTATATCAGCATCCGTGCAGCATGCTAAGTTAGTTACAACTTCTTCATTGGTATGGATGAATCACTGACGGTCTCGGGTTTTGCTTCTACTTGGCAAACTCAGGCATGTCTTATTTTAGATGGAGTATAGCTTTTATCTATAATTTCATCCTGTAAAAACATGTGAAGACAACGTTCATTACGGGCCAGAGGATGACCAGCGACCTTGTTTTTGAACTGTTCCAGCCCTTGCTTACTTTCCTCGATGAAATTGTCATCAAATATTCCATCATCTTCTCTAAAAGGAAGCTGCCGCAAAAATGCTTTCCTGGGGAGTGGGGGAACCACAACCTTGCTCTCTCTCTAGTTCTCTTCTAAGCCACTCAAAGTCACTGTATCTTCTTCTAACAGTAGATTCCTCCAGCTTGAAGATAGAAAGATTTGTCTTGACCCTGATTTCATAGGTGGTGAAGTGGCCAAGGCCCGTCTGTGGGTTACTCAAGTCGTTCTCTAGGAAGTTGCTGAGCATCCAGTAGGCGTCATTCAGGTTCTGCCACTTGGTGATGAGCCATGGGGTGTCCGCTATGGTCTCACCCATCTTGCTATCACCACAGGATTCTCTCCACTGCCTCCTCCTTCCGCCAATGCTGCCTTGGAGACTCCCGGCTCACGCACAGCGAATAGAGGCGAATCGCAAAATTAAATCTTTTTTTAATATATATAATTTATTTTTTTCAAATTGTAATTTATACTCATTCACACAGGGGTTTAAACACAAAAAGGCAGGACATGGGGAAGGGGATGACACTGGAGCATGGGTGTTCAGGGGGAATAGAGATATCTTTCAGAAGAGGGTATCGGCTGGGTGAGGGTTCAGGGGACAGGTCGCTATGGCTCTGCCTGTGCTTTGCTTATCCTTATCTAAGTTGGTATTATCTGCCAAGACTACCTATTTACAAGGTCTATGACTAGTCAGGCTGGTAAATTGTCACAAAAACTCCCTGTTTACAATAGCTTTTAGCCATCTGTTTCAGTGTTTATCCACAGAGACCCAAGACTTGGTGTTAGTATACATGTATGACAGGCCTATTGCTGATCTTAGGCCTATTGCTGATTTTAGGCCTTCAGTGTATAAGCAGGGATGCCCCTGACATCTCCTCCCTTCTCTAAGTGTAGACGGGCTGTGTCAAATCTAATCTTGCGAAGGCAGGGATAGAGGCCTGACCTCCAGTAATTGAAGGGGACCTTGTAGTGGCTCCAGTCACCCTGTCGTTGTCCAGTGAGGTATGAGGGCCATACCCATCCCTATGTCTTTTTCCTGAAGAGGGGATACTTTTGACATCAACCCCTATACAGTCAGGCTTTCCCTCAGGGAACCCAGAGAGATATTTTTAACTTTTATTGGTATTCCCTAAATCTTAAGTGCATTATTCACAACAAAAAGTTTATATTTTATTAAGGAGATGAGTACATTTTCCCTATTTTCTAGTTCTTAACCTAAATGGCTATTCTGCCTCCCTTTAACGCTC
Organism: Grammomys surdaster; assembly: GCF_004785775.1. NCBI lineage: Eukaryota > Metazoa > Chordata > Mammalia > Rodentia > Muridae > Grammomys > Grammomys surdaster. The sequence goes on along the minus strand of NW_021605261.1, from coordinate 440,878 downwards.
AGGTATAATTTTCCAAATTAAAAACTCTAACATTCCCCACACATTCTTGATTCAGTGAAAGTTAAAGTTTTATTGTAATAATGAGAAGTTGTTTAGTGTTTCTTCATCCAAAATTGTATTGCATATGATAAGAAAAAAACTGTGTATTGCAGACTACTCCTTGTAGATGTTTTTCTATATCAGAAAGCACCATAATTTATGATGTTAGTACACAATACAATTGCTAACTAGAACCCAAACTATTTTAATTTTGAAATTTGAAATCATTTCTGAATCTCAATGTAATTAACATTTATATAGTTTATTCATTTTGATCCTTAATAAAGCTTGGTATTTAATGATTAAAATATGGAAGATATTAATATTGATATTAAAGCATGTATACTTCTGAATGAATCTTTTTCTTAATTGTGTTTATTTTATGCTGACATTAGACTTCTATTGTTCATTTATATCCCAGATAAACTTCAAGGGAAAATTTTTCATATTACTCTTGAATATCATGTCAAATCTTTCATTCTGCTCCACAGTCAAATGGTTTTTCCAGTCTCCAATGGTACCTAATAGGATAAGGACAGGGACAGCATAGAGGTAAGTAAATGGAACATTCAAAGCAAAGGTCACTCTTATCAACCTCAGTATATTCTCCTACCCATATAAAATAACTATGACTTCTCTGTGGAGTTTCATACCATACTTTTTTTAATACAAGAATGTTCAGTAAAAGAAACATATGCAATAACACATTAAACATTCTAGCACTTGATTGTCCCATATATCAGCTGACCAATCATAACCAATCTTTATGAAGAAATAAAAACCTTAACAAATATAAGTAAATGAGAACTTTTGAAGTGTATTTTACCATATGTCAAGCATCATGCTAACCACGCATTTTAGCCAATAAAATATAACAGGTCACATGACTGTAGTTACATGTGTTCATGTTTGGGTCTTCTATTTTGTACCATTTGTCTATATGTCTATTTTGTGCAAGTGTCATACTGTTTTTATTATTATATTTCTATAATGTACTTAGAAGTCTGAAATGGAGATCTGTCAATTATTTTATTGTTGGTGATGGTAGTCATGACAACTTTATCCAGATTTTTTAGTAACATATTAATTTTAAAATGCCCTTTTTTACATTTCTGAGAAGAATTTTGTGGGACTTTTTGATTGAAATTACATTAGATCTAAACATTTTTGGTAAGATGGTCATTTCTCTATATTAATTCTACTAGTCCATTAACATAGTCAGTCTTTCTATTTTCAAATATTTTCCATAAAAAGTCCTCACAGATTTAAATGTTTTTCACAAAGTTCTTTCAGTTTCTTAGTTAGGTTCTTTCCAAGATGGCTTATTGCCTTTGGATCTCATATAAATGAGATTATATCCATAATCTCTTTCTCAGCATGATTTTGTTGGTGTTAAATAGAAAAGCTATTGATTTTTTATAAGTTGATTTTGTCTCTTATAACTCTTGAAAATTTTATTAATATAGGCTTTCTTATGGAATTTTTTTATACAATATCATATCATATAAATAGGGATAATGTGACTTCTTTTCCCCCTTTCTATATCTCTTTGATTTTTTTCTCTTGTCTTAGTGCTTTAGCTTGGTCTTCAGGGACTATATTTAAAAACAGTGGGTATAGTTGGCAGCCCAGTGTAATGCTTTATTTTAATAGAATATTTTTAAATGTTTGTCAATTTAGGATATTGGTTTGGATTTGGCACATATACCCTTTATTAAGTTTAAGTATGTTTCCAAGAGTTCTATACATTCTGTATATCTTTTCTCATGAATGCATGTTCAGTTTTGTCACAGAGTTTTCGTGCATCTTTTGGGATAATCATGTGATTTTTCTCTCTAAGTTCATTTATATGACTGATTACATTTATGAACTTACATATGTTGAATCGGCCCTGCATTTCTGTTAAGAAATGGGACTTGTAAGGCAATGGATTTACTTTAGTTTTTACTTCTTGGATTTTCAGGCATGGTTTCTTTGTGTGGCCCTGGCTATCCTAGAACTTGCTTTGTAGAGTAAGCTGGTGTTAAACTCAGAGAAGGGCCTACCAATGCCTCTGGAGTGCTGGGATCAAAAGCATGTCACACCCTGATAAGGAAGAATATGGTTCTTAGAAAAGAACCAATACCACAAGTTTAATACATGAGAATAATCTATACTCAAAATCTAAAGCATACTCATATAACATAGATATGTGTAGCTCTCACCAGTCACCAAAGAAATTTCTCTTACAAACAGGATATTCTCTATAGCAACCAGATTATTATAGAAAACTCTAACAGTCCATAATGCAGAGATCAATGGCTGCTATTTGCTCATGTGTAATGAACATACCTATAACACAACTCTTATATCTAAGACTCAGGGTGCATTGTGAAAGGTGGAACAAAAGTGTTTAAGAGTGATAATTGTGCCTCCTAAAAATAACAGAGAAGCTATAAGAGAAAAAATATTAATGATATTTCAACAGCATAGCTGCTTTTGGAAACACCTGAGCAATTATAATATCAATAAATGTGCTAACAAGAAAAGAAGAAATTTCAAGGGTCCCACCTCTAGATCAAGAACTACAGGCCCGCTTGCCTGCAGTAGAAGACATGGTTCCACCCCTTACCTGGACAGCATGGGAAAGCTGACTCATGTGTTTTGAGTATCAATGAACTGGCCCCATCCCACACAAGATTCAGCTACACTATTTGGTAGAGCAAGCCTGCACCCCACCTGCACAGCACAGTAAAGCTGGCTCTAGTGGCAAGGCTGCTGGTGAGCAAGCAATTCCAAATCTGCCCAGCAGGGGTTGATGCAGGAGAGCTATAACACCTTCTCACACCTGAGTTAGTCACAAGGACATGAGAGCAGAGGAACCCTTGATTGGCTTCAGTACTCAGGACAGCAGGCCTGCACCTCATGGGCAGCATAGGAAACCTGACCCTGGTAGTGGTAGTCAAGGTGAACACCTGAAGATGTGAGTGCACGAGAGCTAGCCCTGCCGTAAACTGGGTTCACCACTTGGGAGGATAAGTTTGTACCTCAGCAGGGCAATATAGTAGAGCTGGTGCTGGTGGTGTGGGTACAGGAGAGGTGGTTGAAGAACCAAGACAGCTTCCTTCCAGGCCCAGATCATGAGCTTTGAGTTAGTCTACGCCAACATCTACCCAATCTACAAACTGCTGTAGAATATAAAGGATCTATTGCTGTAGATCCAGACATATAGAATCTCCATGACATAGAGCAGTAACAGAATATCTGAGAGGAGTCTAGGTGAGAATCGAGTATTGATAATGTACCAGAAGTCAGATTCCTCAAAGCAGACCAAAGACTTACTGCAATGAACATTTGCAAGTAAAGCTGTTTGGACAATAGTGAATACTGTATGAAACACCATGACACACTACAACTTCCATGGAAAGCATTCTGTTCTTCTTTTAACTGATATAAACAGACACAACTGTTAATTGGATTGGAGTGCATGAGGTGAAATTCATAAAAAATCAATAGAACAGATTTTTCAAAAAGGAGGTACAGGCAACTATTAACTGCTGTTAAAAAAAGAATTCACCTCTCCTAATAATGAGCCCCCTAGTTAGTTAAGGAGTACAAAGTAGTTAGCCCACTGCCTGAGCAGACGATCAGGATGTCTGCTTTTCTGAAGACTCCACAGTCTGAAGAGCCTCAGGTAGTCTGCTGCAGCCAGAGCCACAGGTAAGGGACCCTTGCAAATACCGACAGCAGCTAGAAACTTTGAGAAGCCCAGTGGACTCAGGACCCATCTTCACCCCAACCTTCACTGCCTACACAAATACTACCTACTTTCTGGTCTGTGTCTTTCACTTGGGTAGACCATCAGCTTGTCTGTTCTTCTGAAGACCCCACAATCTGAAGATTCCCCAGAAAGCCTGTAAAAGCCAAAGCCATAGGCCTACCAGAAGACCTGCAGCAACCCAGGGACACAGGAGGCAGGCTCCAGACAGAGATTACCAGACTAGCTAACACCAGAAATAACCAGATGGTAATAACCAGATGGTGAGAGGCAAGAACCAGACCACAAACAACAGAAACCAATATATTTTGGCACCATCATAACCCAGGTTTCCCACTACAGCAAGCCCTGGATACACGAACATACCAGAAAACCAGGATGCTGACCTAAAATCCTATCTCATGGAGATAATAACATCCTTTAAGAAGGATATAAATAAGTCATTGAAAGGAATACAGGAAAACACAAGTAAACTGGAAAAAGCCCTCAAAGAGGAAACAAATAAATCACTTAAAGAAATACAGAAATAAATCACTTTAAAAAAGTCAAACAGGGGAAGGAATTGAACAAAGCAGTCCAAGACCTAAAAGTAGAAGTAAAAAAAAAAAAAAAAAAACCACAAACAGAGGCAACCCTGGAAATTGAAAACCTAGGAAAAAGATCAGGAACTAAAGATGCAAGCACCAACAGCAAAATGCAAGAAATAGAAGAGAGAATCTCAGGTGTAGAAGATACCTTAGAAGATATTGACAAAAAATGTCAAAGAAAATTAAAAACAGAAAAAACTCCTAACCAAAAACACCCAGAAAATCCAGGATACAATGAAAAGACCAAACCTAAGAATAATGGAAAGAAAAGTGAGTGAAAATGCACAGCTCAAAGGACCCAAAAACATCTTCAATAAAATTACTGAAGAAAACATCCCCAACCTAATGAAAGAGATGGCCATAAATGTATAAGAAGCCTATGGAACACTAAAAGAAAATATAGAAGCAGAAATGGCAGTCTTCTTGTCACATAATACTCAAAACACCAAATGTACAGAACAAACAAAGAATATTAAAAGCTGTAAGAGAAAAATGCCAAGTAACATATAAAGGCAAACCTATCAGAATTACACCAGACTTCTCAACAGAGACACTAAAAGCCAGAAGAGCCTCAACAGAGGTCATGGAGAATCTAAGAGAACACAAATGCTAACCCAAGCTACTATACCCTGCAAAACTCTCAATCTTCATAGATGGAGAAACCAAGATATTCCAGAACAAAACCAAATTTAAACAATATCTATCTACCAATACAGCCCTATAGAGGATTCTAGAAGGAAAACTCCAATATAAAAAGGATACCTACACCAAAGGAAAAAACAATATATTAATCATCTCATAACAAAAGTAAAAGGAGAGAATCACATAACACATAATGCTACCTATAACAATAAACATAACAGGAGCTAAGAATAATCCGTCTTTAGTATCTCTCAATATCAATGGACTCAATTCCCCAATAAACAGACATAAGATAACAGACTGTATATGCAATCAGGATCCTTGCTGTATACAAGAAACATACCTCAGTGACAAAAACAAGCACTACCTCAGAGTTAAAGGCTGGAAAAAAATCTTTCAAGCAAATGGTCTCAAGAAACAAGTAGAAGTTGAAATCCTAATATACAATAAAATATATTTTCAACCAACAAGAGAAAGTATCTATTCTGAACATCTTATGTCTCAAATTCAAGGACATCCACATTCCTAACAGAAACTTTATTAAAGCTCAAAACCCACATTGAGCCTCACACAATAATTGTGGGAGACCATGATCACACTCTCACCAATGAACAAGTCCTTGAAGTAGAAACTAAACATAGATACAATGAAACTAATAGAGGTTATGAACCAAATGGCTTTAACGTGTGTGTGTGTGTGTGTGTGTGTGTGTGTGTGTGTGTGTATGTGTGTGTGTGTGTATAATTGTATATATATAACATTTTGCCCTAAAATGAAAGAATATACATTTTTCTCAGCACCTCATGATACCTTATACAAAACTGACCATATAATCAGTCACAAAGCAAGCCTCAACAGATACAAAAAAATTGAAATAAGTCCATGCATCCTATCAGATCACCACGGGCTAACAACAACAACAAAAATGACCCTTCATACCCATGGAAACTGAATAGCTCTTTACTCAATAATAATTTGGTCAGGGAAGAAACAAATAAATTAAAGACTTTTTAGAACTTAATGAAAATGAAGCCACAACATACCAACACTTATGGAACACAATGTAAGCAGTGCTAAGAGGAAAATTCAAAGCACTAAGTGCCCTCGTAGAGAAATTGGAAAGATCCTACACTAACAACTTAACAGCACACCTGAAAGACCTAGAAGAAGAGGAAGTGAACATGCCCAAGAGGAGTAGAAAGCAGGAAATAATGAAACTCAAGGCCAAACCAATCAAATAGAAACAAAGAGAACAATTCAAAGATTAGACAAAACCCAGAAGCTGATTCTTTGTGAAAATCAACAAGATATATAAGCCCCTAGCCAAACTAACTAAAGGGCCTAGCAACAGTATCCAAATTAACAAAATCAGAAATGGAAAGGGAGACATAACAACAGAAACTGAGGAAATTTGAAACATTCATCAGATTTTATTACAAAAGCCTATACTTAACAAAACTAGAAAATACAGGTAAAATGGATAATTTTCTAGACAGATACCATGTATCAAAGTTAAATGAAGAGCAGGAAAACTATCTAAATAGGCCCATATTCCCTAAAGAGACAGAGGAATTCATTAAAAACCTCCAAACCAAAAAAAAAAAAAAAAAAAAAAAGGCCCAGGACAATATTGCTTTAGTACAGAATTCTACAAACTACCAAAAAAGAGCTAATGCCACTACTCCTCAAACTATTACATAAAATAGAAACAGAAGGAACACTACCTTATCCATTCTATGATGCCATAATTATTCTGATATCTAAACCACACAGAGATCTAACAAAGAAAAAGAACTTCATATCAAACCAATTTCACTTATGAAAATAGATGCAAAGATAGTAAAATTCTCAAAAATCACATCCAAAAACACATCAAAAATGATCATTCACCATGATCAAGTAGGTTTCATTCCAGGGATGGTTCAATATATGAAAATCCATTAATGCAATCACTATATAAACAAACTCAAAGAAGAAAACCACACGATCATCTCATTAGATGCTGAAAAAGCATTCAACAAAATACAACACCCCTTAATTGTAAAAGTATTGGACAGATCAGGAATTCAAGGTCCATACCTAAATATAATAAAAGCAACATACAGCAAACCAACAGCCATTATCAAATTAAATGGACAGATACTTGATGCAATCAGACTAAAATCAGGGACAAGACAAGGATGCCCACTCTCCCCATTTCTACTCAATATCATGCTCAATGTTCTAGCTAGAGCAATAATACAACAAAAGGAGATCAAGGGTATGCCAACTGGCAAAGAAGAAGTCAAGGTATTACTATTTGCAGATGATATGAAAACATCTTCAGTAAATGGTGCTGGTCTAACTGGCAGTCAGTGTTTAGAAAAATGAAAATAGATCCATACTAGTCATCTTGCACAAAGATCAAGTACAAGTGAATCTTTTAAAAAACTCAATGTAAAACCAGATACACTGAATCTAATGGAAGAGAAAGTGGGAAAGAGCCTCGAACTATGGGCTGGGGGTGAGATTGGAGGGGATTTCCCAAACAGAACTCCAACGGCTCAGGCTCTAAGATCAAGAATAGACAAATGGGACATCAAGAAATTGAAAAGCTTATGTAAGGCAAAGGAGATAGTCATTAGGACAAATCAGCAACCTACAGATTAGGAAAAATCTTCACTAACCCCACATCTGATAGAGGACAAATATCCAAAATATATAAAGAACTCCTTGAGCTAACCTCCAAAAAACCAAACAACCCAATCAAAAAATAGGGTATTATTAAGCAGAGAATTCAAAACAGAAGAATCTCGAATGGCTGAGAAACACCTAAAGAAATGTTCAAAGTCCTTTGTGATCAGGGAAATGCAAATCAAAACAACTGAGATATCACCTTATACCAATCAGAATGGCTAAGATCAAAAATTCATGTGACAGCACATGTTGGCAAGAATGCAGAGAAAGAAGAACATTCCTCCATAGTTGGTGGGATTGCAAACTGGCACAACCACTCTGGAAATCAATTTCTTTACCAAATTGAAAATAGATCGACCTGAAGACCCAGCTATACCACTCCTGGGAATATAATCAAATATATTCCACCATGCCAGGAGGGCAAATGCTACACTATGTTCATAACAGCCTTATTTGTGATAGCCAGAACCTGGAAACAATCCAAAGTCCCTTAATGGAAGAATACATACAGAAAGTATGGTTCATTTACACAATGGAAAATTATTCAGCTATTAAAAATGAGGATATCAAGAGCTTTGCACGCAAATGAATGGAACTAGAAAATATCATCCCAAGAGAGGTATCTCAGACCCAAAAAGACGTGCATGGTAGGTACTCATTAATAAGTGGCTACTAGCCAAAAAACCCACAGAATTCCCAGGATAAAATCCACAGAACTCAAAAAGGTTAACAAGCCTTAGTGACCAAGTGAGGATGCTTCAATCCTACAAGGGAGGGAGAAGAACTCAGAGGACAGAGGGAGGGAGCAAAATGGGTGAAAGAGGGGAGGGGGGCCAGGGAAAAGAGGAACATAGTCAGGTATGAGGGAAGGACCATGAGTGAAGCCCTGAAAGCCAGCAGAATGTATGGAAATATACAACCTTGTGAGTTAGGAGGTGGAAGAGACCCTCTAGAATGTACCAGAGACTTGGGAGGTGAGAGAATCTCTAGACTCAAAGGAAAGAACCTTAGATGAAGTGCCCAACAGTGGGGAGAAGAATCTTGTAGAGTCCACCTTCAGTAGAAAGACAGGACATCAAATGGAGGGATATGGATCCCATCCCACAGTCAAAGTCTCTAAAAATTGTCCCGGTCTAAATGGGAGGAGAGGCCCTTGGTCCTGGGAAGGCTGTATGCTCCAGTGTAGGAAAAACCAGGGCAGGGAGGTAGGAGTGGGTGGATGGGTGGGAGAGCACCCTCATAGAAGCAGGAGGAGGGAGAATAGGGTGGGGGTTTCTGGAGGGGAAACTAAACCAGGAAAGGGGATAACATTTAAAATGTAAATAAATGAAATATCCAATAAAAATGGAGAAGAAAAGGAGGGAAAGAATGTACAGTGACCAGCCTAAATTGGGACCAATTTCAAGAGGAGACTCCATGGTCTAACACTATTACTGATGCTATGATGTTCTTATAGACAGGAGCCTAGCATGGCTGTCTTCTCAGAGGCCCAATAACAGCTGACTAAGAGAGAACCAGATACTTATGTCCAACCAATGGACAGAGGCCAGGGACCCCTGTGGTTGAATTAAGAAAAGGCTGAAAGAAACTAAAAAGGAAGGCGACACTATAGGAAGACCAACTGTCTCAACTCACCTGGACCCCTGAGGTCTATCAGATACTGAGGCAACAATCAGGTAGCATACCTTAGCTGATCTGAGTCCCCCAACACATTCACAGCAAAGCACTGCCTGGTCTGGCCTCAGTGAGAGAAAATGCACCTAACCTTTGAGAGACTTGAGGCCTGAGGGATTGGGGAGGTTTTGTGGGGGACAGGTGAGGTATAGGTGGGTGTAGGAGAGGAGGAATGGTATTAGGAACGATTAGAGGGCAGAATGGGAAGGGGGTAACTAGTAGACATACAGAGAGAGAGAGAGAGAGAGAGAGAGAGAGAGAGAGAGAGAGAGAGAAGCTTTCAGTTTTCTATCTTCCTGCAGAGCTGATCCTGTGCCACAGAGTTCCATACACTAATACTGCAGGGAGAGAACTGGTCTCTCCGGAGTGCTGACCCACCTCTGAGCACAGGTAAGACTATCACATTTGCTCCAAGGGACCCACCAGAAACGTCAGGACACAGGAAACGAGGAACACTGTGTGATAAGATCCTTCCAGGTTTTCTCTGCACCCAGAGATGACCCTGATCCACAACTCTCCATACCCAATTACTGCTGGGATGGAGCTAGTCTCCCAGGAGTGCCAAAACACCTGTGAGTACAGGTGAGATCACCACTTCTGCTCAAATTCCTGGCCCAAGAAAGACAAGCCCAGAGACATCAGGACACAGGAACCAAGGAACAGCTGGGGACAGCGTCCTTCCAGTTTCTATCTGTGCCCTGGAGCAGACAATGCGCCACAGCTCTTCCTACCAAAATTCCTCTCAAAGTGAATTGGTTTCCCAGGAATGCTGACACACAGGCTTGCAAGAGGGAAAAGCCACAGTCAGAGACAGCAAGACCAGCTAACACCAGAGATAACCAGATGGCAAGAAGCAAGGGCAAGAACATAAGCAACAAAAGCCAAGGCTATTTGACATCATCAGAACCCAGTTCTCCAACCACAGCAAGCCCTGGATATCCCAACACATGAGAAAAGCAAGACTCTGATTTAAAATCACATCTCATGATAATGATAGAGATGTTAAGACAGACATAAATAACTCCATTAAAGAAATACAAGAGAATACAAGTAAACATGTAGAAGCCCTTAAAGAGGAAACACAAAAATCCCTTAAAGTATTACAGAAAAACACAACCAAACAGGTGAAGGAAATGAACAAAACCATGCAGGATCAAAAAATGGAAATAGAAACAATAAAGAAATCACAAAGGGAGACAACCCTGGAGATAGAAACCCTAGGAAAGAGATCAGGGGTTAGAGATGCAACCATCACCAACAGAATACAATCGATAGAAGAGAGAATCTCAGAGGCAGAAGATACCATCAAAACATTGACACAACAGTCAAAAAAAATGAAAAATGCAAAAAGTTCCTAACCAAAACATCCAGAAAATCCAGGACACCATGAGAAGACCAAATCTATAGACAACAGGATAGAAGAGAGCAAAGATTTCCAAATTAAATGGCCAGTAAATGTCTTCAAGAAAATTATAGGGGAAAACTTCCCTAACCTAAAGAAAGAGTTGCCCATGAACATACAAATAGCCTACAGAACTCTAAATAAGCTGAACCAGAAAAGAAATTCCTCTTGTCATATAATAGTCAGGACACCAAATGTACAAAACAAAGAAAGAATATTAAAAAGCAGTAAGGGAAAAACATCAAGTAACATATAAAGAATCAAACCATCAGAATTGCACCAGACTCCTCACCAAAGACTATGAAAGCTACCTGGGCAGATATCATATAGACCCTAAGGGAACATAAATGTCAGCCCAGGGAACTATACCCAGCAAAAGTTTCAGTTACCACAGATGAAGAAAACAAGATATTCTGTGACAAAACCAAATTTACACAATATCTTTCCACAAATCCATCCCTATAAAGAATAATAGATGGAAAACTCCAACACAAGGAGGGAAACTATACTCTAGAAAAAGCAAGAAATAATCTTCTGTCAACAAATCCAAAATAAGATACCCAAGCAAACATAATTCCACTTGTAACAACAAAAATAACAGGAAGCAACAGTTACTTTTCCAAACTATCTCTTAACAGCAATGGACTCAATTCTTCAATAAAAAGACAAAGACTAATGGACTGGATATGTAAACAGGACCCAGCATTTTGTTGCATACAGGAAACGCACTTCATTGTCAAAGACAGACACTACCTCACAGTAAAGGATTGAAAAACAATTTTCCAAGGAAATGATCCCAAGAAACAACCTGGAGTAGCCATTCTTATATCGAATAAAATTAACTTTCAACAAAAAGTTATCAATAAAGATAAGGAAGGACATTTCATCAAAGGAAAAATCTACAAAGAAGGACTCTTGGTTTTTTGTAATTCTTTTTTTTCCTTTTATTTTATTGGATGTTTCATTTACATTTCATATGTTATCTCCTTACCCCATTCCCCCCCTGCCCAGGAACCCCCCTATCCCCTCACCCCTCCTCCTGCTTCTCCATGGATGTGCCCCTACCTACCCCCCTAAAGCCCATGCATGAATTGTACCTCACACAATAATATTGGGAGACTTCAAACACCCCACTCTCATCAATGGACATATCATAGAAAGAGAAACTAAACAGAGACACAGTGAAACTAACAGAAGTCATGAACCAAATGAATTTAACAGATATCTATAGAACATTTCATCCTAAAACAAAAGAATATACCTGCTTCTCATCACCCCATGGTACCTTCTCCAAAATTGGCCATATAATCAGTCCCAAAACAGTCTTCAAAAGATACAAGAATATAGAAATAATCCCATGCATCCTTTCAGATCACAATGGACTAAGGATGGTCTTGAATAACAACAAAAACATCAAAAAGCCCACATACTCCTGGAAGCTGAATAAGGTCCTACTCAATGATAACTTGATCAAGGAAAAAAGAAAGAAAGAGAGAGAGAGAGAGAAAGAGAGAGAGAGAGAGAGAGAGAGAGAGA